>NW_026576795.1:145000-457884 GCF_028641065.1 Leucoraja erinaceus | reverse complement strand
TCTAGCCTTTGTCCATACATTTGCAATAAACCCCTTCACGTAGCCAACCTACACTCCCAGATTTATACAGGGTCCTGTCTTTTCCAGCTTTCTCCCCGATTGTAATCAATCAGTAAAGGGTTTTAACCTATGAAACATGGGCTATCCATATCCTTCGAGATGCTAACATCACCTGTTTATTAAGAAAAGAAAAAAAAAGCCATTTAGAAAGGAGGACTAGGAAAACACGTTTTCTAACAGAGAAGTGGTGAGGGCTGTGGATCGGTTTCTCCATTTTTATATAATTTACTTTTTAAAAGCCTTCTTTATGATTTCAGCTTCAAACTCCATCATGTATGTATTGTAATATTTATTTCATACTAGGTGAAATATTTTAAATATTTACTAAAAATATCTTTTTTTTTTTCTTTCATGGCTTATTACGTATGAAAATGTTCTGGTTTGATTGACTGCTCAGCCAGCCTGATGACATCTCTGTTGCCTGGTTTCTTTCCTCCGATGCTTTTTTCTTTCTTGGTTTGTTGTTTTTTGAGTTTGATTGACTGCTCAGCCAACCTGAAGACATCTCTGTTGCGTATCTTTCTCTCACCATTTCTTGACTGTTCACATCAGTGAAGTTCACATCACAAGGATTTCCAGATATTAGCAGACACATTTTTTTTTTAGGTTTGTGATGATCATTGCTGCACCACTGACCAGAAAATCCAAATTTTAAAGTTAAAATAATCCCTAATTTTAGATTTAGTACAAGTAGTGGAGACAGTATGGTCTGACACAAGTTTGTATGAAATGACTTTCAGTTGAACATTTTACTTTTTATTTCATCCTAAATGTGATAATGGTAAAACATAATGAATTGATTACATAGAAACATAGAAACATAGAAATTAGGTGCAGGAGTAGGCCATTCGGCCCTTCGAGCCTGCACCGCCATTCAATATGATCATGGCTGATCATCCAACTCAGTATCCTGTACCTACCTTCTCTCCATACCCCCTGATCCCCTTGGCCACAAGGGCCACATCTAACTCCCTCTTAAATATAGCCAATGAACTGGCCTCAACTACCCTCTGTGGCAGAGAGTTCCAGAGATTAGTTGTGGAAGAGATAAGTTGTGGTCCACACCTACGCCCCCTGAAACATACCTTACACCATGCAACGCATCCTGTGTCCATCTAGTTGTATAATATTTGTTCAGCCCATTGAGTTTACCCTAGAATTTTTTTCATGGCCCTAGCCTTATCATGACCAGCATTTTAAACAGTCAATTATACCACTCTGCTTGGTCTCACCTTCCCCAAGCAAACTAGTAAGACTTATCCCTTTATACCTTTAACATGGGGCCCCATTATATTCTGCAATATACAGATTTGAGTCTTCCTGGGACTTCTCAGTCTTGTAACAGCAGCAGATGGTAGTGTGTTTGTCATATAATATATTATATATTAGGTAGACTAGGCCTGTACTGTTTTGAGTTTAGAACAATGAGAGTTGTTCTCAATGAAGAATACAGGATTTTAAAAGTTTTTCACACTGTAGATGCAGTATTGATATTTTCCCAGGCCAATGCTGACCATTCAAGGCAATGTGGGTCTTCATATGTCTTTAAAACATAGACAGAGGTAATTCAGGCAATCAAGTTTAAATCAGGGTTACACAAAAAAGCTGGAGAAACTCAGCGGGTGCAGCAGCATCTATGGAGAGAAGGAAATAGGCAACGTTTCGGGCCGAAACCCTTCTTCAGACTGATCGGGGGCGGGGGTGGGTGGGGACAAGAAAGGGAAAAGGAGGAGGAGACCGAAGGCTGGGGGATGGGAGGAGACAGCAGGGGGGCTGAGGAAGGGGAGGAGACAGCAAGGACTAACAAAATTGGGAGAATTCGATGTTCATGCCCCCGGGATGCAGACTCCCCAAAACGGAATATGAGGTGCTGTTCCTCCAATTTCCGGTGCTGCTCACTGTGGCCATGGAGGAGACCCAGGACAGAGAGGTCGGAGACGGAGTGGGAGGGGGAGTTGAAGTGCTGAGCCACCGGGAGGTCAGCTTGGTTATTGCGGACCGAGCGGAGGTGTTCGGCGAAACGATCGCCCAACCTCCGCTTGGTCTCACCGATATAGATCTGTTGACATCTAGAGCAGCGGACGCAATAGATGAGGTTGGAAGAGGTGCAGGTAAAGCTCTGTCGCACCTGGAACGATTGCTTGGGTCCTTGAACGGAGTCGAGGGGGGAGGTAAAGGGACAAGTGTTGCATCTCTTGTGGTTGCAAGGGAAAGTGCCCGGGGAGGGGGTGGACCGAGAGGGAAGGGAAGAATTGACAAGGGAGTTATGGAGGGAGCGGTCTTTGCGGAAGGCAGATATGGGGGGAGATGGGAAGATGTGGCGAGTGGTGGGGTCACGTTGGAGGTGGCGAAACTGACGGAGGATTACTTTTTGTATGTGACGGCTGGTGGGGTGAAAGGTGAGGACTAGGGGGACTCGGCCCTTGTTGCGAGTGCGGGGATGGGGAGAGAGAGCAGTGTTGCGGGGTATGGAAGAGACCCTGGTGCGAGCCTCATTTATGGTGGAGGAGGGGAACCCCCGTTCCCTGAATAATGAGGACATTTCAGATGTCCTGGTGTGGAACGCCTCATCCGTGGAGCAGATGTGGCGTAGACGGAGGAATTGGGAGTAGGGGATGGAGTCCTTACAGGAAGCAGGGTGGGAAGAAGTGTAGTCCAGATAGCCATGGGAGTCAGTGGGTTTATAGTGTATGTCGGTCAGAAGTCTATCACCTGCAATGGAGATAGTGAGGTCAAGGAATGGTAGGGAAGTGTCGGAGATGGTCCAGGTGTATTTGAGTGCCGGATGGAAGTTAGTGGTGAAGTGGATGAAGTCAGTCAGTTGTGTGCGGGTGCAGGAGGTGGAACCAAAGCAGTCGTCGATGTAGCGGAGGTAGAGGTCGGGGATGGGGCCCTGGTATGTATTTTTAAATCAGTATTGATAGCAATCCCATCGGTCCCATTATTCTCCACTTATCTTCCTGCAACCTATTCTTTCTCAAATGCCCATCAGTCCCACCTTAGATCATAGAACAGTGCAGCACAGGAACAGGCTCTTTGGCTCACAATATCTTTCAACAAAATGATACCAAGGGGAATTAATCTCACCTGCCTCCATGTGATCTATATCCCTCATTTTATTTTGAAGTCTCGTGACGAGACTACGTGAAGAACCCGCCAGTTCCCATACTCATCAAAATGCCATCACATGGCACAAGATAAGGATACATTCGGAAATGCTCCGTCAGAGCTTTAACGGTGAAGGTAAGGTTGCTTTTGTTTTTGCAGAAACGGTGCATCTTGTTTCAACGTGGGTTTGATTTCCAAAAATGTTCAAACCAAGAAACAAGGAAAGGTGTGCCGTGAAAATTCAGCAGGGAATGACGGCAACGAGCGAGGTCGGTAGCCGTTGCTATCGAGCTCAGAGACACTAACAGCAGAAGAATCCACATGTTATTTCAGCCCCATCAAATATATTCATATTTTACATTGGATTGTTCCAAATGCACAATATACCCTCTGCATGAAAGTACAATTCATATTGCTTTTGGGGATGGTTTGTGAGCCAATCTTGTAGAACTAGTGAGTAATATCCATAATAATCTTCAGCTGATATATTGACCTTCCGATACATTGGGCGCTTACAGCATCGAAAACTCGGGTTCGATCTTGACGATGGGTGCTTGTCTGTACTGAGTTTGTATGTTCGTTCATTTATACATTCTCTCCATGACCGCATGGGTTTTTGCCGAGATCTTTGGTTTCCTTCCACACTCCAAAGACATACAGATTTGTAGGTTAATTGGCTTGGTATAATTGTAAATTGGCCCTAGGGTTTGTAGGACAGGGTTAATTTGCGGGGATTGCAGGGCATCGAGGGTTGATATGGACTCAGTGGGCCGAAGGGCCTGTTTCCACGCTGTATCTCTAAACTTCAGAAAAAAGAGTTTATAGTTTAGTGTACATGAACAGCTGGCAAGTATGCTGATGATATTTGACGGTATAATTGTGTCCGATACTCACATGAATCCTTTACATGCTTACAAACAAATATCTCATGCTGCTTTCCCTCTTTGAAACAGTGCTTCACATACGTACTACAATCAAAGATTCAGTCTATTAACTGGACTCAGCAAATCCCTAGTCTCTGGTCTTGTAGCGCCTGATCTGACTAAAGTGTAATATCCTGGCCCAACTGTTGATTTGTTGCTCAGTTTCAGTGATGACCATATCCATTTCTGCATGCAATTCAATGTAAATTATTTATTCAATATACACTTTGATATGTATTAGTGTGAACATGTTATTTGACCTCATCTACCACTATAGAATGATACCACTGTTTTCAAAGCTTAACTATGCTGTACTAAATACTTCTGTGATTTTTCTTCTATTATAAACATTACTGCCATCCTTCTTTTGGCTTTCAATTACCACTGTTCAGGTTACTGAATGACAGGTCACACAAGAATACTTTGCAGCCCCTGCCATTTACAGGTGCACAACCTTTTATCCGAAAGCCTTGGGACCAGACACCTTTCGTAATTCAGAATTTGTCGGTCTTCGGAATGGAATTTTTTTTGCGTAGATTTTAATGGCTGGCTCAGTGGTAGAGTGCTCGGCTCATATCCGCAAGGTCGCGAGTTTGCGCCTTGATCCCGGCAGAAGAAGTTGGAGCGGGGCTGGGCTGGGCTGCTGCTGGCTGTGGGTCTCTGGGATCTCCGTGCTTGCGGTGGGCCTGGTGGTCGACGTCCAATTGGTCCTGACGTCTCCGGTGACTGCACTGCGCTGCTAGAATCGCCGTCGTGAAGACAGTAAAAGCCCCCGCGCCGGTGCAATGAGCGGGGAGCTGGAGAGGGGAGGGAAAGGGTCACACACATGGCCGGGAAGCAGAGGGGTGTAGGTGGGGTGAAATTGAAGGGAGCGACAATCTGCTGCTGCCTGCATGCTGAGTTTAAAAGTTCCCACGCAAGACTCACGATACATTGTGTATCGTGTCTACCGTGGGAACTTTTTAACGCAGCTGGCAGGCAGCAACAGATTGTCAATTATTAACCCTCCCGCGCAATGTACCCTCACCTTCTCTTTTATGAATGGGGATTTAGTTCCCCTTTCTTCGAGGACCGACCGGAGGTTCCGCTGTCACCTCTGCAGGCCGCCCTTGGTGAACGTCCTGTCTCCCTGTCCCTGGGATAGTAGGGGGCGATCAAACAGCACAATACCCCCCTCCCCCTCCAACTCCAGAGGTATCCGCTCCCCGATGGGCCGCTACGGCTACAAGTGGCAGTTCGCCCACAGCCCGAGCTGCGCCACCCCAAGAACAAGAAGTACCTTCCACACCATCAGCTTCTGCCCATACGGGGAGCGTGTTCCTCTGGAGTTGGAACGGGGCTGGGCTGGAGTTGCTGATCTGGGATCTCCGTGCTTGCAGTGGGCCTGGGGGTCGGTGTCCCGATGAGAGGGCGCAGCTCGGGCTGTGGGCGAACTGCCACTTGTCGCCGTAGCGGCCCATCGGGGAACGGCTTCTGATGGTCCTGATGTCTCCGGCCAGTTTGCAGTTTTCCTCTGGAGTTGGAACGGGGCTGGGCTGCTGCTGGCTGTGGGTCTCTGGGATCTCCGTGCTTGCAGTGGGCCTGGGGGTCGGTGTCCCGTTGGTCCTGACGTCTCCGGTGACTGCACTGCGCTGCTAGAATCGCTGACGTGAAGACAGTGCAAAGCCCCCGCGCCGGTGCAATGGGCGGGGAGCTGGAGAGGGGAGGGAAGGGGTCACACACATGGCCGGGAAGCAGAGGGGTGTAGGTGGGGTGAAACTGAAGGGAGCGACAATCTGCTGCTGACTGCACGCTGAGTTAAAAAGTTCCCATGCAAGACTCACGATACACTGTGTATCGTGAGTCTACCGTGGGAACTTTTTAACCCAGCGGGCAGGTAGCAGCATATTGTCAATTATTAACCCTCCCGCGCAATATACACTCACCTTCTCTTTTATGAATGGGGATTTAGTTCCCCTTTCTTTGAGGACCGACCGGAGGTTCCGCTGTCACCTCTGCGGGCCGCCCTCGGTGAACGGCCCGCAGAGGTGACAGCGTTTCAAGGACGTTTCTTCAAGGACCGCTATTCGGAGCTTTTCGTTATTTGGATCGTCGGATAAAAGGTTGTGCACCTGTACCTTCCAAAGTGGAACGTTTTATGGTTATTGTTACTCATCAGGCAGTAAAGAAAGCGAATGGTATGTTAGCTTTCATTGCAAAAGGATTTGAGTATAGGAGCAGAGAGGTTCTACTGCAGTTGTACAGGGTCTTGGTGAGACCACACCTGGAGTATTGCGTACAGTTTTGGTCTCCAAATCTGAGGAAGGACATTATTGCCATAGAGGGAGTGCAGAGACGGTTCACCAGACTGATTCCGTGGATGTCAGGACTGTCTTATGAAGAAAGACTGGATAGACTTGGTTTATACTCTCTAGAATTTAGAAGATTGAGAGGGGATCTTATAGAAACTTACAAAATTCTTAAGGGGTTGGACAGGCTAGATGCAGGAAGATTGTTCCCGATGTTGGGGAAGTCCAGGACAAGGGGTCACAGCTTAAGGATAAAGGGGAAATCCTTTAAAACCGAGATGAGAAGAACTTTTTTCATGCAGAGAGTGGTGAATCTCTGGAACTCTCTGCCACAGAGGGTAGTTGAGGCCAGTTCATTGGCTATATTTAAGAGGGAGTTAGATGTGGCCCTTGTGGCTAAGGGGATCAGGGGGTATGGAGAGAAGGCAGGTACGGGATACTGAGTTGGATGATCAGCCATGATCATATTGAATGGCGGTGCAGGCTCGAAGGGCCGAATGGCCTACTCCTGCACCTAATTTCTATGTTCTATGTTTCTATGTTTCTATCAGCAATGTGTTCTTCGAAGAGTTTCTTCAAACCACTATTTAGTTTCCAGGTCCAAAATATATCAATTGTTTTGAGTAGATTGTTGCTTATCGCAGTGTATTTGGAGGTGGTCTATTTGCCACTTTTTAAGAGCTGGTAAATTTAATCTATGGTAAACCTAAGTAGACACTGGATGCTTCAAAATATTCCACATAGCAGAGCACATCAATGACTACATGTGCTCATATCACATGTATAATAACACCACAATGACACATACACACATGATATTTACATACAAACAACACATTACAACATGTGGGAGGAAAACACATATTTCTATCATTTCTCCAGAATGGCTGGATTAATGTTTCCAATCACTGCAAGTTCCATTGAAGGTAAATGTGCCCGCATTGATGAATGAATGTAACTCAACCTCACTTCAGCTAAATCTGTAACTTTGCTACAAAACATTTATCCAAGTTATGAAAAAAAACTGTGCTGGCCTTTATAAATCAGAGCATTGAGTATAGGAGCTGGGATGTAATGTTAAAATTGTACAAGGCATTGGTGAGGCCAATTCTGGAGTATAGTGTACAATTTTGGTCACCTAATTATAGGAAGGATGTCAACAAAATAGAGAGAGTACAGAGGAGATTTACTAGAATGTTGCCTGGGTTTCAGCAAATAAGTTACAGAGAAACGATGAACAAGTTAGGTCTTTATTCTTTGGAACGCAGAAGGTTAAGGGGGGACTTGATAGAGGTTTTTAAAATGATGAGAGGGATAGACAGAGTTGACGAGGATAAGCTTTTTCAATTGAGAGTAGGGAAGATTCAAACAAGGACATGACTTGAGAATTAAGGGACAGAAGTTTAGGGGTAACATGAGGGGGAACTTCTTTACTCAGAGAGTGGTAGCTGTGTGGAATGAGCTTCCAGTGGAAGTGGTAGAGGCAGGTTCAATTTTATAATTTAAAAATAAATTGGATAGGTATATGGACGGGAAAGGAATGGAGGGTTATGGTCTGAATGTAGGTAGATGGGACTAGGATGAATAATAAGTGTTCAGCACGGTCTTGAAGGGCCAAGATGGCCTGTTTCCGTGCTGTAATTGTTATATGGTTAAATCAAGTTGAGAAACAATCTGTTCTGGCTTCCTTTAGTTCTTCACACTCATTGTCACTAAACTCTTCACACTTGTTTCATACTTGCCTTCAAACCTGACTGCCTTGAGGTCTCTCGGTAATATAGACCATGCCCTGATATCTTGTTTGCATTGTAATGAAATCTCAATCATAAACAATGAAGCTGACTGCTCTCTCTTTGGCAACCTTTACAACAAAGTTGTCCCTAAGGGCAAGGATATATTTTTTTTTGGTCCAAATCCGTGAATGATTTTGGTCTCCATTGCCGTACAATCAATCATGCATCCCTCAACGGTTACAAGACAAGCAAGAGTGGAATAATAAAATGTAATAATGTTAACCAAGAAGGCACAGTAAAGGCTCTCGATTTCAAACCAATAAAATACAATGATTAAAACTGCCTTTTAGACAAGCAAAAAAAATAAATCAAAATTCCAATTATTGTAACTTACTTTGCATATTACAGATTGTCGGTCATATCACGTTCTGTCTGCGAAGGCCTATTAGAACGCCCGGTCGCTAACCACTCCTCTTCCCATTCCCATAATGACCTTTCTGTCCTGGGCCTCCTCCATTGCCAGAGTAAGGCCACACACAAACTGGAGGAACAGCACCTCAGATTCTGCTTGGGAAGCTCACAACCAGCACAATGGAATCAATATTAAAGAAAGACACAAAGAAGCTGGAGTAACCTACTGGGTCAGTTAGCCACTCTGGAGAGAAGGAATGGGTGACGTTTCAGGTCGCGACCCTTCTTCAGACTGAAAGTCACGGGAAAGGGTAAGGAGAGATATAGACGATGATGTAGAGTTATAGACCAATGAATGAAAGATATGCAAAAAGTAACGATGATAAAGGAAACAGGCCATTGTTAGCTGTTTGTTAGTTTCCATTATCATTGTTGCATTGTTGCATATCTTTCACTCCTTGGTCTTTATCTCTCTACATCATCGTCTATGGCTCTTGTTTCCCTTTCCCTTGACCAGGTCTGAAGAAGAATCTCTGCCCCAAAACGTCACCCATTCCTTCTTTCCGGAGATTCTGCCTGTCCCGCTGAGTTACTCCAGTTGTTTGTGTCTATCTTCGGTTTAAACCAGTGTCTGCAGTTCGTTCCGACACGTATCAATATTGCATTCTCCAATTTTAAGTAACTTCTACAAACACCTGTCTCCCCCCTTTTCTTCACCCCCCCCCCTTACTTCATCCCACTCCTTTCCCCCCAAACACTAACTCTGAGCCCTAACTGACCTTGCACCAGTTTCTCTCCCCCCCCTCCACTAAATGTCCGTTAGCTAGCATCATAGTTCACAACAATATATCCCAGTGGGATTACACCAGCTCCCACCTTTAGACTTTACTCAACAATTTGCCTACCAGGAAACCCACTTGCCAGAGGTGATCTGTTGACGGCTGCAATTTGTCCCGCCTCTTTTCACAATCAGTTTATTCTTCCCACTCCCCCTATTGCTATCAGTCTGAAGAAAAGTTACAACCCTGTCCATTCACTCCAAACATGCTGCCTGACCCGTTGTGTTACTCCAGTATTTCGTGTCTATCTTTGGTACAAACCAGCATCTGCAGTTCCTTGTTATTACATACTAGACCGCGTGGTTGCGGGGGGGGGGGGGGGGAGGATGGCCCTCGGCATCACACACACACACACACTAACCCCCCCCCCCTTGACATTATATTAATATTATTCATTAGCTCCTTTTACCCCATGCCCCGTCCTATCCACACACGCATAACCCCCAACTATGCAGCAGCGGCTAAAGAGAGAGGGGGGTGTGGTAGTGAGGGAGGAGAAGGGGGTAGAGACGGAGGGGAATAGAGATTGAGGGATGGGGGGGGGAGCGCACGGCGTCACAGGGAAGGGCTGGCTCCCGAACGCAATACTCCACCAGAGGGGGGGGGGGAGGGGGAGGGACAGAGAGGGAAAGGAGATGGAGAGGGGGGGGGGGGGGGCAGAGAGGGGGGGGGCAGAGAGGGGGGGGCAGAGAGGGGGGACAGAGGGGGGGGGGCAGAGAGGGATGGGATAGAGAGGGAAAGGAGATGGAGGGGGGGGGCAGAGAGGGGGGGGGGGGGGGCAGAGAGGGGGGGGCAGAGAGGGGGGGGCAGGAGAGCAGAGAGGGAGCAGGAGATAGAGAGGGAGGGGGTAGAGAGAGAGTCCGAGGGGGAGGGGGTAGAGAGTGAGGATGATGGGGGTGGGAGGTAGTGAGAGGGGATAGAGAGGGAGGGGGAGGGGGCTACAGGCAGCACATACCCAGGTCATAGAGCAGCAGCCTCCCCACCAGGCGCCAGGCCCGAGCGAGGCCGCGGGCGGGCGTCGAGCCGTGGAGGCCGAGCGACGTGGCGGGTGATCATTGACCCAAGGGAGGCTGCGGGCAGATGTGGACTCGATAGAGGCTGCGGGTGGGCGGGCGGGTGGGCATCGAGCCGAGCTCGGCCCACGGTAACAGCCTCCCCACCAGGCGCGCCTGTCACAGAGCGGGCGGGACCACTCTCCATGCAAGATGACGAAGAATAAGACTGCAGGCCTGGCAGACGGAGACGGAGAGGAGGCCGTGTCCCGTGACGGCCAGAGATGGCCAGGTGAGATCTGGATCACCAGCGAGGAAAAGGCATCACAATTCCCCGAGTCCCTGTGATCAATAGAGGAATCACAGGTCTCCATAGACTGTCTCTCCCAGGGGGAATAATGGCCGCCATGGTCACCTTCCCATCACCTGCGCCCATGCAGCGATAACGGTCACTGCTGCAATGTTCTAGAACAGCAAGGAACCCAGGGAGCGCACAACACAACCCGAGCAACAGTTTAAAAACGCTACGTGACAAATTTAAAGAAGTGAAAGTTAAGAAGCCAAGAAATACAGAGAACATAACAGGGGTGATGTCACTCGCAGTGCGAGCAGAGATAGCCAGTAAGATGCATTGTGATGTCATTAGCGAGACCATCTCGTTTATTTTACAAGTTATTGGGAATTTCTGAACACTTTCATAAATAACGAGAAATAATGCATGAAATTTTCCGATTAGGTGGTTTTTGACGGCGTAAATCTCTATCGGAATATGTAAACATTTCACCGTTAGCTCATCGAGGTTTTATCGAGGATATGTGACACACACACACACACACACACACACACACACACACACACACACACACACACACGATCAGAGTTTTATAAGTATAGAGATTACAGGTCCTCCTCTGTCATTAGGAAGCATGAACTGTACCCATCTATTTCTGATTTTCAGACTATGAATATAGAGCAAAAGATTTGAGGATAGGATAAACCAGAGAATCATTCAAACTTATTCTCTCATTTAATATGATTCCAGCTTATTTCATTTCAAATCCACTCTCCTGACTAATACATAGAAAACATAGAAACATAGAAACATAGAAAATAGGTGCAGGAGGAGGCCATTCGGCCCTTCGAGCCAGCACCGCCATTCATTGTGATCATGGCTGATCATCCCCAATCAATAACCCGTGCCTCCCTTCTCCCCATATCCCTTGACTCCACCAGCCCCTAGAGCTCTATCTAACTCTCTCTTAAATCCATCCAGTGATTTGGCAGGGAATTCCATAAATTCACAACTCTCTGGGTGAAAAAGTTTTTTCTCACCTCAGTCATAAATTACCTCCCCTTTATTCTAAGACTGTGACCCCTGGTTCTGGACTCGCCCAGCATTGGGAACATTTTTCCTGCATCTAGCTTGGCCAGTCCTTTTATAATTTTATATGTTTCTATAGGATTGCCCCTCATCCTTCTAAACTCCAGTAAATACAAGCCTAGTATTTTCAATTTGTCCTCATATAACAGTCCCACCATCCCAGGGATTAATCTTGTGAACCTACGCTGCACTGCCTCAATCACAAGGATGTCCTTCCTCAAATTAGGAGACCAAAACTGTACACAATACTCCAGATGTAGTCTCACCAGAGCCCTATACAATTGCAGAAGAACTTCTTTACTCCTATACTAAAATCCTTTTAATCATTTAAGATGAAAGTGGCAAAGTTTAAAGGAATTATTTTTGCACAGAGGGTGATGTGTACTAGGAACGCATTGCCAGGGGTGGTGGCCAAAGCAGATACATTAGTGGGATTTAAAATACTTTTGTATAGGCATATGGATTTGCAAAGAACGTGGGTTCTGTGCAGGTAGATAATTAATGGTAGACACAAAATGCTTGAGTAATGCTGTCCTGCTGAGTTACTCCAGCAGTTTGTGTCTATCTTTAGTTTAAACCAGTATCTGCAGTTCCTTCCTGCACTATAGATGCTATAGAATTAATGGTCTACTGTAGAATTAATGGTCTTGGTGTAATGTTTGGCGCAGACATCGTGGGCCGAAGGGCCTGATCTTGTGCTGTACTGTTCTATGTTCTAACAAGCTACTGTTCTTCAAAGTATTCCAATCCTAAAGATACAGGGCAGCTTTCCGAACAGGATGATTACACAGGATACCTAAACAAGTAAGATTATTATCCTGGAATCTTTAAAATGATTTTCAAATGCCAGGCCAGTGGCATGTGTCAGTTAAGATTAATTTGAAATCAAACATGTTATAAGTTGCGGGCAATGGGGAGTGATTACAGAGGGGGTGAAATAACATGAAATTCTGGAGAGTGCATTTGACCCAAAGATGGTGATGCTGAGGGAGATTGGAGAAGGCGGATGTTCTCGCCGTTGACTCCGGCAATCCTGCTCCTTCTCGACCTCAGCGCAGCATTTGATGCTATCGACCACACCATCCTAATTGACCGTCTCCGGTACGGGGTTGGTATTGATGGCCCCATTCTTTTCTCCCTGTATATGCTCCCCTTAGGCCAAGTCATTCAAATGCACGGCATTTCCTTCCATTGCTACCCAGACGATAATCAAAATAAAACAATTCCTCCACTTTGATGACCTCGAAAAGATCATCCACACATTTATCTCCTTCCGCCCCGATTACTGCAACTCCCTTTACACTGGCATCAGCCAATCATCCCTGTCCCGCCTGCAACTGGTCCAAAACGCCGCAGCGAGACTCCTGACGGGCACCCGAAAAAGGGACCACATCACCCCGATCCTGGCCTCTCTCCACTGGCTCCCTGTGCGGTTCCGAATAAATTTCAAGATCCTCCTTTATGTCTACAAAGCCCTTAACGGGCTTGCCCCCTCCTACATTAAAAGTCTTCTCACCCACCACACCACCTCCAGGCCCCTCAGATCGGCTGACTTGGGGTTACTGAACATCTCACGGTCTAGGCATAACCTCAGGGGCGACCGCGCCTTTGCGGTTGCAGCTCCTAGACTGTGGAACAGCATCCCTCTTCCCATCTGAACTGCCCCCTCCATCGACTCCTTTAAGTCGAGACTTAAAACTCATCTTCACTCTCAAGTCTTTTTTGACGTCCACTGAGTGAGGGCTATATGTATGTATTTATGTATGTACTTAATCTATGAACCAATATTGTATAATGTTAGTACCTCCACCAATGTAAAGCACTTTTGCCAACGAGAGTTGTTTTTTAAATGTGCTATAGAAATAAAAGTGGCTTGACTTGACTTGATGTGTCTGGAAGAGAGCTAAATAACAGAATGAGAGCAGAGGAGAGAGAGAGAGAGTGAAATGTAAAATGTTGTCATTGCTGGATATCTACCAAAAGGAACAATGGAATTACCAGGTGAATCAGTCAGTGTCTGTGCAGAAAGAACAACAGATTTAATGTTCCAGCTCAATTCTGACAGAATCTGGAAAGTTTGTTTTGCTGCAACTATTGAATTCAGAATTAAATCTTGAGGGGCGTAATGTATCTGGAAAGAATATGGGATATTTTTCCTGAGAGTTTACACTGCGATTTATTGGAATACCGTAGGTGGCCAGCGATCTGAGTCAGGATGGGGAAGTAGAATTAAAATGACATACCACAGGAAACTCGGCATCACCCTTATGGGCAGAATGTGGCTGTTCTGTAAAGCACTCACCCATTAAGTTTCTCCAATATAACTGAGACCACCTTGTGATTAGCAAATGGAGTAAACTAGTTTGGAAGAAGTACAGCCGACTCACTGTTCACCCTGGAAGATGTTTTTTCATCTCTGAATGGAGGAAAAGAAGTGGTAAAAGCAGCTGTTTGGAACACTTTTACTTTCATCAGGTCAAATCAATGACAACAAGCCCTGATCACCCTCACTTAGCTGGTGTCACAGAAATCAGTATCTCCATGTCTCCACTATTACAGATGTAGCAACATAGAAACATAGAAAATAGGTGCAGGAGTAGGCCAAACGGCCCTTCGAGCCTGCACCGCCATTCAATATGATCATGGCTGATCATCCAACTCAGTATCCTGCACCTGTCTTCTCTCCATACCCCCTGATCCCTTTAGCCACAAGGGCCACATGAAACTCCCTCTTAAATATAGCTTTATTTGCTTCCCCATCCCATTCTCAGCAACTTAAAACATGTTCAAATTCTAACTTTTCCTAGTCCTGAAAAAAAGTTATCAACCTGTATTGTTAATTCTGCTTCTTTTCGCCACAGATTTTGAACAACCTAGTGAATATATCCAGTATTTGGTCTCCTAATTTGAGGAAGGACATCCTTGTGATTGAGGCAGTGCAGCGTAAGTTCATGAGATTGATCCCTGGGATGGCGGGACTGTCATATGAGGAAAGATTGAAAAGACTAGGCTTGTATTCACTGGAGTTTAGAAGGATGAGGGGGATCATATAGAAACATATAGGACTGGACAAGCTAGATGCAGGAAAATTGTTCACAATGTGGGGCGAGTCCAGAACCAGGGGCCACAGTCTTAGAATAAAGGGGAGGTCATTTAAGACTGAGGTGAGAAAAAATGTTTTCACCCAGAGAGTTGTGAATTTGTGGAATTCCCTGCCACAGAGGCCAGTGGAGGCCAAGTCACTGGATGGATTTAAGAGAGAATTAGATAGAGCTCTAGGGGCAAGTGGAGTCAAGGGATATGGGGAGAAGGCAGGCACGGGTTATTGATAGGGGACGATCAGCCATGATCACAATGAATGCCGGTGCTGGCTCGAAGGGCCGAATGGCCTCCTCCTGCATCTATTTTCTGTTTCTATTTCCTATTTTTTAAATTTTAGATCTAGAATTCAAAGTTTTCTTTAATCATTTCCAACATTTGTCAAGTGATAATTATCCTACAACTCTGAAGGAAAAACATATTAGGCAACTGTATTCTCAGATTTATGGGGTGTACAATGCTACTCAATTCCCATGATCAGATAAACTGCAGTAATGAAGACATTCAGATACTAACACAATGCTTTAGAAGCTTCAAGTCATTCAGAGATCAATATTCTATAACCAGAGGCCACAGTCTTAGAATAAAGGGGAAGCCTTTATTTAGGACTGAGGTGAGAAAAAACTTTTTCGCCCAGAAAGTTGTGAATTTGTGGAATTCCCTGCCACAGAGGGCAGTGGAAGCCAAGTCACTGGATGGATTTAAGAAAGAGTTGGATAGAGCTCTAGTGGAGTCAAGGGATATGGGGAGAAGGTTTATTGATTGGGGATCATCAGCCATGATCACAATGAATGGCTCCTGCACCTATTTTCTATGTTTCTAACACAGACATGTCATGGAAAAAGAAATGTTGTTTCTTTGTGCAGAATGTCTGCCATTGGTTTGGATAGCACATTTATATGGCTGCAATTAAAGAGTATTTTGGAAAACATCAATTCTACTTCAGTGGTTCTTAACCTGGGGGCCGTGATCCTCTATGGGGGGTCGTTTGGGGCTTTGCCGTGGGTAATGAAGAGGACACAAATAACATATAAATTTGTTGAGCCCATGTTTAGGTACCTAACTAAGGTACATACCACATACAGTATTTTGTTCGCGTATGCACGTACTGGTGCCAAGAGGGTTAAGACCAACTGTTCTACCTCTTCTCGAATAATGTTCGTGGAATGCCTTTGCAATCTGCTTTTGAATTCTGACCAGGTAGACCTAATAGCTGACAGGACAGAGTTTTCAGTGGTTTAATCTCATCACATGGAAATCCTGTGTGTTACTTTTATCATGACTTGTTTTTATTAACCGATTCCTGAGGCTTGTTGTCCTCAAATGTCTCCCATTACAACCTGCAATCAAATCATCCTTTGGAGTGATATTACCATGTGTAGTCTGTTCAAAATAGTTCAGAACATGTCCTTCACTGTAGAGATTTCTTGTGGGGAGTCTTCTTCATGCATTCTTTTAGTTTTAGTTTTAGAGATACAGCATTGAAACTGGCATTTTGGCCCACCGAGTTTCTGAGTGACCATCAATAACCCATACACTAGCTCCATCCTACACACTCGGGACAATTTGCAGAAACCAATTAACCTACAAACCTGCACGTCTTTGGCATGTGGGAAGAAACCAGAGTGCCCAAAGAAAATCCATGCTGTCACAGGGAGAGGATACAAACTGCGTTGGACAGAACCCAAGTGCCTGGCACTATAAGACAGCAATTCTACCACTGTACCATTGTGATATCTTGTGAGTTATTAATGGTGAAAATACAATTTTACTTCGGAGTCACGTGAGTGACTTCGTGAAGAAGCCCGCTCAGGGCGCAGGTGCGGCATTACGCCAGCAAGTGCAACAGCGGCGGCAGCTGGAGTCAGGCTCTCCAGCTGCACTTTAAAAGCGCACTTTCAGGTAAGTGAAGGGTGCGTTGGGAACGGAGCGAGTAGGAGTTGGTTTTTGTTTCAGGAAAACATGTCCCAACGCAAGAAACTCGCGACCAGAGCTGCCCGAGCTTTAACTCCGCCAGAGGAGTCTATTCCAGCGGGGCAGCAGCCAGCGGCACTACCGCTGGAACAGCGGTTTGAGATTCCTCAGACCGAGCCGGGCCCAGTCACGCCAGAGCCTACACGGCGGGCTGGGAAAGCCACCTGTAAAACTAACCGGCCGGTCGATTCCGATTCGTCGGAGGAGGACATGTCCACCCCCAAGCTGGGGAGAGACAGCCGCTTAAGCAGCATCATGCAGCTGCTGGAGGGGATGGTTTACCGGGAGCAGCAGCGCTCTCGGTCAGACAGGACAGGCGCCCCCTCCATGGTGCTGAGTCCGGCACCCCCCTTTGCGACCTCGGACCAGGACTGGGAGGTCAGCATCGGTGACCAGGAGCAGGCTGGTCTGAATATGGGGCAGGCGGAAGGTACCGACAAAGAGCAGGGTGTGCAGGAAGAGCTGCTAGGGGTAGTAACACGATTCGTTGCTACCCCACGGGTTGGAGCACCACTGCAACCTAGAATGGCTGCAAGTATAAATCATCTATCAAATAAGCCATTGCAGGAAAAGGTGCTCGCCCAAGTGCTGGACGAGCACATCGCCCCGGATAACTGTGAAGCCCTGAAGGTCAAGAGCCTCAACCCTCAGATATGGGGTAATGTGGGTGGACCTATCCGCACTCAGGAGGTCAAACTCCAGCGGGTACTTCGCCTCCTGACGGCGGCGATAACAGCATACGCACGGGGAGTCGAGACCACAGAAATGACAGCTCATCAACAGGATGTCTTGGCGCTCATGTGCACCACGCAATACGAGCTGAACAATCTCAGGAGAGATAACATTAGGCCGGCACTGAATCCTAAATTTGCAGGATTGTGTAAGGCTCCCACTGTAGAGACCGACTCATTTATTTTTGGAAAAGATTTAAATAAACAACTGAAAGAAATGGAGGAGGCTTCGAAAACCTTTAGCCTCATGAGGGCAACACCGCCAGCACCTGTACCGAAGCTTTTTATAACACCAAGGCGGCAGCACACCGCTGCATCCACCAGTCGGCATCATCCATATGCGACTGGTCAAAGCTTGGGGCCGCACTATCCCCAGAAACCTTTTTTAGGTCAGGGCCTGCAGCGGACCCCCTGGAAAATGCGCCTCCCCCCAACATCGCCAGCTCGTCAACAGAAAACATCCAAAAAGAGAAAACCTCAACCCCGCCAATAACCATGGAGGTAGGTGGATCTGGTTCCTACCCGCATATTGTGAATAAGGGTGAATTACTAACAGGGGGAAGGTTACGCTTATTTACAAAAGCATGGGGGAGGATCACAGATGATAAATATATACTTAATAGTATTCAAGGTTATAAAATAGAGTTTATTTCGAGTATACCGCCAGTTCAACACATGCCTAAGAGGACATTTGTACTCTCCAACAAACAACAACTGGAGGGACAAGCTGAACTGGTAAGGCTTATAAACCAAGGGGTCATAGGGAAAACTATTCATGAGCCCTTGGAATTTGTTTCCAATATATTTACTAAATGTAAAAAGGATGGTGGATGTCGCATCATCATTGACTTAACATCCTTGAATGTGTTTGTTAAGTATATACATTTCAAAATGGAAACATTTGCGACTGCTAGACAATTGATTTTCAAAGGATACTATATGGCCAGCATCGATCTCAAATATGCTTACTATCTAGTACCGATACATAAAGATTATAGCAGATATCTTAAATTTATCTGGATGGGGGAGCTTTGGCAGTATAAAGCACTGCCTAATGGGCTTACTTCAGCTCCAAGACTATTCACTAAAATATTGAAGCCAGCCATGGCAATGTTAAGGAAACAAAACCATATAGTCATGGCATATTTGGACGACATCCTCATAGTTGGGAAAACTATGGAATTGGCTGTAGCAGCAGTATCAGCTACAAAACAGCTCCTAGAAACTCTAGGGTTTGTCTTACATCCAGATAAATCCAAGTTAAATCCATCCACAATTATGGACTACTTGGGGTTCACAATTAACTCAGTCCAAATGACGATTACCATGCCTAGGGAAAAAATGATTGCATTAACACAATCATGTGAAAACTTAAAAGTAAAGAGAAAGCCAACTATTCGACAAGTGGCTGCAGTAATTGGAAAAATGGTAGCAGCATTTCCAGCTATCCAATTTGGACCTTTGCACTATCAAAATTTGCAAAGAGCAAAGATAATAGCATTAAAATGGCACAGAGGTCATTATGATCGGATTATGACTATACCCCCTGAAGCAATAGCAGAGCTACAGTGGTGGATTCAATATATTTGGCATGGTTATAGTCCTATAGTTATCACTAATCCTACGTTAGTAATCCAAACCGATGCTAGTGCTCAAGGCTGGGGAGCAACTAACTCCATATCCAGCACAGGTGGTAGATGGACTAACTCAGAATCCTCATTACTATCTACACTGGGCATTAACACTTTGGAAATGTTGGGCGCCTATTATGGTTTGAAAGCATATGCGTCTGATATGCGTCACTTGCATGTTAGATTAGAAATAGATAATACAACGGTGGTGGCTTATATTAACCATATGGGCGGCATCAAATCTTTATCATGCGACAAATTGGTTAATATGATTTGGCAATGGTGTGTCGAAAGACATATTTGGCTTTCAGCTACCTATCTACCAGGTAAGCTAAACATAGTGGCGGACACCAGGTCACGGAAATTCAATGATAACATCGAATGGATGTTAAATCCTAAAACATTTGCTAAAATTGTAAAGCAATATGGGAAGCCAGATATAGATTTATTTGCATCAAGACTGAATCACCAACTACCAGTCTATGTCGCGTGGGAACCAGATCCGGAGGCAGCAGCGGTAGACGCTTTTACGTTAGATTGGGGAAAGTTTGTGTTTTATGCTTTTCCCCCCTTCTGCCTCATTAGTCGGGTGCTTCGAAAAATCCAGACGGATTCAGCGTCTGGTGTTTTGGTGGTGCCCGACTGGCCTACACAGCCATGGTTCCCAATTCTCCAGGACATGGTGGTGGAAACACCTATGGTATTCCCCAGTCATCCAGGGTTACTGACTCACCCAGTATCAGGCATCAGCCACCCATGCCACAAAGATATGAATCTCCTGGGTTGCAGATTTTAAACCGACCTTACCTGGATCTGGGGCTATCGGAACAAACCATCGCCACCATGTCAGCATCCCTACGGATATCCACGAAGAGGCAGTACCTAACCTGCATCAAAAAATGGGAAACGTACTGCCAGAAAACCGGGATTGCTTATAAAACGGCCACAGTAGCGGATGTTCTGGAATTCCTGGCAGACTTACATCATCGTGAAGATTTGAGCTACAGTGCCATCAACACGGCACGTAGTGCTCTTTCAAATTACCTCAAACCTGCGGGACATCAGGCCATGGGAGCCCATCCGCTGGTGGTAAAACTGATGAGGGGCATATTTAACAGCAAGCCCCCCACCCCGAGATATACAAAAATCTGGGATGTTAGTGTTGTACTAACATACCTTCGGGACAGACCACCAGCCAGATCTCTCAGCTTAGAGCAGTTGACTTTAAAAACACTCATGCTCATGGCGCTAGTATCTGCACAGAGGGTCCAGTCCTTACATAAACTTCGACTGGACAACATGGACACTACATCGGATCAGATCACATTCACTATTCAAGGTCTGATAAAACAGTCCAGGCCAGGAACATCAAACACGCTAGTGGCATTCCGGGCATACCCACTAGAGCCACGATTGTGTGTGGTGACCCACATAAATATTTACATAGACACTACCCATAACATCAGAGGAAGTGAGAGAGCCTTATGGGTCAGCCACAGGAAACCACATGGCAGGGTAACAAGTCAAACCATTTCAAGGTGGTTGAAACAGGTTTTGGAAGCTGCTGGAATTAACATTAATCTGTTTAAATCTCATTCCACCAGGGCAGCATCCACATCATCGGCGGCCAGAATGGATGTGCCTGTGGACTTAATCCTCAAGAAAGCAGGATGGTCACGGGAAGCCACATTCCGAACATTTTATAATAAACCGTTGGTGGAACCTGATATATTTGCAGTCAGCATTTTAGAAACTGCAAATGTTTAATTTAAAGCCCGGGGGAGCTATTTTTTCTTTTGTTATTGTTAATAAATACCGTTTTGTTTTCAAAACAGATTCATTGGTTGATTACAATAACACTTCCTTCCTCAAGAGCTTTCGGTAGTGAGTGTATAAACTGTTACACGGTTTGAAATCACAGAGCTTTGAAATCTTCACGAAGTCACTCACGTGACTCCGAAGTAAAATAGTAAGATTAAACGAGAACTTACCAGTTTGAAGTTTGATCTGTATTTTATGAGGAGTTACGATGAGGGATTACGTGCCCTCCGCTCCCACCCTCATTACATGGATCAAACCGATAAATTGATGTCTCTTTGTTCTTTACTATGTTACTTCAAATACGTGTCTGTCTGTGATTCCACACCGCTGCTTGGAAGCATGCCGCACCTGCGCCCTGAGCGGGCTTCTTCACGTAATCCCTCATCGTAACTCCTCATAAAATACAGATCAAACTTCAAACTGGTAAGTTCTCGTTTAATCTTACTATTATACTTTGATTTATGAATTTTCACAATAATGCTGTTGATTCTATGTGGTCCATGTCTTCAATTTACAAAGCTATTCTTTGATGTAATAAATGGTTTGCTCTGACATTGGAACACAATGCATTATAAAGCTCACTAGCCTTCCACTCAATCTTTTAGATTTACAAAATGTTATTTACAGAATGTTTTCCAGAATGCTCCTCTTCCTGAAATTGAAGAATGGCAGGATACATTTCACAATTAAATTCAGGGACTTTCCAATGTTACACAATTAATTGGCTTGTTAGCTGTTTTACAAGTGTTAAATGTGTATTATCTAATATGTGTCGTGATAGGTTACTGGCATTTCATTATTGCAGACAGATTTTCTCTGGAGTACAGACTCATCCACTCCATTTCCTATGTGACTCTGGCAGCATGCTCTGAAAATCATCAGCCATTTGAGTGATTGGAGCAGACTTTATTTGTACTATACAGATCATCAGTTCACATGATACAAGGGCTGCCGGCTGTGTGTTTTCATTCTCTACCAATCTGGCTATGCCTTTTGATTTTACCATTTGTATATGCTGATGCTAAGCCAGAGGGACTTTAAGAAATAACTTTTTATGAGAATTTTCAGGCTTATTTATTTCAAGCCATGTATTATATTAGTGACTCTTAATCAATATTCATTCCCACCAGCCTTTGTAAGATCCCTATTGATAAGAGTGGTATTCATGTTCTATGTTGCCACTTCTTGTGTTTCCCAGGCAACCAGTTGTGGTTGCTGTTTTGATTGCTTATTAACTTTTAATCCTCCAACATTGTCTGTCACTTGAAATGACTTGTTTCACCTTGTTTTAAAAAGAAAAATAATTCAACTTTTTGTTTACAGAAGGAAATTAAAGAGCACAGCTGGTGCCAAGCCCTATCTCAAGAGCTATCCAAACTGTTTCATTGTTGAAATCGTGTGCGGATGTGGCGCTGACGGACGAGAAGCCGAAGCAAAGAAGTGGAAGCCAAATAACCGAATGGAAACTAAGCCGAAACGCCAACCAGCTGAAAGGCTACGTTGCCTAAAAGCAAAACTCACCGAATGGCCTCTCTGCCGAAACGCAACCTACCCGAAAGGCTGCATCGCCTACAAGCTAACAAACCGAATGCCGCTCAACAGAAAAGTCAAAAAACGGACATGACGTTGCCGGGGGGCGGAACTTGTCAGCGATTGGTCCAGGCCCCCGCTGACTGTGGAGGGATGAACATTTTCCCAAACCTCCGCTCCACCCGACCCACAGCCCGCGGAGGGTGGCCGTGGGAGAGTGGGGGCTGTCGGCCGCTTACAACTTGGTGCTTTGGTTCAGATTGCCCAGTCACCTATGGCTTGTGAGAGAAAATGACCCCGAACCTCCCACCGGTGGAGACGGGAATGTGGGGGTCAATGGACACACACATTCCCTGGCGGGCCGATGACAAGTGTGCATGACAACGAACAATTTTATCAAAATGACCCCCACATTCCCATCTCAACCGGCGGGAGCGTGGGGTTCACTTTCCCACACAAGCTATAGGTGACTGGGCAATCTGAACCCAAGCACCAAGTTGAAAGAGGCCCAAGGTGCGCATCCCTCGGGACAGCCCCCACTCTCCCACGCCCACCCCCCACAGGCTGTGGAGTGGAGGTGTGGGAAAATGTTCATCCCTCCACAGTGATGTGATGGACACGGGGGTCTCGACCAATCGCTGATAATTCCCGTCATGTCCGTTATTTGCCTTTTCTGTTGAGCGGCATTCGGTTTGTTGCCTTTCGGGTAGGTGGCGTTTCGGTAGAGTGGCCATTCGGCGAATTTGCTTTTAGGCGATGCAGCATTCCAGTTAGTTGGCTTTTAGGCGTCCCACCCTTTTGGTTAGTTTGCATTTAGGCATCCCACCCTTTCGGTTAGTTGGCGTTTCGGCTTTGTTTCCATTCGGTTATTTGGCTTCCACTTCTTTGCATCGGCTTCTCTTCCGTCGGTGCCACATTCGGGTACCATTGAAGTATAGTCAATGTTACAGTCTTGGAAAACACCTGTAAAGTACCGTGATGATTTTGCTGTTAGAAAGGTGATTTATCACGTATGTTACTGTGGAGGTAAACTTTTCATTAGGTTTTTCTCGCAGCAATATTCCTGCAAATACCAATGTGATGAGGGCAGGTCATCTGTTTTTAGTAGAAATGGAAGGATAAATATTGACTTGACAATGTCTGAGAATTTATTTTTTAAATCATGCCCTAAAAATTATTATGTGAATTTAATAGAATGTGGTCTGACTATACAAAATGATTATTACAGCATAATTGATAAGACCAACATTGAATCATAATTGGCACTGGGCTGAAATTAAATTGGTGTAGATATAGAAAATCGTGGAGGTACACAAAACGATAGACAGCCTCTTTGGAGAGAGAAGCAGAGTCATCAATATTAAATGTTAATTCTGTTGTCTCTTTGGAGATGTCGTCCTGATTTATGAACAGCAATTACACTTTTTTGGTACTTCAGGCTACCAGCATCTGCAGTTTTCTACTTTTAAATTAAATTGGCATTCTGGTCTGGTGCTTGTCCATAGATACTGACACCTATGGTTGACACCTATGTGGGACCCTGGAAGTTGAACACTCCTGTGTGGAGAACAAGAGTACAAGAAGAACAAGAACAAGGAGTACAGTGCAATAGTTCTTAGTAAAAAGACAAGTTTTAAATGGAACACATTAGCCAAGTGGGAAAAAAAATCATGGTATATGTAGTGAGTGGTAGAGGTCGGGATGCACTTCCAGAAGCAAATTCTATTGCAATATTTAAATATTTGAAAGTGAGGAATTTGAAGGACTAAGGGGAGAGGACACGGTAGTGATCAGCTGGAATGTTCTTATACAGATGTGATACAGACTCAATGGGCTGAATGACCTCCTTCCATGCTGTCATTGTGTTGGTGTTTTGTAATGTAAGGTGCAATTTGTACGCATTATACGAATCCCAGATTCAAATTGGCTGCTATGTTTGCGACATAACAATAATCATAAAAGTTCAAAATAATTAATTGGTTGCATAATGCTTTGGAATGAGGGAAATGAAAGATGTTCCATGAATGTAAATCCAAATCACTGCAGATGCTGCACATCTGAGATAAACACAAAAAGTGCTGGAAACATGCAACAGGTCACACAGCGTTGATGGAGGGAAGAACACAGTCAATATTTCAGGCTGAAGACTTTTCTTCAATGACATGCAGCCACACGTTAAAATCAATTGAAAATGTACTGGTTTGCATTTGTTTCTCTTTCCACAGTTGCTACCCAACTTACATTTACAGCATCAAAATATGCTTCAGACATTTTCTAATTCAGAGTGTAAATGGTTCTTTCTTATTAGCAATTGTTTAAGGAACAGCTAAACTTGTAAACCCAACTTCTATGAGCCATCGCCGACAGTCCATACTTGGATCACTAAATTAAATTGTGGGTATTGTCATCTACCAAACAGCAACACAGTAGAAATAAGAATGTTCAGAAGAGGAATGCATAATTATGTCAATTGAGTCAGAAAGGACAAGGAATGTTAAGAAAGAAAGACATTAATGAAACTCCCTTGCATACATAAAATGCTAGTGGCGTTGGAAATAATTGCACTTTTTCAGAAAGTTCACTATTTTTGTTCCATTTTTCCCCAAAGGCAAGGAAGTTATGGATACAATTTTCTAACTTTTAATACTTCTCTAGTAATCTATTTCTCCGCGATTAACCTACATCACCCCTTTTCTATTCTTTTATACCGCATATCTCTCCTGGGAAAACTGATATTGGACTAGATTTAAAGGTTTAAATATCACATTCTGGTGCGGAAGGAGACAATTAATGTTGACATCAAATGGCAACATTACTGAAAGTGACCTTTAAATCTGTTAAGAAATACAAATTTTCAGTTATACCCCCTGGAAGCAAATTCCCATCACATTTTAATAATGAACTATGGGTATGATTCTGGGAATAGATTGGTTAAACTTTCACTTCAGAAAGTAGTTTTTCTGTCCTAATAGATTCTAGACTTGTTAAAATGTTGATCTGACAAACATTGAATTGATTGATAGTTAAACAGTTAGATAAAAGGCTCAGCTTATGAAAGTAGCTTTGTGGTGCAATTCCACTGTTCTTCAAACAACCGCAGTCGGTCAAACATAAATCATGGATGACATGTGAGGGTAAGAGAGGTGAGTTTAGAAGTTTTGGGAGCTGGGCCATACCAAACGTGAATATGTATTCATAAAATATCCACATGTATTTTATTGTCTTGGGTATCAATTATAAAAATATATACGATTCATCCTGTTCCACAGTAATGTGGAAACTAATTGAAAATAGCCAACTTCCTTTTTTTCTCTTCATTTTTCTCCATTTCATTTCAATTTTATTATAGATTCCAAGTACTTAATATATTCTGAAATAAACATTCTTCTCCCCATGTTGAGATGGTTTGTACCTGGGGAACAAATAACATATTCACTTCTTGAAAGGCATGGATCGCACAAGTTGAAAAAATTACTGGAGGCAGAGTAAGAGAATTGGATTGTCGAGATTTGTTAGATTTAGCTCATGGGGCTAAAGGAATCAAGAGATATGGGGGGGGGGACAGGAGTTAGAGCTATGGGTATCCAAGATCTTAGTGACTGATTCACCATCTTCATCCTTCCAGATCTGATTAGCTAATTTGTCCACTTATCATTGGATTCACTTTTGTGCTACACACTTCTGTGGCCCTGCTCTCCTAGTGTTGCTGCCTTCAATGAGCAGAAAGGAGGAAATCGCAGAAGATCCTTAGATTCCAGAACAAGAAATAAAGTACTGGAGTACACAAATGCAGATCAGGCTGCATCTCTAGAGAGCATGGCTAAATGGCACTTTGGGTCAGGATTGTGTGTGTGTGTGTGCGCGTGCGTGTGTGTATAGGCAGTCATGTTGGACATGTCGAGTATGGCTGCCCAGCCATACTCACCATTTTTATTTTATTTTTTAATATGTTAAAAAGTTTTGTTGGAGGTCTAATCTTTTTTATATGGGGGGGAAGGGGAAACTACATTTCTCAGTCCCTCAGTCTCAGTCCTTTTCTCCGAGCCGTATCTTTGCACCTTCCTCGCGTCCTACCAACGGGAGTAGAGCGGCGTTTTCCTGCCGGGACCGGCCAGAGCTTCGGCTTCGGCAGCGGCGCAGCGCTGGGGCGCCATCACGGAATGGGCGATGCCTTGCCCGGGTCGCCGTGGGTTGGGCTCCAGAGTGCCGAGACCACCGATTCCAACTTTGCAGAGCTGTGGTTGCAGAGCTTCCAGCCGGGGGGGGGGGGCGGCGCTGACTTTTAAACCCCGCGGAGCCGGGGATCTCTCGCCGAGATCGCTAGTGTCGGAGCTCCGACCAGCGTGGCCTGTGAACTTCGGGAGCCGCGGTCTCTGGCAGCAAGCGGCCGTTCCAGACACTCCAAGCGGCTGAAGAGTGTTCTCCCGACGCTGGAGCTCCATCATCCGGCAAGAGGGCCTGAAGCATCGGGCTGTCATTGCGGTGACTGCGGAGGCCTCAATAGGCCCCAACATGGGTGAACTGGAGGATGAGGACTGGACTTCGTTGCCTTCCCTCACAGTGGGAACCATTGTGGGGGGATGTTTTTATGTTAAATTCTTCTTTAATGTGGTGTGTTACTTTAATTGGTGTGCTGCAAATGGCAACTCAAATTTCACTACACCAGGAATGGTGTATGTGGCAATAAATGTCTTTTTGTCCTTTGACCAGAAATGATAAGACCAAAGGGTGAAATAAGGATAGAAGAATTGAGAATTGTGAATCCAGAGGATGGAATATAGGTGTAAGGAGAAGTGGGAGAGTGAAATGGGTGCGAGTCCAGGTAGGGCACTTAAAAAGACGGGTGGAAAAAATGGGCTTGTGGGAGTTGATTACCTAAAATTAGAGAATTCAATGTTGGTTAATAAGCAAACCAAGTATAATATGAGGTGCTGTTCCTCCGGTTGGTGTGTGGTCACTCTCTGGCAGTGGAGGAGGCCCAGGTCAGAAAGGTCAGTATAGGAATGGGAGATCCGGCAGGCCTTGGCAGACCGAGTGCAAGTGTTCGGCAAAATAGTTGCCAATTCTATGCTTGGTCTTTCCGATGTACAGGAGGCTACATCAGGAACTCCGGTTGCAACAAATGAGGATTTGGAGCTCCAGCAAATATATTTGGGGCAGTCTGTGCCTGTGTGTAATCCATTTAAAAACTATAGTACAAGCCAGAGAGTGTTATTACTCTGTTGCTGGCAAACACTTATGCATTTATCCTTACAGTGGGAAACATATTCAATGTTGTGCCACATCTAAACATTCAAGGTTTAATGTTAAGATTTAAAACCTCAAGTACATTTCCTTTCTGCTTTGCGAGGGCTTTGGCAGGATGAATGCAGGCTACTTAAAGCTGCAAATTATTCTTGGTTACCAAATCAATGATGTCAGCACCAATCCAGCAGATCGCTTCAGTATGCCAATGCCTAGCTTATTCGGGTTTGGCATCTACAATCTGGTTCATTGACCACACGTGACTTCATATGCAAAATTGTTCAACAAATATGTACAACATCTGTGTCCCATGATGATATGTTCAGTGCAGTTCAATCTTCAGGTTGCAACTGGAAAGATGGAAACTTAATGGTTAGATAGTCAGTCTTTTTTGTTGTGCATCTTCACTTTGAATCAAGTACTTTATGTGAAAGGTTCAGAGTTTGGACTCCATGGTGATGTTTAGAGCATGTATGACCAATACGTTTCCTTGGTTTAAGCCTAAAGATTAGTGGCAGCCAATATGTTTATATAGGTAGAATTCAGAATATACTATGTGTTCAAGAAGGAACTGCAGATGCTGGAAAATTGAAGGTACACAAAATTGCTGGAGAAACTCAGCGGGTGCAGCAGCATCTATGGAGCGAAGGAAATAGGCAATGTTTCGGGCCGAAGAAGAAGTCTGAAGAAGGGTTTTGGCCTGAAACGTTGCCTATTCCCTTCGCTCCATAGATGCTGCTGCACCCGCTGAGGTTCTCCAGCAATTTTGTGTATCTCAGAATATACTATGATCTTTTTGCAATCTCAAAGTTCAGATGAATCCTTATTCATGATGGAGGAACCAGTTTTCAAAATCTATAATATAGGCGTTCAAGCAACTTTTACATTGATCTTCCTCTATGATATGCTATACTTTTTCTATAAAATATATTATAATTCTGGTTGTCCCATTTTGCCAGTAATTTTGAGGTGCTAACAGGAGTTTGATTTAGGATCAATGCAAAGTAAACTGGATTTTTAAAATCATTATTTGATTCTTTCACATTTTGCATTTTACAGGCTTGACAGGCATGAAAGTGGAAAGACGAAACAGCGTTTCCGCCACACTCGATTTCAGGCACCAGATTTGGAAGAAATCCTTGGGGCTTGCTGTTCAGTTCCAAGGATTTTTTTCTATTGGCTCAAAAGAAATATCCCAAGCGGCCAATGCATTATCGGCAGTGTGTGTAAATGTGTGCAATGTTGACTGTGAGATGTTGCTGACATACAGATAAAGAATCAGAGGAAGAACAGACGCTGGGGGAAAACATCAGTTAAGACTCACCAGCATCTGCAAGCTTCACCAGAATGCATCTGAGTTCCATTGCTTGTTAAAAGCACGTTCATTGGCAAAATAGTTAGTCGGCACTTGATGATGATGATAACATTTAGAAGATGATTCCTGTAGAAAATACCACTGGCAGGAGAAAAATTATAAATGGTGCAGTTATCTTCCGTTCGAGCTGACATCTAGACTTAACGAACTGGAAAAAATTGTAACCATTCATTTGGTTTGTACATTGAAGTAGGAGAAAGTCTTTCAGATCATCAGCTGTAGCAACAGGCTTGCTAAGGAGCTATTAATGCACACATTGCTGAAAATATTTGCAAACATACAAAAGTGAACATCGTGTAGAGAAGTGACACTAGGAACATGGCCCTGCGATGCTCCACCTTCAGAATTCTGAATAAATTCTGTGTTATATCCCTTTACCGCCTTGCAGTGCTTCATCTGTGGCTTTGACCAATTTCTGCATTTTCCATTTGCCCTCAGCACCGGGGACTTCTGTGTTATTTAAATATTTAACAAGATAATTTCTCCTGATTTATTGCTTCCAAACTAACTCTGTCGCTTAGCATATGTACCATTAAATTCCGGGTTTCTCTCCGTTATAAATATTAGTGTTGTAAGTCGTGGCATGAGTAATATGCTTTGGGTGTTGAACTATCACGTGGAAACGCTTCAGTTTTGGAACAATTAACAACCCGGAGCAAACTATGATAAAAATGCTGCAAGTTTTGTTCAATCTCTCTTGTGAATTTTTGCACAAATTAATTAGTACAATGCAAAATCGTACTGCCATATAGCATGGGAACAGGCCCCTGAACCCAACTTCTCCATGCCAACCACGTTGGCATTCTGGGCTAGTTCCATTTGTCTGCTTTTGTCCCATGTCCCTCTGAGTACTTCCCATTCGCATGCCCGTTAAATCTATTAAAGTCACAAATCCGTAAAAGTCATAAATCTATATGCTTTTATAGTTTTCTCCGTCCAGATATGTCTAGTCTCCGAGTGAAAACATTGCCCACTCTTAAAACTCTCCCCTATCATATTAAGTTTATGCTGTCTATTTTTAACCAAGGAATAAGACCTTGAGCATTCATTTTAACCATGTCTTTTAAGATCTTGTACCCCTCAATAAGATAATCTCTCAGCCTCCAACGATCAAAATAAATAAATCACATCTTATCCCTTTAAATCAAGCCCATTAGTCTGCCTGTGAATCTCTTCTGCACCCTTTTCAATTTAATGCATCTTTCCTTTATTAAAGTAGAATTGTACATATTACACCAAATCTGGTCTCACATGGTCAGCTGCGTCATAATCTCCCAACCTTTGTACTCAATATCCATCTTAATGAAAGCCAATGTGCCAATATCCATCTTCACTACCCTGTTCACCTGACCCACCACTCTCAGGGAACCATGCAGCTATACATCTCACTGCTCTGCAACATTCTCCAGGATTCTGCCATGTATTGTGCAAGTCCTGCCCAGTTTCGACAGACCAAACTGCAACATCTCACACCTGTCTGAATTAAATTCCATTTTCCACTCCTTAGCCCACATTTCCACAAATCTAGATCTAGTTATTAAACTTGGGTGTCCTTGCTCACTGTCCATTATATCACCAATGTTGGTGTCATCTACAAATTTTCTAACAATGTTATTGACGTTATCTTCTAAATCATTAAAGTAGACAACAAACAATGAACCTGGAGGAGGAGGAGCCATCTTGGGGAACGGCAGCTAACCAGCAGCTGTCCGTTTAATTCTTTTTTTTTCCAGTTCTTAGTTAGTTTTGTTTGTCGTTTTTTTGGAGAAATGGACTTCTTATTGTGGGGGGAAGGAGGTAACCTTACTTCTAGGTCCCTTCCTGGTCGGTGAGGCAGCTTTTTCTCTGGGCTGCCCGTCGACCCGTCCTCATGGCCTACCAGCGGGCTTGGAGCGCCGTTTGCTGGTGAGGACCGCCCGGCACCTCAGCTTCGGTGGCGGCACAGCGCTGGAGCACCATTGTGGAGCGGGCGATGCCTTGCATAGGTCGCCACGCTGGATCGACGCGCTGGAGCTCCGGTGAGCTGGACCGCCGAGATCAACACCTCCGGGCTGCGGGTCTGCGGAGCAGGCGGCGCCGACATTAACATCGGGAGCCTGGGAGCCCCAACCCGGTGCGTCCCTGTCGGCTTCGGAAGCCGACAATCCCCTGCTAGGAAGCGGCCGTTCCAGTTGGCCCAGCCGCTGTGAGGACTCTCCTGACGCGGGGCAAGACAACCCAGCTAGAACGGCCAGGAACATTGGGCCTCCATTGAGGCAACAGCGGTGGCCTTAATAGGCCTGACTTTTGGGAGAACTGGGGTTGGGGACTGGAGTTTTGTGCCTTCACCCACATTGGTAACCACTGTGGGGGGATAATTTTTCTGTGTGTAAGGTACTTTGTTAGTCAGTGTCCAAGATGGCTGTCGGAAGAGAGAGTGGACGCTGGCGCGCTTTAGCTGCCGCTGCTCTCTCTTCACATTGTGTTTTTTTTAATTTTTTTATTTTATGTCTTTGGAGCGGTTTCTATCTTTAATTTGTGTATTGATGATGTCCTTATTTTTTTTTTTCTCCGACTATATGTTTTTTCTCTCTTCTGTTTAATCTTTGTAAGGTGACCTTGAGATTTGAAAGGCGCCCGAAAACAAAATGTATTATTATTATTATTATGAACCTTGCATTGGCCCCTGTGTCAACCATTGGTCAGAGGCCTCTAATCAGGAAAGCAACGCTCCACAACTCCCATTTGATTCCTTTCCTCAAGCCAATTTTGAATCCAATTGGCTGGCTCGCCTTGGATTGCATGCGATCTATTCTTCCAGACCAGCCTAACAAGTGGGACCTTGTTGGTGCATGTGACAAATAACACGAATTTAAACTTACGATGTGGTTAAATTTGAGTATCCAAAAATGATACTCGAATGCAAGAGCTTATTTTGCCATTTATTGAATTGTGGATTAGTGGATGAGAAATACAGATGAAAAGTGGCAAGAAACAGCTATCCACATCCAAGGTTAGTACTTGTTACTAATGTGGTATGTGTTACTTACATCTGTTGATGTAGACACTGAAAATTAACTATTAAAATATAATGTTTCATTCTGTTAGGTATTATTATTACCACCCCTGAATGAACAACCTCTCAGCCTCTGCTGTACAAGATGCACTGAGCAAGGTGAATGAGCGCAAAGCTGCCGGCCCCGATGGCATTCCTGGCCGGGTGCTTAGGGCATGTGCTGGACAACTATCCCCGGTCCTCGCCGACATTTTCAATCTCTCACTGGCCCAGGGTGTTGTCCCCACTTGCCTCAAGACATCAACCATTGTGCCAGTGCCCAAACAGTCAGCTACAGGGAGTCTCAACGATTTCCGCCCAGTGGCACTCACCCCTGTCATTGCTAAGTGCTTTGAGCGGCTGATCTTGACTCACCTCAAAGCCTGCCTCCCCCCTACCCTGGACCCCCATCAGTTTGCCTACCGGACCAACAGGTCAACAGAGGACGCCATATCGGCGGCCCTACACTCTGCCCTGACCCACCTGGACTACAACAACTCCTACATCAGGCTGCTGTTCATTGACTTCAGCTCTGCCTTTAACACCGTCATCCCAGCCAGCTTGATCACCAAACTCAGTGGACTTGGCATCTCCACCTCCCTCTGCAACTGGACACTGGACTTACTCACTAACAGACCACAGTCTGTTAGGGTCAATAACCTCACATCCTCCACTATAACACTGAACACCGGCGTGCCACAGGGCTGTGTGCTCAGCCCTCTCCTCTACTCCCCCTTCACCCACGACTGCGTCCCAAAGTTCGGATCCAACGCCATTATTAAGTTTGCTGACGATACCACGGTAGTAGGACTGATCAGCGACAATGATGAGTCAGCCTACAGGGAGGAGATCCAGCACCTGACAGCCTGGTGTGCCAACAATAACCTCGTCCTCAACTCCAAGAAGACGAAGGAGATTATTGTTGACTTCAGGCAGACCAGAGGAGGCAGTCATACTCCCATCCATATAAACGGGACTGATACGGGCTGGGAAGATCATCAAAGACCCCTCATACCCCAACCATGGACTGTTTGCCCTCCTCCCATCAGGGAGGCGGTACAGGAGCCTCAGGTCACGTACTAGTAGGATGAGGAACAGCTTCTACAACAATACAATTACATTGCTGAACTCGGAGTCCTGCCGATAGATTTCTCTGGTCCCTCCGTCCCCATTGTTTAATTATTCTGTATTTTTTGATTATTCTGCATCTTCTCTCTTTCTATTTTTTAAATTTCTTTTCTACTACTGCGGACTGACGCAAAACTGCATTTTGTTGTACTCATACTTGTATTTGTGCGATGACATTAAAGTTGAATTGAATTGAATTGAATGAATTGTGGAAAATGTTACAATTATTGAAAATAAAATGCAAAAATAATTCTGCATGTTTTCCCATTTCACATATTCCGTCCTTTATCCTTTAAAAAAAAAATCAGTGCCTGCTCTGATGTTGAATTCACTCCCTCTTATCTACACCGCCTTTTCAGTCCTTGTGCTGCTTATCAATCAATCAATTGCTGTGAAAATTAATTTCAACGCTGCTAAAACACAAAATCAAGTTTTCCATTCAGGATTACTGTCGACCCAGATTTCCCTTTCTTCAATTAATCTGTGTTGATAAATGAACCCGCTGATTGCACAATTGCTGTTGCAAGCTCTACCTTTGAGGGTTCCAGGTGACTGATATAATGTGACATCAGCTAATATATTAATTTTGATGATAGACACAAAATGTTGGACACTCAGCGGGACAAGCAGCATCTCTGGATAGAAGGAACGGGTAACATTTTGAGTCAAGACCCTTCTTCAAACTGAGAGTCAAGGGAGAGGGAGACACGGGTGCATTTACTTGACCATTGTCCCCTTTGATGTCTCCTTTTCACACCTCACCCTTCCAAATCTCTGTGTCTCCGTCTCCCATGAATCTCAGTCTGAAGGAGGATCTCAATAGACAATAGGTGCAGGAGTAGGCCATTCGGCACTTCGAACCAGTACCGCCATTCTATGTGATCACGGCTGATCATCCCCAATCAGTACCCCATTCCTGCCATCTTCCCATATCCCCCGACTCATCTATCTTTAAGAGCCCTATCTAACTCTCTTTTGAAAGTATCCAGAGAAATGAGGCCTCCACCGCCCTCCGAGGCAGAGAATTCCACAGACTCACAACTCTGTGTTTCCTCGTCTCTGTTCCAAATGGCACCCCTTATTCTTAAATTGTGCCCCCTGGTTCTGGACTCTCCCAACATTGGGAACATGGCCTCTAGTGTGCCCAAAGCCTAAATAATCTTATATGTTTCAATAAGATCCCCTCTCATCCTTCTAAACTCCAATGTATACAAGCCCAGCCGCTCCATTCTCTCAGCATATGACAGTCCCGCCATCCCGGGAATTAACCTTGTAAACCTACGCTGCACTCCCTCAATAGCAAGAATGTCCTTCCTCAAATTATGGGACCCGAATGTTTCAGGTCAGTATCTCAACACAAAACATTACCCATTCCTTCTATATCGAGGTGCTGCATATCCCGTTGGGTTATACCAGCATTTTGTGTCAATCTACAGTTTATACCAGTGCCGGTCCTTCCTACACATTATTAATTGTGATGGTGTGCTCAGTTCACTTTCAGGGTGGGCTACATGGTGCAAGTATTTGCTGAAAGGCTGTTGGTCATCATCCAAGGACCAAGTTCGGTCACTAGAGCTGTTGCCTCACAGCTCCAGAGACCCAAGTTCAATTCTGACTCCTGATGCTGCCTGTGTGGAGTTTCTCCACGCTGTGATCGCCTGGGCATCCTCTGGACATTGTGATTTCCTCCCTTATCCCAAAGATGTGCAGCTCACTCACTTAACTGGAGAGTGTAAATTATCCCTGATATCTGGATGAATGATACAATGTGAATGGATTTCATGTGAATGTGGAATAAAGTGGGATTGGTTTTGGATTATTATAAAATGCATACTTAATTGTCAGAGTAGCATGGTGCGCCAAATGGTCCTTTTTACATGCTGTATGAGTGAAAGAGCAGGGGAGAGAACATGAGCACAGAGTCTGTGTACATCACATAGGAAACAACAGAAGGTCTAGCAGCAGAGTGGCGGAGTAATATGGAGGGGAAATAGCCGGCATTCCAGCTGCCATGAGCATGAGAAATACAGATTGTGTTTCCTTGAAGCATCACAGCAATAAATGAATGAATAAGTTTATTGGCCAAGTATGTACACATACAAGGAATTTGCCTTGGTGCTCCACTCGCAAGTAACAACAGGACATACAGTAAACTATTAAGAATATAACATAAAACATTAAGAATTATACGTTATGGTTTAAACATGTGAATGAAATCAAATACCAGTACAAAAGGAGGCTACAGACTTTTGGTCAATCAATCAACCAATCAACCTTTGTCATTTTGCAAAGCAACAGTTGTACAGTGCAAAATGAGAAGACGTTTCCCTGGGAATACCAGAGATTCGCACATAAAACGTAAACATTTCACACATAAATAAAAGCACTAAAACAATCTAGTCCCTGATCAAAACAATACGAATGGTTAAAACGTGCAGGTAAAAAACAGCAACACTAAAATACAAGTAAAAACATTCATAAATTGCCCAAAGTTACTGCACTCACTGATTAGCCAAATGGGAAGGCTGAGATCACTTAGCTTTTGCTTGTAAACAGCAAGAACTTATATTCCATGTACAACCACTATGCAAAACAAAAAGATAGCTCTGCTGATGTCTCCTGGTGTATTGCTCTGGTACTAACATTTTGCAGCAGTTCATTTATCAAGCGAGGTGTGGTTACCAGGAGATACTTCAAACTTGGTGAGTGATAGCAATTAGAAACAGAAGATGAAATCCAACAACATTACAACAGATTGCTTGTAACCACAACAGCATCGACTAAAGGATCAATTTTCAACGTGAGAATTACCTCAAGAAAACTAAAGATCCATTTCATTACGCACCCAGCAAATTGGTTAATACCCGCTGGGCACTGCAAGTGGCTGTGCACCATTGAGAGAAAAAAGGTGCTGAAGTCGGATCCTCTCAAACAATTCAAAGCACGAGGGGGAGAAGTTGATAACTTTCCCCCCCATGACTCTTATGCTAAAAAAAAAAAAATTTTTTTAAATGGCGGTGGCGTGGGCACATCGCAACGCCCCGTGTCTCCCATGAATTGGAGAAACAGCGACAATTCCCCTACCTGTCTCAAGGCTGCTCACACGGAGCAGTCTTGTATCCCTTTCGTACAGCCAACAGGAACTTCTGGATTTCGGTTCCTGCGGCTGCAACAACTTTCTGGGTGATCTCCGTCTCGCTCCTGAGCTTGTCAGAGCAATGGAGCACTGGAGCCGCGGAGCCGGAGAACGCCAGCAGAGCTGCGGGGCAGCAGACCGCCACTGGAGCAGCACGACTGGAGAACACCAGCGGAGCCACGGGGCTGGAGAACGCCAGTGGAGCCGCGGGGCTGGAGAACGCCAGTGGAGCCGTGGGGCTGGAGACTGCCACCGGAGCCGCGGGGCTGGAGAACGCCAGCGGAGCCGCGGGGCTGGAGAACGCCAGCGGAGCCACGAAGGCGCGAAGCAACGGAGCGGCAGAACACCAGCGTGCACCAAGCCAGCTCGGCTGACCGGAAGCACCAACAGACGGCGACGTGTACGAAAGCACCGCCGGGGACGCAGAGGTGCGTTAGAGGCCAGGTTAGAGCTAGTCCCACACAGGCCAGGTTAGAGCTAGCCCCTCACAGGCTAGCGATTCCTAGCCTTTTCCTCGCCAACGTGCGCCCACTGGCAAACAAAATGGATGAACTCCGGCTAAGGATCACCTCCCACAGCCGGATCAAGGACTGCAACATCCTGATCTTCACGGAAACTTGGCTCAACACCGACGTTCCTGACAGCGCCATCCAGCTAACAGGGCGTCATTTACTCCGAGCGGACAGGACATCAGACTCTGGTAAGACCAGAGGGGGGGGGTCTGTGCATTTATGTAAACAAAGCATGGTGCACGGACTCCACCATCATCGAGAGTCACTGCTCAGCTAACCTTGAGTTCCTCTTGGTTAGATGCAGACCGTTCTATCTGCCCAGAGAGTTCACCTCCACTGTTGTGACTGCAGCCTATATCCCTCCTGATGCTAATGCCAAGCTTGCAATGAAAGAGCTGCATACTGCCATTAGCAAACAACAGACGCACAACCCAGAGGCAGCCTTCATTGTTACGGGTGACTTCAATTATTCCAACCTGAAGACTGTACTCCCCAAATTCCACCAACATGTCTCCTTCCCCACTAGAGTAGACAAGACACTGGACAAAGTCTACACTAACATGGCTGAAGCTTACAAAGCCATCCCCCTCCCCCACCTTGGTCAGTCTGATCACGTCTCATTGTTCCTGCTCCCTAAGTACTCCCCACTCATCAGACGGGTTAAACCCACTGTGAGGACAGTTAAAGTCTGGTCAGAGGAAGCGGACTTCACACTTCAGCAGTGTTTTGGAAACACTGACTGGAAGGCGTTTGCAGCCCAGGCCACCCTTGACTCTCACACGGACATTGATTCCTATACATCCTCTGTTCTGGACTTTATAAACTCCACCATCAATAGTGTCACCTCCCTCAAACAGGTGACCATATTCCCGAATCAGAAGCCATGGATGAACAGCGAGGTCAGGCTACTGCTGAAAGCACGGGACACCGCTTTCAGGTCAGGCGATGCTCGAGCCTACAGTTCATCCAGGGCTAACCTGAAGAGGGGCATCAGGAAGGCCAAGCACTGCCATAAGCTCAGGATTGAGGAGCACTTCAACAACAACTCCGACCCCCGACGCATGTGGCAAGGCATCCAGGCCATCACGGACTACAGACCCTCCAACATCACCCCCACATCCAGCGACGCCTCCTTCCTTGAGGAGCTTAACCACTTCTATGGCCGCTTCGACAGGGACAATCTAGAGACAGCCATCAAGGCTGTGCTACCTGCCGATCACCAACCCCTCACACTCACCCCCTACGACGTGTACGTGGCACTGAGTAGGACTAATGCACGTAAGGCTGCTGACCCTGACGGCATCCCCGGGCGCGTCCTCAGGGCCTGTGCTGCGCAGCTGACAGACGTCTGGACTGACATCTTCAACCTGTCACTTGCCCAAGCAGTTGTGCCCACGTGCCTTAAAACCACCTCCATCGTGCCAGTGCCAAAACACTCCACTGCGGCAAGCCTCAACGACTTCCACCCAGTTGCACTTACCCCCATCATCACCAAGTGCTTCGAGAGGCTGGTCCTGGCACACCTCAAAGGCTGCCTACCCCCCACATTGGATCCCTATCAGTTTGCCTTCCGCAAGAACAGGAGTACGGAGGATGCCATCTCAACGGCACTTCACTCCGCCCTCTCCCACGTCGACAACAGAGACACTTACGTAAGAATGCTGTTCATCGATTACAGCTCAGCATTCAACACCATTATACCATCTAAACTGATCACCAAACTCGGTAACCTGGGCATCGACCTCTCCCTCTGCAACTGGATACTGGACTTTCTAACCAACAGACCCCAGTCTGTGAGGTTAGACAAGCACACCTCTTCAACCCTCACCCTGAACACCGGCGTTCCACAGGGCTGTGTGCTGAGCCCCCTCCTCTACTCCCTCTTCACCTATGACTGCACACCTGTACATGGTACTAACACCATCATCAAGTATGCAGATGATACAACGGTGATTGGCCTCATCAGCAACAACGATGAGCTGGCCTACAGGGAGGAGGTCCAGCACTTAGCAGCATGGTGCGCTGACAACAATCTGGCCCTTAACTCCAAGAAGACCAAGGAGCTCATTGTAGACTTCAGAATGTCTAGGGGTGGCATGCACACCCCCATCCACATTAACGGGACGGAGGTGGAACGCGTTTCCAGCTTCAGGTTCCTGGGGGTCAACATCTCCGATGACCTCTCTTGGACCCACAATACCTCAACTCTGGTCAAGAAGGCTCACCAGCGTCTCTTCTTCCTGAGGAGACTGAAGAAGGTCCATCTGTCTCCTCAGATCCTGGTGAACTTCTACCGCTGCACCATCGAGAGCATCCTTACCAACTGCATCACAGTATGGTATGGCAACTGCTCTGTCACCGACCGGAAGGCATTGCAGAGGGTGGTGAAAATTGCCCAACGCATCACCGGATCCTCGCTCCCCTCCATTGAGTCTGTCCAAAGCAAGCATTGTCTGCGGAGGGCGCTCAGCATCGCCAAGGACTGCTCTCACCCCAACCATGGACTGTTTACCCTCCTACCATCCGGGAGGCGCTACAGGTCCCTCCGTTGCGGGACCAGCAGGTCGAGGAACAGCTTCTTCCCTGCGGCTGTCACACTACTCAACAATGTACCTCGGTGACTTCCCCCCCCCCCCCCCGGACACTCCTCCCACAGGAAAAAACACTATAACTGTATGCATGTAAATAGATTTATTTATTGAAATCATATTCTATGTCGCTCTCCCAGGGAGATGCTAACTGCATTTTGTTGTCTCTGTACTGTACAATGACAATTAAAGTTGAATCTGAATCTGAATCTAACAATGCAAGTTTCACTTAGTTACTAAACTGGATTCATAAAGTCAGTGACTCAGATGAAAACTGATTGTCCACAAAGTCCGAGCACCATGTGATTTTTTCGGAGAGACCTCCTTCATTTTTTACCTTGCCCGAGGACACCATGTGGTCCATCCAGTATAACAAGATGCCCTCAGGCTGAATTGCACAATCAATTGTTGCTGGGGTGAACCATGTCTTTGTAAACCAGACAGCAGTCACGCAGTTATCTAAGGAAGGTGACTTGAGCTTTAAGATCATCCAACTGAGAGGTTTGCAAGCAGTATGCTGGGAGGGAGGACCATAAACCATATTGTTTCAGTCTAACCTGCAGTCCAGCTCACCTCCCACAGTGCCCGAGAGGATGGCTGCTCCTGGTGAGTAGTTGGATTGTGGAATCACCCACAAGGTAGGAGGCTGCACTCTGTGCGGTTGGGAGTTGGATGGCGCTGTTGGGTGCTCTGGGGGGGTGGGCTCTCAGCCTGGTCGGGTCCCGATGTCAGGCTACAATGTCAGGTGCTCTGGTAGCTCAAAACACACTCTTTGAAATGAGACAACCATCAAACTCAATTTAGTAATCTCAACCCACCTGGAGTAATTGTGAGTCAACCATGCACAGGTCTGGTTATAAAGAATTCTGAATCATCCAGTTGTGCATCTGACAATCTTGAAGAGTAAAATAGGAACAAAATAAATCATTAATATCTGTTTTTTTTCTCAATGCTGTTGGCTCAGCTAAACAAAGAGAAGAAGGTTAGCGACTCAAACCCTTCCTTGATTGTTCATTTTAGCCATCTGGTACTTGACAACTCTGTCAGGTGTAACAAGAGGATTTCAGTGTAGGAGTAGAGAGGTTCTTCTGCAGTTGTATAGGGCTCTGGTGAGACCACATCTGGAGTATTGTGTACAGTTTTGGTCTCCTAATTTGACGAAGGACATCCTTGTGATTGAGGCAGTGCAGCGTAGGTTCACAAGATTGATCCCTGGCGGGACTGTCATATGAGGAAAGATTGAATAGACTAGGCTTGTATTCACTGGAGTTTAGAAGGATGGTGTGGGTTCTTATAGGAACATATAAAATTATAAAAGGACTGGACAAGCTAGATGCAGGAAAAATGTTGGGTGAGTCCAAAACCAGGGACCATAGTCTTAGAATAAAGGGGAGGTCATTTAAGACTGAGGTGAGAAAAAGCTTTTTCTCCCAGAGAGTTGTGAATTTATGGAATTCACTGCCACAGAGGGCAGTGGAGGCCAAATCACTGGATGGATTTAAGAGAGAGTTAGATAGAGCTCTAGGGGCTAGTGGAGTCAAGGGATATGGGGAGAAGGCAGGCACGGGTTATTGATAGGGGACGATCAGCCATGATCACAATGAATGGCGGTGCTGGCTAGAAGAGTCGAATGGCCTCCTCCTGCACCTATTTTCTATGTTTCTATGTGTAGATCTGTTTCTTATTCAATCAGATTATTCATGATTAAGATAATCTCCATGATAGTTGTCAAGAAATGTATTTCTGGTTGGTGACATTAAATGAATTTTAGTGTGATAAAAATCACACTGAAATTGACCTTTAATATATGGCTCCATTGACTTCAAGAATTTCATGCAGAGAATACAGTATGTTGTAGCGATTGTACAGCACGTTTCTTGGCTCATGAATCATTGAGTTATTGTCAAGGCAGATTGAGGTTCATGAACTTAAGCAAAACTTCCAATGTAGGAGCAGTAAAAAAATCATAAATATTTCTTACTTGGGTTCACATAAATTCCAAATATGAAATTGATCTGGGGCCCTGGTTCATGCATGTGTTGTAGCTGCATCTTCAACGTTTAAACACATTTCGGACTCCAGTCACAGTCCAATATTTATTTGATTTATACTTACTATGTGTTAAGTAACACATATGGCAGTCAGTCCAACATGCAGTAAAGGAAAGAGATAACTTAAGTGCTGCATTTTCATATCTAAATCATGGAAGATGTATTTGTTCTCAGACAAGAAACTGAAAATTCTTGCAACATTGAACCTACACTGACTAAAACATCTCTATGAGTGTGAGATAAAAAAAGTTGCTAATTTTTTCATCCTTTTGGTCCTTTTGGTATCACTTTTGAAATTTCTAGAAGGAGTTTTCATCAATTTTGTTTGTTACCTTCAACAAAACTAACCAGACCATTTCGTAAAATTCTGCTTTCAAGTGAATTCAGAGGAATTCATGCAGCAACAAAACAAATCATAAGTAACAGTTCAACAGCACTGTAACAGCCACTTTGGCCCTCTGTGCTCTTGGTTTTCCATCAACCACTCCCTCCCTCAACAAGGTTGCCCCATTCAGCAATACACTAGCCAATTAACCTAGCAATCTACTGTACCATATTGTGTCATGACTTCCAAAGTTGAATGCATAACCTGTACTGAAGTGATATTCTGACATTGGAATTATTGATTCCACAGCTCATAATCATTTCCGTTTGAGCCCAAGATGTCTCCAGCTAATAAGGTTTTTCCCCTTGACTTCTACTGACTTCAAATCTATCACACTGAGTAGATATGGCATGATGTCTAACTGAAGGCATAGATTGGGTAGGCAGTCAGAACCTTTCTCAATGGGTGGTGCTGTCAAAGTCCAGGGGTAGATCTTTAGCCGAGTGGGTAAGGTTTTAAAGGAGATGTGCGGGGCAAGTTTTTATACAGAGATTAGTGGGCGTCTGGAGCGCACTGCTACGATGGTGGTGGAGGCAGATACTCTAGTGGCATTTAAGAATTTTTTGTGGAACATGGAGGGATATTGATCATGTTTCAGCATTATGTTTCATTGGCATCATGTTTCAGCACAGACACTGTGGCAGGAAGGGCCTCTTCCTGTGCTGTTCTTTTCTATGTTCTAAAGCACATTAATGCTAAACCCTGTACATTTTGCTTTGATGTCATTACTTGATAGGTCATTACTCTTTTTGACCTCTCACCTAAACTATCTCTTTTATTGCTAGTTAGCTGGCCTTTATAAATCAGAGCATTGAGTATAGAAGTTGGGATGTAATGTTAAAATTGTACAAGGCATTGGTGAGGCCAATTCTGGAGTATGGTGTACAATTTTGGTCACCTAAGTATAGGAAGGATGTCAACAAAATAGAGAGAGTACAGAGGAGATTTACTAGAATGTTGCCTGGGTTTCAGCAACTAAGTTACAGAGAAAGGTTGAACAAGTTAGGGCTTTATTCTTTGGAGCGCAGAAGGTTAAGGGGGACTTGATAGAGGTCTTTAAAATGATGAGAGGTATAGACAGAGTTGACGTGGATAAGCTTTTCCCACTGAGAGTAGGGAAGGTTCAAACAAGGGGACATGACTTGAGAATTAAGGGACAGAAGTTTAGGGGTAACATGAGGGGGAACTTCTTTACTCAGAGAGTGGTGGCTGTGTGGAATGAGCTTCCAGTGAAGGTGGTGGAGGCAGGTTCGTTTTTATCATTTAAAAATAAATTGGATAGTTATATGGACAGGAAAGGTATGGAGGGTTATGGTCTGAACGCAGGTGTATGGGACTAGGGGAGAATACGTGTTCGGCACGGACTAGAAGGGTCGAGATGGCCTGTTTCCGTGCTGTAATTGTTATACGGTTATATCTAATGAGCCATGAATTTCCTCTTGGTAAATGCAATGCTTCCATTGTTGATTCTCTTCCCGATGTTGGGAATGAACTGACCTGATAGATAAAGAAGTGCAGAAACTTTAGGAAAATACAGAGAAGGAGAGAAGTTTTGATATTTTCCTTGTAACGTCTGGATATTCCTGTTTCCTCCCACATCCCAAAGAGTTGCAGGTTGGTAGGTTACTCAACCACTGTGAAATGCTCCAAGTGTGTATGTGAGCAGTAGAATCTTGAGGATGATGATGTGAATGTGGGGACAGTAATGATTGGATTCATGTAGGATTAGTACAAATGAATGACTGACTGGGTCTTAATGGATCAAGTTACCTGTTGCTGTGCTGTAACTATGATTGTAATATCTGGGCTTAATAATCTCATAACAGCAGACGGGGAGTTTCTAAATCCATAATTATTTGAATTCCCCCTCTTGCCTTTAAAATAAAAGTAGAATAACATGTAATAATCTAATGTAAATAAAGAATTGTGAAATTGTAACAGATTGTAATTAGTCGCTACATATATTATACATATATTGCACTTAGCTTATTTAATTTGCATTACCTGTGCCGTATATTTTGAATAGACATTTGAAATGTACATTGCCTTCTCCCCATAACCCTGACACCCATACTAATCAAGAATCAATCAACCACTGCCTTAAAAAAATATGCATTGACTTGGCCTCCACAGCCCTTTGTGGCAATGAATTACACAGATTCACCACCCTCTGACTAAAGAAATTCCTCCTCATCTCCATCCTAAAGCTACCTCCTTTTATTCTGAGGCTATGGTCTCTGGTCCTATACTCCCCCACTAGTGGAAACATCCGCTCCACATCAACTCTATCCAGGTCCTTCACAAAGTGCAGAGTAGCAGCCCCAACATTGACCCATAGTCACTGGCAGCCAAGCAGAAAAAGCCTTCTTTATTGCCACTCTTGCCCTCTGCCATCCAGCCAACCTGCTATCCATTCTAGTATATTCCTTCTATTACCAGTGGCTCGCTAGCAGCCTTGCATGCGGATCCTTATCATAGGCTTTCTATAATTATATATAATTATTTCATAAGCCAGCAAAATAGATAATGATCTCTGAAGACGAGTCACAACCCAAAATGTCACATGTTATTTTTCTCCAGAGATGCTGCCTGCCCCGCTTCATTTTCTATGATTCAGGTTTTTGTGTCTATCTTCACTCATTTTTCTCCTTTTAATCCATCAAAAGATTGCCAGCAACAATGTATATTGTGAAAGTAAACAAATACCAAGGATGTCATCTGAAAACATTTTCTATGAATCATCTTGCAGTGATTTTAGGAATAACATTCGTACAAGGCTAAATAACGGTAGATTATTGCCTGCTGGAAAGATTGAAGGTAGACAAAAATGCTGGAGAAACTCAGCGGGTGAGGCAGCAGCTATGGAGCAAAGGGATAGGTGACATTTCGGGTCGAGACCCTTCTTCAGACTGAACGGTCTTGACCTGAAACGTCACCTAATCCTTCGCTCCATAGATGCTGCCTCACCCGCTGAGTTTCTCCAGCATTTTTGTCATATATCAGCCATATTTATGATAGCTCTCAACAATGCCTTCATCACATGAAGCTTGATGTCAAGGCTTATCAAAACTGTTATGCAGGCTCCACAACCAGAGCCAATAAAGTGGGATTAAAAAAAAATGACTATCACACAAGCATGCCCAAGTAAATATTAAATGCAATTAATATGAAATAATTCAGCAACTTTTCTCAGTGAAATGTTCCACTCCAGAACTGGCAGTTTTACAGATCATTAGGATGTACAATCTGTCTCTCCATTTTGCATAATATTTTACTTAACACGTTTATCCTTTAAAGGAGAGATTTCTGGGAGGGTGGAATCAGTCTCCATAGCTGGTGGGAATGTTGTGAAGGCCATTTGGCAGGCATGAAAGTTGGAGGAAAACTAAATGAGAATCTGAATTCCCATGGAAAACTAAATGGGATCTGAATTCCCAGTGTGAAGAAAGAAAAGGAATGAGAGTGCTGGAATAGGAAAGACACAAAGATTCCTTCAGGAACTGAGAACTGCATTCCTGTCCCTCCTGAATCTCCAGAAACCTCACTTCAAATGGACACTGCACATTCCACCAATATGACACCAGGCAAGTCTTCCCCATGTCAAAAAAATGACTTTTCCACTCAGGGAGTATCACCTACAATTCAATTTACTGTAGCTTTTTTGCTTGCCTGCTACACACATCTTAAATGAAAAAGCAATTGAAAATGAAAAATTACAAACTGTCAACAGTACAGTCTTGAAGGAATTAATTTAAACCAAATTTTAACCAAACTTGCCCACCCTTTTCACTGGCTGAGTTTTGGTGTAGGGAGTAGCAGGTGAACTTATATCAACTCTATCATCCTTAATTCTAGTAAGTATTTTAAATTAATTTTTTCAATTATTTTATTCTGATATGGCCATCCAGAGGCCAGCACCCTTTTTTTGAGTTGAAACACGAGGTTGAAATGTCCCTTCTCTGTGTTTTTAATGAAGATGATAATCCTTTTAACATAACCATTCTGTTGCCTCTGGAATCTTCCGGAAAGAGGAGTATAACTTGAGCAGCTGCTATTCAGCCTGCCCCCCTTCCCGACTTTTTAAGCGACTGCAGGAGACTATGCAGTCTCCACATGCTCGTGGATGGTTGCCGGAGAGTCGCCTTCATGATCGTGAAGAGTTCCCACATTCTTGGAAATAGTCGCAGCCTGCTTATGGTCGCAGTGCTTGTCCGTTTCACCTTGGCTTTGCACCTTGTGAATTTTTTAGACAGGGCAAGTGCGGGACGGAGGGGGGGGGGGGAGCGCTGTCTAAAAAATTCACACTGGCTGACAATAGACAATAGGTACAGGAGTAGGCCATTTGGCACTTCGAGCCAGCACCGCCATTCAATATGATCATGGCTGATCATCCAACTCAGTATCCCGTACCTGCCTTCTCTCCATACCCCATGATCCCCTTAGCCACAAGGGCCACATCTAACTCCCTCTTAAATATAGCCAATGAACTGGCCTCAACTACGCTCTGTGGCAGAGAGTTCCAGAGATTCACCACTCTCTGTGTGAAAAACGTTCTTCTCATCTCGGTTTTAAAGGATTTCCCCCTTATCCTTAAGCTGTGACCCCTTGTCCTGGACTTCCCCAACATCAGGAACAATCTTCCTGCATCTAGCCTGTCCAATCCCTTAAGAATTTTGTAAGTTTTCAATGTGATCATGGCTGATCATCCCCAATCAGTACCCCGTTCCTGCCGTCTCCCCATATCCCCTGACTCCGCTATTTTTAAGAGCCCTATCTAGCTCTCTCTTGAAAGCATCCAGAGAACCTGCCTCCACCGCCCTCTGAGGCAGAGAATTCCACAGACTCACCACTCACTGTGTGAAAAAGTGTTTCCCCATCTCCGTTCTAAATGGCTTACTCCTTATTCTTAAACTGTGGCTGGTGAAGGAAGCGATGTGTGTGTGTGTGTGTTTATTCCACTCTGACAGTCGCCGTTCCAGTTCCCGGTTTTTCAGGCTACTGCCGACAACTTGACAGTCACCGGCAGTCCGCTGAAAAATTGCCTAAGTGGGATAGGCTCGTAAGTGTAATTTGCAGTCATTGGTCTTCATGCCAAATATGTTATCACGTGCTTGATTTAGTTTTGCTCTTATGACCAAGTGGCCAATAATTTGTGATCAGCCCGTGATTTTAGCAACATTAGTTACTAATTCAGCAATCTGATTAATGAGATGAGCCATTATCCTGCATGACCATCATCCATCTAGCACCTTCTGCTCCACTGGGGAGGTTAGGATAGAAAACAGGTTTATCAACAGATCTGCTGTATCTAATTCCACAACTCAACTATTGGCCTTCAAATTGTCATAGAGAATCAGCACCGGAAATTGGAGGAACAGCACTTCATATTCCGCCTGGGAAGCTTACGTCCTGATGGCATTAACGTTGAATTCTCCCAATTTTGCTAGCCCTTGCTGTCTCCTCCCCTTCCTTAACCCTCGAGCTGTCTCCTCCCATCCCCCCGCCCTCGCGCTCCTCCTCCTCCCCTTTTTCCTTCCTTCTTCCCCCCCCCCCCACATCAGTCTGAAGAAGGGTTTGGGCCCGAAACGTCGCCTATTTCTTTCGCTCCATAGATGCTGCTGCACCCGCTGAGTTTCTCCAGCAATTTTGTGTACCATAGAGAATCAGAAACAGGTTATCATATTTCACCTGATATGGCCAACTAATATACATATGGCACCTACAAACTCTACATCTACTACATTGAAAACTCTGAACAAACCATGGGGTACATCTTAATATTGACCAAAGAATACGTTTCATCTTGGAGGTGTACTTTTTTCTACAAGGCAAATGGCCTAATTGTGTAATCTGAAATTAACAGTGTGACACGATTCTCTGCTCCCAAGAAAATATAAAAGAAAATGTAGCTGATCAAGAAAAATAATATGTTAGAAATATTAATGATCTGTTAACAATAAAATAGTCCACCTAAATTGCATGCAATGTGGAAGAATACCTGACAGACTAAAGCGTCAAGTGCTGGTGTATCAGCTGAGTGAATCAATATAAACAAAAACTATGATTCCAGTTCCTCAAGCAAAAAGGAAAAAAAATGTTTAAACATTAAAATTATATCAACAGGGAATTTCCTTAAAAAAGGCATAGGTTATACAAATGCAAATAATCTAACAATCTGATTACCTGTATTATAGTCATACACCTGTGAAGATCTATGGCACACAGATGTACACATCACCACATCAGAGTATCAATGCTTCCTTCACTGTGCAAAATGTAGCCAATTTTCTGCTGGTCTGCAGTTTAAAGAAAAAAGTATTTTGAGCAATCTACCTGTTTAACATCAATTACATAATAAAAAATAAATAGCAGCTCTATGCTAAATGTTACGAACCAATGTATTATAAGACATGGCACGGTGCAAGTACTAACTAATGTTTACCAAAAATAATCCACCATGCTTTCTTACAAAAAAAAAGCATAGAAACATAGAAAATAGGTTGATGAGGAGGCCATTCGGCCCTTCGAGCCAGCACCGCCATTCATTGTGATCATGGCTGATCGTCCCCTACCAATAACCCGTACCTGCCTTCTCCCCATACCCCTTGACTCCACTAGCCCCAAGAGCTCTATCTAACTCTCTCTAAAATCCATCCTGTGACTTGGCTTCCACTGCCCTCTGTGGCAGGGAATTCCATAAATTCACAACTCTCTGGGTGAAAAAGTTTCTCACCTCAGTATTAAATGACCTCCCCTTTATTCCAAGACTGGCCCCTAGTTCTGGACTCGCCCAACATTGGGAACATTTTTCCTGCATCTAGCTTGTCCAGTCCTTTTATATGTTTCTATAAGATCCCCCTCATCCTTCTAAACTCCAGTGAATACAAGCCTAGTCTTTTCAATCTTTCCGCACATGACAGTCCCGCAATCCCAGGGATCAATTTCGTGAGCCTACGCTGCACTGCCTCAATCGCAAGGATATCCTTCCTCAAATTAGGAGACCAAAACTGTACACAATACTCCAGATGTGGTCTTACCAGAGCACTATACAACTGCAGAAGAACCTCTTTACTCCTGTACTGAAATCCTCTTGTTATGAAGGCCAACATTCCATTAGCTTTCTTCGCTGCCTGCTGTGAAGAGGCAGGATTTCAGGGCAAAAATGCAGCAGAAAAGTGATTAACATCAGAAACATGATCTTTGTCAGTTATTGGAGACAGCAGAAAACAGTGTGGAGAAAGTCAAGACTGGTCACACTTTACAATGTGGATTTTCATGCTCACAACTCATCAGTTGCCAATGAATTTTGAAGGCTCGCTGGAACTTCAATATTTTTAGTCAGAATCTATTTCTTTCTGTTCTGCACAATTAATTCACTGACAATTATCCCTGATGTGTCAAGTTTCATACATCGATTCCTGGCATTCAAGTGATCCTGAAGTAATTAATATACTGGCAGTTGGTACAAATGTTTCGCTGTCTGTCACTCTCATATTTTCACTGACAGCCACATAAGAAAAAATGAAAAATAATATTCAAATTTATCATCAATTTGTGATCATTTACAAAACCAATTGACCCCATAATGCCATGAAATAGTGCACAAACAGACAAATAATAAATCATGTCAGTGTCTAATTAGCAAGTTCAAGGATACATCGTGCAAATTACAGATTAGGCAATGGCATTGGATGGGATGATTATGGGAGCATCCATGCCATGATTCAGTAATAAAAATCTTAGAACAAAGTATCAATAAATCAATCCAATGAAACCAGCTGTCAATTATAAAGCACCTTCAATCTAGGACAACATGCCCGAGTGCTTCACAAGGGTGTAATGAAACAAAGTTTGATACAAAAGCCATACGAGGAGATGTTAAGACAGGTAAACAAAATCTTGACCAAAGGATTAAGCTTGAATCAATATTAAGGGGTTCAACAAATATTCTTGCTCTTCATGTGGGGATGCAGTCCCTCATCATCTGTGGCCAGGCAATCAGGAATTGGCAATTTCAGGCTTATCCCAGAGGCTCAGTCTTCACTTTGAAGACAAGGCACTGGCAGTCTCAGGTATCTCCCAACAGCTCAGCCTCAAAATAGAGTTGCTGGCAGTCTCAGGCTGATCCCAGCAGCTCACTATTATTCCAAGCCTGCAAAAGGGAAATACAGACATCTCACTCCATCTCCCTCTTTCCTACTCTTGGATGAAAATGCCTTGATTTTAAGGAGTAGGGTTGATGCAATGCAGGTGGGACAATCTAATCCCAACTAATTGGATGCAGCTGTTGTGTTGCTTCTCTGGCCGTGGTCTCTGCTCAGTCCAGAGCCCAGTCCATGGGCTGAAGATGTCCAGGCTAGGTTGCCCAGAGCCTGGCCAAGCTGGTCATCTGCCTGTCACAGTGCCAGCCAGATGAACGCTCTGCCCGAGCCGGCTGCCTGCCTGCCTGCTCCTTTTCCTGGGTTACATACATGCCTGGGTGGTGCTTGAGAGGGACTATGCACTGTCCACAGACTGCTGGGCACAACGTGGAATGGAAGTCACCCTCAATAAGGATTGTAATATAGTTGTTTTTGAGAAAATAATTTTTCACACAGAGAGTGGTGAATCTGTGGAATTCTCTGCCACAGAAGGTAGTTGAGGCCAGTTCATTGGCTATATTTAAGAGGGAGTTAGATGTGGCCCTTGTGGCTAAAGGGATCAGGGGGTATGGAGAGAAGGCAGGTACAGGATACTGAGTTTGGATGATCAGCCATGATCATATTGAATGGTGGTGCAGGCTCGAAGGGCCGAATGGCCTACTCCTGCACCTATTTTCTATGTTTCTATGTTTCGTAGTTTATTTTGTATATTTGTTTGTCTTGTATTATTGTGGTGGGTTTTGTTTTGATTTATTTTGTACTGTAAATATTATTGTTAATAATTGATTACTTTATTTTTGAAGGAGCCCAGTCCAGCGAGCCAGTGATTTCCAGCAGGCAGGCCCTCTCCATGGTGCTGGATTTCAGCTCTTCCTGGCCTGTCTGCTCTTAGAGTGGCATTTAGGGAGCAGGCATCATCACAATGCCCACTGTATCGTTGTAGATCTGTGTCACTCATGTGATCACTGAGATTACGGAGTTGGTTTGTCAATGGGGACTCTCTAACTTCTACAGGTGCACAGTAGAGAGCACGCTGACCGGTTGCATCGTGGCTTGGTTCGGCAGCTTGAGCGCCCAGGAGCGAATAAGACTACAAAAAGTAGTAAACAATGCCCAGTCCATCATCGGCCATACCATCTTGGGGATTTATTGCAGTCGCTGCCTCAAAGGCTGGCAGCATCATCAAGGACCCACACCATCCTGGCCACACACTCATCTCCCTGCTACCTTCAGGTAGAAGGTACAGGAGCCTGAAGACTGCAATGTCCAGGTTCAGAAATAGTTACTTCCCCACAGACATCAGGATAGTGAACTCAACTCAAACAAAACTCTGAACAATGTTTATTTGCACTTTATCTGTTTTATTTATTGATGTGTGTATATGTTAATACAATGGTATATGGACACACTGATCTGTTCTGTATGTATTGTATTGTATTGTATTGTATTCAAATTTATTGTCATTGTCTCAATTTGAGACAACGAAATGAATTTCCCTTACAGGCAGTATCATAAAAAAAATCACAAAAAAATAATAATAAATAAATAATAAATAAATAATACAACATATTAAAAATAAAATTGAAATTGAATTAAAAATTTAAAAATTTTAAAAAAGCACAAACGCAGAAAGTCCACGACACAACATAACATAAATGGCACCAAGGTGAGGATGGCACCATAGTCCAGCCAGCCTCCCCTCCGATCTTCCCAGATGTTCATCCGTGGTCGGGGCCTTCCGAGCACCCGCAGTCGCCGCCCCGGGTGGCCCGATGTTCAGGCCCTCACGCCGGGCTGGTAGAACGCCGACGCCGAACCCCGACGGTGAGCATCCTCCTCCTCAGCGGCCCGGACCTCCTGATCAGCCGCCTCCCGCAGCCGGAGTCCGCAGCTCCTGAGTCCACAGGCTGAGCCGGGCAGAGTCGCAGGACCCCGCGCTGTCCATCAGCGCCGCCCGCGTTGGGAGCTCCGCAAACCGCAGCTCCAGGATGTCGGTGCAGCAGGTCCAGCACTCCGGGCTCCAGACGGCGACCCCCGGTAAGGCATCGCCAGCCCCGCGATGTTCCAGCGCTGTCCCGCCGCTGCTGGAGCTCCGGTCGATCCCGGCAGGAAAGGCCGCGCCAATCCAGGTAGGTAGGCTGCTGTGGGGGGAGGGGGGGGGGCGAGGACGCGACTCGAATAATAGTCGCATCCTCACCAGGAAGCGGCCGAAGGACGGTATCCCCCGCACCGTGTCCTCTTCCCCCACAAAAACACCAAAAAAAACACACTTTTACATAACTAAATAAACAAAAAAACAAAAAGATACCGGGCTGTAGGTGGAGGCTGCTGGCACCAGCACCGCCGGAAGTACAATACGGAAGTATGCATGCCTTCTATATTCTGTTGTGCTGAAGCAAAGCAAGAATTTTATTTTCCTATCTGGGACACATGGCAATAAACTCTCTTGAATCTTGAATCTCTTGAATCTTGAATGAGTCCTACTTTGTAGCTACGCCCACTAGTTTAACAGAAAGCTTCTCTACCCCTTCTCCCTCACTTTGGAGTTATGTGCTAAGATGAAGTTACCAATGCTGTAACACTAATAAAGTATTTGGATCTTAATCACTGTGCGTGACTTGAGTTATTCCAACAGCAGAAGCTCAACAATATTTACACAATGTTAATGCACATGTGGAAGATCTCATGATATAGTTTTGCACCAGGGTGGTCCCAGATATTCTGGTCAGTATTTTTTCCCTTGTTATCTATTGTAAGAATAGTCAGAGAAGGGCTTGTAATGTTTAACTAAGCCATGTCTCTTCTTTCACCAGGGTCAGGCGATGCTCGAGCCTACAGTTCATCCAGGGCTAACCTGAAGAGAGGCATCAGGAAGGCCAAGCACTGCCATAAGCTCAGGATTGAGGAGCACTTCAACAACAACTTTGACCCCCGACGCATGTTGCAAGGCATCCAGGCCATCACGGACTACAGACCCTCCAACATCACCCCCACATCCAGCGACGCCTCCTTCCTTGAGGAGCTTAATCACTTCTATGGCCGCTTCGACAGGGACAATCTAGAGACAGCCATCAAGGCTGTGCTACCTGCCGATCACCAACCCCTCACACTCACCCCCTACGACGTGTACGTGGCACTGAGTAGGACTAATGCACGTAAGGCTGCTGGCCCTGACGGCATCCCCGGGCGCGTGCTCAGTGCCTGTGCTGCGCAGCTGACAGACGTCTGGACTGACATCCTCAACCTGTCACTTGCCCAAGCAGTTGTCCCCACTTGCCTTAAAGCCACCTCCATCGTGCCAGTGCCAAAACACTCCACTGCGGCAAGCCTCAACGACTTCCGCCCAGTTGCACTTACCCCCATCATCACCAAGTGCTTCGAGAGGCTGGTCCTGGCACACCTCAAAAGCTGCCTACCCCCCACACTGGATCCCTATCAGTTTGCCTACCGCAAGAACAGGAGTACGGAGGATGCCATCTCAACGGCACTTCACTCCGCCCTCTCCCACCTTGACAACAGAGACACTTATGTAAGAATGCTGTTCATCGATTACAGCTCAGCATTCAACACCATTATTCCATCAAAACTGATCACCAAACTCGGTAACCTGGGCATCGACCCCTCCCTCTGCAACTGGATACTGGACTTTCTAACCAACAGACGCCAGTCTGTGAGGTTAGACAAGCACACCTCTTCAACCCTCACCCTGAACACCGGCGTTCCTCAGGGCTGTGTGCTGAGCCCCCTCCTCTACTCCCTCTTCACCTATGACTGCACACCAGAGGCGGCACGCACACCCCCATCCACATTAACGGGACGGAGGTGGAACGTGTTTCTAGCTTCAGGTTCCTGGGAGTCAACATCTCCGATGACCTCTCTTGGACCCACAATACCTCTACTCTGATCAAGAAGGCTCATCAGCGTCTCTTCTTCCTGAGGAGACTGAAGAAGGTCCATCTGTCTCCTCAGATCCTGGTGAACTTCTACCGCTGCACCATCGAGAGCATCCTTACCAACTGCATCACAGTATGGTATGGCAACTGCTCTGTCTCCGACCGGAAGGCACTGCAGAGGGTGGTGAAAATTGCCCAACGCATCACCGGTTCCACGCTCCCCTCCATTGAGTCTGTCCAAAGCAAGCGCTGTCTGCGGAGGGCGCTCAGCATCGCCAAGGACTGCTCTCACCCCAACCATGGACTGTTTACCCTCCTACCATCCGGGAGGCGCTACAGGTCTCTCCGTTGCCGAACCAGCAGGTCGAGGAACAGCTTCTTTCCGGCCGCTGTCACTCTACTAAACAACGTACCTCGGTGACTGCCAATCACCACCCCCCCCCCCCGGACACTTATTATTTTTTTTTTTTATTCAAATCGTTTGCTATGTCGCTCTTCAAGGGAGATGCTAAATGCATTTCGTTGTCTCTGTACTGTACACTGACAATGACAATTAAAATTGAATCTGAATCTGAATCTGAATCTGAATCTGAATCTGAATCTGAATCTGAATCTGAATCTGAAACTGTACAAAAAGACCCCATTGCTTCACTTAGCATGAGACTATAATAATTGGTTGTTTCACAGGTCATCATAGGGGCGGCACAGAGGTGCAGCGGTGGAGTTGGTGCTTTACAGCACCCGAGACCCAGGTTTGATTCTGACTACCGGTGCTGTGTTTACATAGTTTCTACCTTCTCCCCACGACCACGTGGGTTTTCTCTGGGTGCCCCAGTTTACACTCACATTTCTAAGATGTACACGTTTGTAGATTAATTGGCTTCGGTAAAAACTGTAAATTGTGTGTAGGATGGTGCCAGTCTGCGGGGATCACTGGTCGATGCGGACTCGGTGTGCCAAATGGCCTATTTCCGCCCTGTATCTCTAAACTAAACTAAACTAGGGTCATAGTGTATGAATCTAACTAACCAGTAGTACTCTGGCATAAGAAGCCATAACCAAGCATAACAAGGTGGCAATGGTTAAGTAAATGGCAAGTAAGATGATGATGTATGGAATTGTAAATGCTGAATTTGAAAGGAAATAAACACTACTGCTGGGATGTAATGTTAAATTGTACAAGGCATTGGTGAGACCAAATCTGGAGTATGGTGTACAATTTTGGTCGCCCAATTATAGGAAGGATGTCAACAAAATAGAGAGAGTACAGAGGAGATTTACTAGAATGTTGCCTGGGTTTCAACAACTAAGTTACAGAGATAGGTTGAATAAGTTAGGTCTTTATTCTCTGGAGCGCAGAAGGTTAAGGGGGGACTTGATAGAGGTCTTTAAAATGATGAGAGGGATAGACAGAGTTGATGTGGACAAGCTTTTCCCTTTGAGAATAGGGAAGATTCAAACAAGAGGACATGACTTCAGAATTAAGGGACAGAAGTTTAAGGGTAATATGAGGGGGAACTTCTTTACTCAGAGAGTGGTAGCGGTGTGGAATGAGCTTCCAGTGGAAGTGGTGGAGGCGGGTTCATTGGTATCATTTAAAAATAAATTGGATAGGCATATGGATGAGAAGGGAATGGAGGTTATGGTATGAGTGCAGGCAGGTGGGACTAAGGGGAAAAAAAAATTGTTCGGCACGGACTTGTAGGGCCGAGATGGCCTGTTTCCGTGCTGTAATTGTTTTATGGTTATATGGTTACTAACAGTTTATTATAAATTTGTAAAAAGCTGATGTCATGTCTTGACATTTCTTGCCCATGATGAAGAAAAAAGCTAACAACCTGGTCAGGGCATTTTGAAAGTTAAGGAGAAATGTAAACTGATCTAAGACTCCTGTGATTCGGCAACCGTAACGTCGAACACTTGTACTCAGTCTGCCAAGGCTTACTAGATCCTCCAATTGCTAATCATTTTAATTCGCTTCCAATTCCCATACCACGTTTTCTGTCCTGGGCCTCTTCCATTGCCAGAATGAGGGCACATGCAAAAGGAGGAACGGGATCTAATATTTTGCTTTGGTAGCTTACAACAAACTTAATGGTATAAACAATGATATTTTTCCAATTTTATGAAACAAACCTACAACCTACTCCTTTCACCCACCCGCTTTCTTCCCTGTGCACCACTTGGACACACACACATATATTTATCTTCTCGCCAATCCCCTTCTCCAATATTCCTCCTCTGGTTTCATAATTAACTCTTCTTGAATCCTGATCTTACAGTTTTTGTCTTTTCATCTCTGACTTTTGTCTAACCCTTCGCCTTTATCTCAATATCACTCGCTTAGCTTTGTCCTGCCCATCCTCTCTTCCGGCTTTCTCAACCCCCCTCCCAACCCTCCCACAACCACAATCAGTCTGATGAAATATCCCGACCCAAAGTGTTGCCAATCTATGTTCTCCAGAAGTGCTGCTTGACCCGTTGAATTACTTCAGCACTTTTTTTGTAAGCCACGTTCTTCACTTTATTTTTTCTCCTTTCAGTTTGCCACTGAAGTCATCCAAATGTAATGTGATTCACAAAGTTGGGGATGTTGGCCTGAGGGAATAAGCTATGTTGGTCTGCTTATGCTGCTTTTGGATTTGGAGGATTTAATTTGAGACGGGGTTTTTTCTTACTTCTCCAGTGCAATAATCATTGTTAACAATGCTATTAAAACATGTACTTGCACCTCGTGTATCAATGTTTTAGATTATGCTGCTGATGTACTTTGTTTAATGTTTCATGTGTCATTCCCAACTGTCACTGTAGGACATATAGTCACACGGGTGGAGCACCAAGGCAAATTCCTTGTATGCGAATACTTGGCCAATAAACTTATGCATACATTCATTCATTCAAATATCTGAAATTCATGGGAGTTAAGAAAGCCACAATTTACAACCTTTGGATGTGCATTGAATTATTCTGTTACTTTTCTACAAGGAACCACACATTGATGAGCATCCGAAGTTCATATCAGTTTCTGGGAGGAATGACAACATCATTATGATTGCAAAATCTGGGTCATTAAGGTTTTTACAGTAAGAGACAAATATTGAATAATAGTCTGGGATTAATTTGTGTCAATTTCATTTAACACTGTGATTGCACAGCGGTAGAGTTGCTGACTTGCGTGCTTGCAGCACTGGAGATCCGGGTTCAAACCCAACTACGGGTGCTATCTGTACAGAATTTGTACATTCTCCCCGTGACCGCGTACATTTTCTCCGAGATCTTCAGTTTCCCCCCGCACTCCAAATACGTACAAGTTTGTAAGTTAATTGGCTTGGTGTATTTGTAAATTGTCCATATCGTGTGTAGGACTGTATTAATGTGCGGGGATCGCAGATCAGTGCGGACTCAGTGGGCCAAAAGGGCCTGTTTCCACACTGCATCTCTAAAACTATAAACTAAATACAAAATTATCTTTTTGACTATAACAAGCTCATAATGCTTTCTAATCAACAAGCAAATTGATGAATTTAAGATGATTGAAGGTGGTGTGATCACTTGATCATGGGACTCAACATAGTGCAGAATCTTGCATTTGTATGTAATGAGTTGCTTTTGCAATGTTGCCACCGTTATGTATAAACCATCTACTATGGAAGAGATACATGAGTTTTCGGGCAGATTTATGCTTTAGAGGATCATTTGATAGAGTGAAATGCAATCTAGTTATTTTGAAAAATGTTCAGTGAGATTTAATATTTCACCTGGTAGATTCTTCAGACAAAGTGAGTAAATAGTGGTACACTTTACCCTGGACTCCCAAGCACACGAGTTTGAAGGGTAACCATTTTGTTTTAATGGAAGAATTAAGCCATAAAAAAATAATGGGGTACTATATTTATATGCAAATGACACCATTTAATTAGATTGTTAAACTGAAGGAGAGAAAATAATTTCAAGAGCAAACATTTTATATCACAAAAGCTTTAAATCTTTAAAATAAATGAGTTGACACCGGCATTAAAATAGTAGGCAGAAAACTGTCGTAACAATAAATTAATGGCTTTGGCATTGCTCGCAAGATCAGTATTCATTGTCCATCTCAAACTGCCAATGAAGTGTCACAGAGAACAGACTAAAGGGCCTGTCCCACGAGCATGCGATTCCATGCGGCAAGCGCCACCTAAAGGGCCGGTCCCACCAGCATGCACCTGCATGCGGCAAGCGTGACCTAACGTGGTCACTTGAGCCGTACGGCCTTGCGGGGCCGGTCCCACTTCGATCACCGGAGCCGTATGTAGCTGGTGCCGACATCGCACGAGGCTCCGAAAAACTGACCGTGTTTAAAAATTCCGCGCAGCAACAACCTGCCACCCAACAGCCGCCTCAACGCCATGTCACTCATTCGACCTCCGCGCTGCTCCCACTTCTGGTTTGGTTGTGCTTGCCGCATGCAGGCGCATGCTGGTGGGACCGACCCTTTAGGTCACGCTTGCCGCATGCAGGTCGCATGCCCGTGGGACAGGCCCTTATATTGCAGGATATTCACCCACTGATGACAATAGAAACACTGATATTTTTCTATGTTAGTTGGTGTGTGGCACGTAGAGGATGTTACAGGATATTATGCCTATGTGCCTTGCCCTTTTAGTTTGTACGGACAGTGCCATTGGGTGGTTTGATATGGCCTAGATGAGTTGTAATACATCTTGTAGATGACACAAGCGTTAGCTATGATATTTCAGTGGAGGAATGAGTATTAGATCTCAGACTAATGGGTGCTATACCAGAAAAATGGAATGTTTTGTTCAATCTGGTGACCAGCTCTTCTGGTGCTTAAATCTGCCCGAAAACGCATTTATTTTTTACATAGTATATGTTTTGTACATAACAGTAGCAACATTGCAAAAGCAAATCATAGCATTGCAAATACAAGATTATTGAATGTTGTGCTGGCTGTTAGTTAGTGTTAGTGCAAAGTACTTCCATTTTCAATGTTCTGCTCACATCATTATTTGTGTCACACATACAACCTAGAGGCTTATTGACCTATGGTACACAAAAATGCTGGAGAAACTCAGCGGGTGCAGCAGCATCTATGGAGCGAAGGAAATAGGCGACGTTTCGGGCCGAAACCCTTCTTCACACTGATGGGGGGTGGGGGGGGAGAAGGAAGGAAAAATGGGAGGAGAACAAGCCTGAGGGCTGGGGGATGGGAGGAGACAGCTCGAAGGTTAAGGAAGGGGAGGAGGCAGCAAGGGCTAGCAAAATTGGGAGAATTCAATGTTCATGCCATCCGGACGCAAGCAACCCAGGCGGAATATGAGCTGCTGTTCCTCCAATTTCCGGTGTTGCTCACTCTGGCAATGGAGGAGACCCAGCACAGAGAGGTCGGATTGGGAATGGGAGGGGGAGTTGAAGTGCTGAGCCACCGGGTGTTCAGGTAGGTTATTGCGGACTGAGCGGAGGTGTTCGGCGAAACGATCGCCCAACCTCCGCTTAGTCTCCCCGATGTAAATCAGCTGAAATCTAGAGCAGCGGATGCAGTAGATGAGGTTGGAGGAGATACAGGTGAACCTCTGTCGCACCTGGAACGACTGCTTGGGTCTTTGAATGGAGTCGAGGGGGGAGGTGAAGGGACAGGTGTTGCATGATGACTAGGCTTATTGACCTAGTCTGTCCCTGCATGTGAATATAACAGTAAGATGTGTGCTGTAAAGATGCTGACCAGTAACATTTCAATGGTGACCAACAGAATCTCTCCATAGCTCTGCCTGGGTCTAAGGACATTGGACCCTATGGAAGTTCAAAGTGCATTGGGGTCTCTGAAAGGGAAGCTTGGCTATTTGATACATTATGTTGTATTCGGGAAGGGAGGAGGTGTAAAATGTTTTTTTTAAACATAGTTGTTAAATTAGCACACTTGTAGATCCTTTGCAATAATGATAAGTTAAAGAGTAACAATATGCTCTGCAGATAAGACATTTCCTGTGTCATCTTCCAGTTCATTCTGCTGCTCTTCACTGTTGTCTGGCACTTGCTCCTCCTGCTTGGAAGCATGTAAAGAGGCTCTGCCTGTGCGTTTTGTTCATTCTGAGTGCTCGGGCCATGTAGCTGTGCTCAGCTGGCACCTGAGCTTACATGCAGCACAACACAGTCCATTTCAATCAGATATCTGGTGCCAAATGTCATTTGCTTTTTCAGACCTAGGCTGCAAAAAATCATCTGCTTTGTCGAAAGTGGGTACCCCATATCTCCAGGCAGCTAACTGATACCACTCTTTCCAAAAACAAACATCATTGAGGCAAGAATTGAGTACACTCTGATAAGAATGTTATGGTTACATTTAACTGTGCTACCTTGCATACATCATTCTTCTTGCTGTAACATGGCAGCCAAAACTAGATAATATTTGGCTTGTTTTCCTTATCATTTCTGAACACTGCCCAGTTGGTTTCAGCAAGCTGTTTGATAATATAGTCATATGTCATGTTTAGTAACCATAGTGATCCGTTCTAGCTGTTAATTTTTCTTTAATAATGTTCATGATGTGGCGGCGCCTGCTGGCGCACGCAGATATCGAACCCAACGTTCGATAGCCGCGGTCACGTGACTCCAGAGGGGCTGTTGTTTTTGCGCGTTTTTTTCCCAGCGTGCGTTAGTTCAGCGCTGACCACCGATGTGGCCAGACGTGTCTGTTAAACCTGTATACTGCAACCTGAACTTTAAAATAAAGTTTTGTTGAAAACTTCAGGAGTCGTTTATCAGACCACTAAAATGAATCGCCTGTTCCTCCACTTATCCACAATAAATTCCTTTTGTCACCTTTTAGTCTTATTTTCAGATTTATTTGTCCATGGTTAACTGCTTGCCAATAGTTTACTCCTTCCCCCAAGCTACCCGCAAGTGAATGTATTTTTGTTCCCAGGCTCAAAACATTTTGTTACAATGTAAACACCAATATTTCAGGCACAGGTCATTTTGTATTGTATTCAAATTTATTGTCATTGTCTCAATTAGAGACAACAAAATGAATTTCCCTTTACAGTCAGTATCATAAAAATAAATAAATAATAAATATTAAAACATATCAAAAAAATAAAATAGAAATTTAAAAAAAAGCACGAACACAGAAAGTCCACGACGCAACATAACACAGTCCAGCCAGCCTCCCCTCCGATCTTCCCAGATGTTCATCCGTGGTCGGGGCCTTCCGAGCAGCCGCAGTCGCTGCCCCGGGTGGCCCGATGTTCAGGCCCTCACGCCGGGCTAGTGGGACGCCGACGCCGATCCCCGACGGTGAGCATCCTCCTCCTCAGCGGCCCGGACCTCCTGATCAGCCGTCTCCCGCAGCCGGAGTCCGCAGCTCCCGAGTCTGCAGGCCGAGCCAGGCAGAGTCGCAGGACCCCGCGTTGTTAGTCAGCGCCGCCCGCATTGGGAGGGGTATTTTCATACCCCTCTGTCCAAATCAGTTTTGTCCTAATCTCAATCATCCTTTGTTTTATTTCATGCTATGTTTTCCAGTTTTTGGAACTTCTTGCTTGCAGGATAGCTTCTGATGTCCTCATCAGTTTGGATTCCATGAAGGAAGTGAAAAAGATGTGATGCATTTTGTTAATCATTCCCTTGGATCAGCCTGGGCCTTCTGTATTTCTTTAAATCCCTCCATTTTCTCAGTACAGGTACTTGCCTTATCAGAAAGTATTTATTTTTGCCGTACTCCAGGAATGCAGACTGCTACAATCTTTGTCCATGTGTTCATGGAAAAATAAGTAATTTAGTATATTTACAAATAAAGTCTCTTGCATCTTAGTTGCCTATTGTATCTTTCAGGCACACCACCACTTCCTTCTGCTGGTAGCGCATGAATATAATATAAAAACATGTATACATTGATTTACACAAGGCTTGTATCATGGAAAATATTTCATTAAACAAAATTTTGCAATTTAAAAGCCTGAGTGAAAACTAATTACAGATCTTTCAGTAGAACATATTGCTATAGATGAAACATGTATATTATTCATGATAGTGAAAAATTAGATTCACAAACCATGGGCAAATATGCCACAGAGTTCATGCGGTTGCAGCAAAAATTCATAAATCACACCTTGCTATATTGCAGAAAATTCCTTTTACATTCCCTTGTTTCTTAATTACTAATTTGTTCTTTGAATGAATTATTCAATCTCCTTTATTGTTCTTTTTGTGTTGGTATATTGTTCTGTATTAATCACTCGCATGTCATTCTTTGTTTAATGAAGGTAAGGAAGTTATTTTAGGGCAACCTTTCACTGTGGGAATTTGGAGAGGGGTGGAATAAAATATCTGCTCCATTATCCTTTTTCTCTGTTATTCTCTTTAGCTGTGTATTGTGTACCTGTTGTAAATGCCGTGCATAGTCAACGAGACATAATCAAACTTTCCTCGATCCTTTTCTCAGTAAATTAATCATCATTATTTTCTTGGTTCTCTGCACAAAACAATTAAATGAAGCTGTGAGTACAATTCAGAACAGTTGAACACCAAATCAAGTGCAGAAGGGTTCACAACAAGCTTACTGGCTGCCAGCAAGGTCTTACACTATAGATGGGGCTCCAAAGATCACCTCTCTTGTTTCCATTAACTTCAGCATGAATCCTTTAAGTAATTGTAGCGTTTACATTACATCTCGTGGATAAAAGATTATAAATTATCAGGTGTGAAAATGAGGGTTAAGGTTTTTTGCATTCATGTGGTCAAGTGAAATGCAGCCATCACAAAAGGTTTTTCTTTGTCATTGTTTGACATTGACCTAAGAAAGGTAGCGATTGATCAACTCTCCTGAGTTTCGGACTTAAGATTGATGAGGGCAGAGCTGTACATGTTGTCTATATTGATTTTAGCAAAGCTTTTGTCATGGTTCTGCAAGGTAGGCTGCAGCGGAAGGTGAAATCGCATTGAATCCAAGTAGAGTTAGCTGACTGTAAGGAATGGAAGGAAGGATGGTGATGGTGGAAGGTTGCTTTACTTACTGGAGGTCTGTGGGTGCCACAGGATTCGGTGCTGAGCCCTTTGCTCTTTGTCATCTATATCAATGATTTGGATGAGGACGTACAAGGCACGACAAGTAAATTTGCAGATGACACTAAAGTGAATGGTATTATAGATAATTGTCAAAAATTGCAGCAGGATATTGGAGCTTGATCAGATGGGCTGAGAAATGGTTGATGGAGATTAATCCAGATAAGTGTGAGGTGTTGCATTTTGGGAAGTCTAACCAGGGCAGGACCAACACAGTTAATGATAGGGCTCTGTCGAGGTTAAAGAGCAGTGGCATCTTGGAGTGGGGGTGTATAGTTTGTTTAAAGTGGCGTCACAGATAGACAGGGTGGCACATTAGCCTTAATTGGTCAGAGTACTGAGAATAGAAGTTGGGAGATCATGTGACAGTTCTGCAATGTATTGGTGAGGCCACATTTACAGTATTGTGTGCAGCCTTAGGAAAGATGTTGTTAAGCTGAAAAGAGTGCAGAGAAGATTCATGACGATGTTTCCGGGACTCAGAGGCCTGAGCTATAAGGAAAGCAGTATAATGTGGATAAATGTGAGGTTATCCACTTTCATGGCAAAAAAAGGAAAGCAGACTATTATCTAAATGGTGGCCGATTAGGAAAAGGGGAGATGCAGCGAGACCTGGGTGTCATGGTACACCAGTCATTGAAAGTAAGCATGCAGGTGCAGCAGGCAGTGAATAAAGCGAATGGTATGTTAGCTTTCATAGCAAAAGAATTTGAGTATAGGAGCAGGGAGGTTCTACTGAAGTTGTACAGGGTCTTGGTGAGACCACACCTGGAGTATTGCGTACAGTTTTGGTCTCCAAATCTGAGGAAGGACATTATTGCCATAGAGGGAGTGCAGAGAAGGTTCACCAGACTGATTCCTGGGATGTCAGGACTTTCGTATGAAGAAAGACTGGATAGACTCAGCTTATACTCGCTAGAATTTAGGAGATTGAGGGGGGATCTTATAGAAACTTACAAAATTCTTAAGGGGTTGGACAGGCTAGATGCAGGAAGATTTTTCCCGATGTTGGGGAAGTCCAGGACAAGGGGTCACAGCTTAAGGATAAGGGGGAAATCCTTTAAGACTGAGATGAGAAAAACATTTTTCACACAGAGAGTGGTGAATCTCTGGAACTCTCTGCCACAGAGGGTAGTTGAGGCCAGTTCATTGGTTATATTTAAGAGGGAGTTATATGTGGCCCTTGTGGCTAAAGGGATCAGGGGGTATGGAGAGAAGGCAGGTACAGGATACTGAGTTGGATGATCAGCCATGATCATATTGAATGGCGGTGCAGACTCGAAGGGCCGAATGGCCTACTCCTGCACCTAATTTCTATGTATCTATGTATCTATCTATGAGAGGTTGAGCAGGCTCGGACTTTATTACATGTAGCGCAGGAGAATGAGGGATGATCTAAACATAGAAACATAGACACACAGAAAATAGATGCAGTAGTAGACCATTCGGCCCTTCGAGCCTACACCGCCATTCAATATGATCATGGCTGATCATCCAACTCAGTATCCTGTACCTGCCTTCTCTCCATACCCCCTGATCCCTTTTGCCACACGGGCCACATCTAACTCCCTCTTGGCATGAGAGTAATATATAAAGGTAAATATACAGATATTTCCCAGAGTATGGGAATCATGGACCAGAGGACAGAGTTTTAAGGTGATAGGGGAAAGATTTAATAGAAAACTGAGGGGCAACTCTTTTATACAAAGGGTGGTTAAGGGCCTGTCCCATGTGGGGCATGTTGGGCCACGTGGGCAAGTTGGGCTGAAGGGCTTATATCCATGCTGTATGACTCTATGACCTTTCCTTACTCATTGGCCACCTATATACAATTATGGTCATTTGTAACTCCCATTGATATATATTTTCGTAATCTCATTTCCTAATTTATTTATTTTGCAATATACTTACAAGAGCAGTCTATACACCTGGATTAGTATGAATTCTGGGGAAGTTTATATGAAATGCAATCCCTTGTCTATTCGTTCCGCTTATTGATTCTCACTGCTTCATTTCTCATTTTGTCACTGATCTACATCCCATAGAACAGTGACCATGAGTGAAGGAGTATTTCATGCAAGACCTGTCCAAGGTCTTTTGAAATGCAGCAGACAAATTTCATGAATTTCAATTTTAACTCTCTCAGAATAATTTAAAAATTAGTCAGGCATGATCTGTTCTTTTGTCAGTCTTGTCATTTGTTCTGCTCTTTCCCCACATTGATAATTTAAAGAATAGATTCATGGGAAGGTTACAATTCAGTCCATTATGTCCACATTGTCAAAATGTTTCTTTCTTTTCTGTATCGTTTCTTTGTCCACACTGTGGCTTACCAATAGATAATAGACAATAAATAATAGACAATAGACAATAGGTGCAGGAGTAGGCCATTTGGCCCTTCGTGCCAGCACCGCCATTCAATGTGATCATGGCTGATCATCCCCAATCAGTACTTCGTTCCTGCCTTCTCCCCATATCCCCTGACTCTGCTGTTTTTAAAAAACCCTATCTAGCTCTTTCTTGAAAGCTTCCAGAGAACCTGCCTCCACCGCCATCTGTGGCAGAGAATTCCACAGACTCACAGCTCTCTGCGTGAAAAGGTTTTTCCTCATCTCCGTTCTACATGGCTTACTCCTTATTCACCGGATGTGTGAGCTTCGATCGACCCGACAAATGGTTCGAGAGGAAAAAGATTGGACTTTTTTGCCTTCCACCACAGTGAAGAATGTGGGGAATCTGCTGTGGTGGATGTTTATGTTAACATTTATGTAGTTGTGTATCTTGTTGCTTTTTTTCCCCCTATGGCTCTATGGTGATTCACATATCACTACACCTTAATTGGTGCATGTGACAATAAAATACTTTTGAAACATTTGAAACCTTTGAAACCTCTCTAATCTTCCACCATATGCTTTAGGCCTGTACACCAGTTTTTTTACCTCTTAGTTAAGGAAAATAGTCTGCCCTCTTTTCTCAACTTATAACCCCTATAATCTGACTGTGCCAAAGGAAATAACCATTGCTGAAGTTTCGCAGTCCTGGCAATATCCTCATAAATCTTCTGTATATCTGTAATGTAGTGACCAACACTGTACACTATACTGAGATGTGACCTAAAATCATTGTATACACTTCTCCCTTGGCCTCTTTATTTTTGTACTCTGTTCCTTAGCTAATAAAGGAAATCACTCCAATGCCTTTTAGCTAATTTAAAAATGTGTATCACTCATTTATGGATATATCCTTATCTTGATGTACCTTGCTCAATACATCACTTCACATTTCTCTGAATTAAAATCCATCTGCTATATTTCTGCCCAAATTTTTAGACCATCGATCCTCCGATCGATACCATCCCTTCTGCCAATTAGCCAGCCAATGTGTGTATCATTTGAAAATGTCTTTATTTAATATTACACACATTTAAGTCTAAATGATCATTATTGATGTGATATACATCGGGGACCAAATACTGATCACACAGCATTTCAATTGTAAACGCCTCTTAAGAAGCCTTTGCTCCTTGCCACACATTGGATCCAATTTGCCATTGTCACCGGCAGTATTTGAAAATAATATCTACAAACTTCTCAGAAAGTCGCTGTTGGACGCCATCTTCATAATTCCACCTATGTGATGGGCCCAGGGCTGGCCATTCGGATTGTATAAATGAATTTGAAACTGCTAACACTCTCCAGTAGCAAAAAAAAAAAAACAGCTAGAGTAATTCCAGGAGGAATACAAGCTAGGTCTGTGGTCCCAACTGCTCCTGTTTAACAGGAGCAACAGCTCTTGTACTAGTGGTACACATAAATAATTCTATCTCACAATTGCTTTACAGTGAAACATATTAATAGTCCCACAGTCTCAGCAGGCAAGTTCAATTTTCTTACCAGGATGCAAGGTTTCAAGGAACATTTCCAATTTCCAAAAGCCTTCCAAATTTCCAATTTGCTTCCCAGTCTTCACCTTTGCTTCTTGCCAGATTTTGGATCCAATTTGCCATTGTTTCTTGAATGCCATGTGTCTTTTAAAAAAAAATCATCTTTTCATATTAAACCTTGTCAAAAGCCTTCCAAAATACATTACATTAAATGCACTGCCCACATAGATACTTTTATACCTCCTTATTATTCCATTATGATTAGATAATGGCTGATGTTGTACAGTTGGCAGATTTGGCTGTGTTTCATTCGTCATGACCAATGGTATTACATTCCCTATTCTTTGTCATACTGGGACCTGGCACTTAATCAGAAGAGTATCCCATCAAACAGCCAGTCTTGATTTGACACTGTCTATATGCTGAAAGATTTAGTGGTCATGCATGTTAAAAATTAGCATGACCAAATTTGTATCTTAAAAGGAAAAGAAAACAAGAAATAACACAGATCAGAGACGGAAAATAAACAGTTACAGTGTTAACTCAGGTAAGGAGAGTGAAAATATAAAGCATTATCCATCTAGACACTTTCCAATGCAAGCACATCCTTCCTCAGACCAAGGGGGGCCAAAACTGCTCACAATATTCCAAATGCAATCTAACAAGCACCTTATTATGCCTCAACATTACATCCCTGTTTTTGTATTGTATCCCTCTCAAAAGAAATGCTCTAATTGCATTTGCCTTTCTTACTACCGATTCAACTTGCAAATTAACTTTTTGGGACTGCTGCACCAGTCCCTTTGAGCCTTCGATTTCTGAATAGTCTCTCTATTTAGAAAATCCTACTACCAAAATGCCTGATCACACTTTGCTACACTGTGTTCCATCTACCACATATCAGCCCACTTTCCCATATTGTGCAAGTCATTCTGCAGAGTCCCTGCTTTCTCTACACTACCTGCCCCTCCACCTATCATCATATAATCTGCAAACCTTGGCCACAAAGCCCTCAATTCACTCATCCTTTATATTTAGTGATTAATCATCCATCTATTTATTTATCTATTTATTTATTTATTTATTATTTGTTTATTTATTTATTGTTTATCATTTATATACACCGTGAAGAGTAGCGGCCCCAGCACCGACCTCTGCGGATCTCCACTGGTCACTGGCTGCTAATCAGAAAAGGCCCCACTTTTTCCCATTCTCTGCCCTCTGCCATCCAGCCAATCTGCTGTCCATGCTGGCATCTTCTTTGGCAGCCTCACGTATGGCATCTTATCAAAGGCCTTTGGATAATCAAGGTAGACCATATCCACTGACTCTCTTTTGTCTACCCTGTTATTTACTTCCCGAAAGAATTCCAACAGGTTCGTCAGGCATGATCTCTCTTTTGCAGGACCATGTTGACTTTGCCCTGTTTTATCATATGCTTCTAAGTATTCAGAAACCTCATCTTTTATAATGGACTAACATCTTACAAACCATTGAAATCAGAACCACCTAAAGTTTCCTTTTCTGCCTCGCTTGAACAGCGGAGTTTATAATTGCTATTTTCCAATCATCTGGAACCACCCCTGACTCTAGTGTTTCTTGAAAGTGCAACAAATGCTTTTACAATTTCTAAAGCCACTTGTTTCAAAACCCTGGGGTGCAGTCCATCTGGTCCAGGTGACATCCACCTTCAGAGGTTTCAACTTCCGAAGCACTTTCTCTTTAGTGATAGTCACTCCACTAATTTCCACTCCTTCACTCTCTTGAATGCTTCCTCTTGAAGTCAGAGCTTCCTATCGGGAACTGCACGCCGAGGTGTAGCAAGATGCACATGTGGATCCAGAATGCTAGAATTTGCTTGGAGCTTCCTGAATGTGAGTGAGGATAGTACCAGGTGCATGATGATGGGATGACTTGGAGCAACTTCAATCAGAATTAAGATGGATCTCCATACACTCTCTGGTGTTCTTCAGCCCTTGATAGGAGAGCCAGACAAATCCTGAGGCGTACTCACTCTGCAAAGCTGCTTCCTCTGTTTCTTCATCTGTCCTAACCCAGACTGGGTAGTTCTGCAGGAAGACCAGTATGATTGAAGACCAGAGCTTCTGTAGTAAGTCAAACAATCCAGCCTGTAGAGGCTATCAGCATGAGATTGGTATAGATTAGAGTTCATCTAGCTCAACCAGTAAGCAGCAACCTTAAAATTAATTTACACAAAAAATTAATTTACACAAAATGGTGCACAGTTAAATGTTGCCTTACCGAAGACTAAAGAATTTCCATATGCCTTAGAACCATTGATATATTTATTTAAATAATAACCTGTGAGGTTTTGTAGCTTTTTCGTAGTTGTTTTTCTGCTGTTAAACATGCCTAAATGACAACACAAAGCATTGATCTGGTGTGAGATTTGTGAACCTATATAATGCCCCTGTCCCACCTAGGAAACCTGAACAAAAACCTCTGGAGACTTTGCGTCCCACCCAAGGTTTCCGTGCGGTTCCCGGACGTTGCAGGTAGTTGCCAGAGGTTGCAGGTAGTGGAAGCAGGTAGGCAGACTGACAAAAACCTCCGGAAACTGCACGGAAACTTTGGGTGGGGCGCAAAGTCTCCAGAGGTTTCCGTTCAGGTTTCCTAAGTGGGACAGGGGCATTTTTACTCCCTGAACAATCAGGTTTTATTAACCATTGGACAGTGCTGTTTAAAGGACCAATACTCAGGCAGCAATTTTTATTCTCACTGAGGTCTGTGATGTCCTAGAACATCAAATACATCCTTGTATGCAAGCTTTGATTGTTTGTCCATGGTGGGGGCCTTGGTTACTCAGTTTACAAGTCTCAGAATCATTACTGGTTTAGCCAAATCTCGCAGTTTGTTGCTCACTGTTACATTAAGGATGGCACCCAAATTCCATGTTCAATAATGAGTCATTGTCGTATTCTCCTTCATATTGCGGGAGCAGTTAAAGTGCAAATTGACATTTCAATAGACAATAGGTGCAGGCCATTTGGCCCATCGAGCCAGCACCGCCATTCAATGTGATCATGGCTGATCATCCTCAATCAGTACCCCGTTCCTGCCCTCTCCCCATATCCCCTGACTCCGCTATCTTTAAGACCCCTATCTAGCTCTCTCTTGAAATCATCTGGAGAACCCGCCTCCACCGCCCTCTGAGGCAGAGAATTCCACCTTGGATTTCCTTGGATTTCAGACTTCTCCAAAGTAAAGCTAGATACATGGACATAGAAACATAGAAATTAGGTGCAGGAGTAGGCCATTCGGCCCTTCGAGCCTGCACCACCATTCAATATGATCACGGCTGATCATCCAACTCAGTATCCCGTACCTGCCTTCTCTCCATACCCCCTGATCTCTTTAGCCACAAGGGCCACATCTAACTCCTTCTTAAATATAGCCAATGAACTGGCCTCAACTACCTTCTGTGGCAGAGAATTCCAGAGATTCACCATTCTCTGTGTGAAAAATGTTTTTCTCATCTCGGTCCTAAAAGATTTCCTCCTCATCCTTAAACTGTGACCCCTTGTTCTGGACTTCCCCAACATCGGAAACAATCTTCCTGCATCTAGCCTGTCCAACCCCTTAAGAAATTTGTAAATTTCTATGATCCCTCCTCAATCTTCTAAATTCTAGCAAGTACAAACCGAGTCTATCCAGTCTTTCTTCATATGAAAGTCCTGACATCCCAGGAATCAGCCTGGTGAACCTTCTCTGCACATAAAATACTGGGGACACTCAGCAGGTCAGGCTGCATCAGTGGGAAGAAATGTTAGGTTAATGAAATAAAATTGGCAGTATTAATTGATGGAAAATGCTCAACATGATAATGATTAATCTGTATTTTTTACGGCACAGATTAATTAAAATGTATGGGTATTTTGAATATTAACAATGGTATCACAGTGTGCAGTGTTTGTGTAATGGGACAACCAGCACTTGATTAATCTGGCAACAAAAGTTCAAATCCCATCATGGCAGCTGGTAGATTCTTAAAAGAAGGCCTCATTTATACAATTTCAGACTGTAAATAACATTGTTGATTTTTAAGTGATCTCCAGAGTTATCGAACAAGCCAAAAAAAACTGAATCCATGCAGATCATGAGTTTTTACAAAGTCGGGCATCTGAGCAATTATCGAAACAGTTCAAAATGTGGAGGAAAGTCATTAAAGAACAAAATTGCTGCTGATTAACATGAATGACCCAGCTAAGCAGATGTTCCACTTCTGTCAACTGAGAAATCTACGTAAGAAATTTGGTGCATTCTCATTAAAAGCCCCATTGCAACAGCAATCTTTGCATATAATTGCTCTGCAATCCTTACATAATACCATAAACACATAGGGAAATGGTTGCTTTAGATGTACAATGCTATGAGGTTCGGAGTAATAAATCTGATCGCACCACAGATAATTCTCTGCAATTTCCATATTTGTTGCATAACTAATCCCATTAGATATTTTAGTTTATCAGACTTGGGGGCACTATTGATTTAGCCTGTTCAAAAGAGAGACATAATCTAATTCAGGATTTGTAGAAATTCAGATTGAATTTTGTTCATTTTAATCTGTTGCATTTCATTTTTGATTTATTACACAAATGCTATCAATTTATTTTGAGACTGGAGTTTCTTAACAACCATGAGAGATAGAACCTACACATTGATCTCAGTCTGAATGTCAATTCCCCAGGCTTATGAAAAGGTTTTTTAATCATTTTTTCTGACCTTAATACACTTTAATGACATTCACACTGCATGCCTTCCTGTCCAGCACCTTCCACCAGAATTATTACCTGCTGTTTTGAAGTGTTCATTCAATTTTGTTCATTTTATTATTTCTTTGTAATACATCCTGCTGCTTTCCTATTTCTGTAACATGCCTCTTTTTATTTATTTTTTGGTCACGATTACTTATTTACTCAAATTGAATCCTGTTTATCTCATAAACAGGTCATGTAATGTTTAAATGGAAATAAGTGAACACAAAACAAAAATAGAATTTCTGGGAATACTCAGCAGGTCAGACTGCATCTGCAGAAAGAAAAGGAGTCAACATCTCAGCACAAAAATCATTTTTACAGAACTTGTCGTCATTGAGTTGAAACATTAATTCAGTTTCTTTCCTACAGATGTTGTCTGACCAGCTAAATATTTTTAACATTTTTATATTTTATATTTCCGATATCTGCAGTTTAAAAAAATATCCAATGTAAACATGGCCGTATTGATAAATGGTCACACATGTATCAGAGAGGAGACCATTCTGCAGAAATATTTTCTGTGATTTGCTTTAGGCCCCATAACTCACCGCATATACGTTGCTCAAAAAAAGAAAAGAATGGAGTTTAGGCCTTACTTTAATATTTTCTACATAAGCTGCCAATCCATCACAGCTTCCAGAAGCAATTTGTTTTTCTATAATAATCTGTTACTTGCTTCATTGGCAACTGTTCTTTTCAAGTTCCATAATGGTGGAGGGTTGGAGTCGTATGAAGTGAATTGAGGAGAGTCTTGCTGGAGTGGGAGGTAGTGCCCAATTAAAATCAATGGCTGCTGTAGGAGTGCTGTGTGTCCAGGTGAATCTTTTACTCCTGGCACCCCAAGATAGTTTCTTTTCATTTTGAAATAAACCTTCCTTTTTGTTGGTGAGTTGATATCAGGAAGTGGAAGACGTAATTGGAGAATGCCTGATGCTCAAGCCGAAGATGTCCCAAAGCAGGGCTTCATATCATCAGAAGTTCCCAAACAGTTATTCAAAGATGTCAGCATCAGTTTAAATGCCAGAATGACATAGAGCATACGATGTATTGCACAGGATAGACCGTTTTACCCACAGTTTCTTTGCAGAACATGATGCCAAGGTAAACTAATCTCATCTGCCTGGACATGATCCATATGTCAACATTCCCTTCTATCCATGTGCCCATCTAAAAGCCTTTGAAATGCCACTATCATCTCTGCTACCAGCACCACTCCTATCAGCACATTCCAGGCATGCACTGCCCTCTGTGTAAAAAAACTTGTCCCTCATATCTCCTTTAAACTTTGCCTTTTTTACCTTAAAGTCATGCTCTCAGGTCTTTGACATTTCCACCCTGGGAAAAAAGAATCTGATGCTGTACCTTAGCTATGCCTCCCATATATTTCCCTCAACTCCCGGAGTTCCAGAGAAAACAATCCAAGTTTGTCAAACCTCTTGTTGTAGCTAATACCATCTAATCCAGGCAAAATTATGGTAAAACCTCTTCTGCACCTTTTTCAAAGTCTCCACATCTTTCCTGCAATGGGCGACCAGAATTACACGTAACACTCCAAATGCAGCCTAACCAAAGTCTTATAGAGCTGCATCATGACTTCCTGACACGTACGCTCAATTCTCTAACCAAAGAAAGCAAGTATACCATACGTTTTCTTTACCACTTTGAACCAAATCTTATTTCAGGCAACCTTTTGGTCTGGAAGCCTGTAAATATGGAGCCCTATCCCACATATGCCACAACTCACCCATCCTAACCTCCACCAGAAAATGGATACAACAGGGCTTATTTTCTTCTTCATAATTTACGAAGAGTATAGCATAGCAAGATCCCAACACAAGAATATCCCACCTATATGATTCAAAGATGACTTCTGTAAAATGTGCTATAAAGTTGTATATGTTTGTAGCTCTTTTAATTCATCCATAGGGCATTTCTAAATATAAATAGAGCCAGGAAATAAAATATAACTATATTTGTTAATATGCAAAAGATTTGTGAGAAATAGGCGATTACAAAGCTTGTTCATTGGTGATTTGATTCCCTCACCAAGAGGTTAATTAGGATAATTAACTGTGATAACTGTGAAACAAAAAAATGTTATTCTTGGAAAATGATTGTAAAGCTCTGTTCTTTAAGAACTGCATCCCTTAATGCCCTTTCAAGAAATATACTTTAACTATATGTACAATAAGTGTGAGATAATTTCTTATTTTATAAAACAGCAATGATATTCAAGTGAGAACAAGATTCACTAATTAAAGACACATGATACAATAGAACTATAATATAATTATATAAATCCAGTCTCAAGTAGAAATAGGTCTTGGCAGGAATGAATTAACATTAATATTTATGGGGCTGGAGTTCACTTGAATTCATGGTGCAAACCACATAAATCACTCATCTCATTAACTCAGTTGAAGAATACATTTGCTGTGCCAAGTTAGTGATTTAGTTCCATGTTTAATCCACTGGGCACCTTGAACTGTTCCACAAAAGTGGCTGGAGTTGTGGAGCAACACATTGCAGTACATTGAATTGAATTGAAATCTTAGATTTAAGATTTTTTTTAATCATCGGTTAGTTATTGCACAATCATTTCTTCATTGTTGCCTCTCTTGGATTGTGTCATCACTGCATGTCCTCATCAGCTTTAAACATTGCTAAGCAGCAGCAAACATTTGAGTTCTGCCTGAGCTCCATACTGTGGCTTGACTGCCCCGACCACGGGAGAAGAAAGAGGAAGAGGATTGGACTTCATTGCCTTCCATCACAGTGAGAAGTGCGGAATCCAATGTGATGGATGTTTATGTTAACTTTTACATGGTTGTGTGTCTTGTTGTTTTTCACTTATTATGGCTCTATGGTAACTCAAATGTTACTGTACCTTAATTGGTATATGTGACAATAAACTGATCTTGAAACTTTGAAACCTTAAACAGAACAATGACATTCTTACTTGCTGCATTTTAATGGAGCATTTACATGACAACAGAACAAATAAATGTAAAATAAAAAAAATATATGATGTTATACTAGATAACCAGACCAAAATAGTGCAAAGTAAAGTATGTTGTAAGAGTAAGAGGGGATCTTATAGAAACTTACAAAATTCTTAAGGGGTTGGACAGGCTAGATGCAGGAAGATTGTTCCCGATGTTAGTGAGGTCCAGGACAAGGGGTCACAGCTTAAGGATAAGGGGGAAATCCTTTAAAACCGAGATGAGAAGAACTTTTTTTCACACAGAGAGTGGTGAATCTCTGGAACTCTCTGCCACAGAGGGTAGTTGAGGCCAGTTCATTGGCTATATTTAAGAGGGAGTTAGATGTGGCCCTTGTGGCTAAGGGGATCAGGGGGTATGGAGAGAAGGCAGGTATGGGATACTGAGTTGGATGATCAGCCATGATCATATTGAATGGCGGTGCAGGCTCGAAGGGCCGAATGGCCTACTCCTGCACCTATTTTCTATGTTTCTATGTTTCTATTTTGTGGAACCTTTTGCAAAGCCATAGTAGCTTGGTGTTGAGATAGTGATATGGAAGTGTGCAGTGTGGAACAAGTGCCTAATGGTTGATGTGAAGAAGCTGTTCTTGAACCTAAGGTAGTGGTACTCAGGCTCCTGTACCAAAGATGTATATCTTTGGTGATATTAACTGCCTTCATGAGGCAACGTTTCCTGTAGATCCCTACAATGGTGGGGAGGTAAATCTGATGAACCAGACAATTTCTACAGCATTGTGCACCCTTTTTCATTCTAGGGCGTTTGAGTTATTGAGCCAGGCTATGACACAATTAATCAGTATAGTCCCCACCGTATGCCTATTGTCATTCGATAGACTATTCAGCGATATGCCAAATTTCCTCAGGAGGAAGAAGAGATGTTTTTTGCATCAAATTGCTGGTCCTGAGGCAAGCCATCAGAAATATGCACACTAGGAACTTGAAACAATTGATTTTCTCCATGGCTTCACAGCCAATTGATTCATGGACCCATGGTTATCCTCCTGAAGTCAACAATCAGCGCACTGGTCTTGCTGATGTTAAGAGCAAGATTGTTGCTCTGGTAACACTCAACCACATTCAAATGCAAATGATGCATTTGAAGATGGCAGATTTTGTTGAACACTGAACTGTACTTCATGAACAACAGCCTGACATATGTGGTGCATGTGGTCCAGTGCAAAGTGGAGATCCAGCAAGATTGCACCCTCTGTATTGTAGTGATAGATAGATTGTGGTGGACCCAGGTCCTCACAAAGGCATGAGTTTAGTTTAGTTTAGAGATACGGTGTGGAAACAGGCCTTCGATCCCCACACATTAACACTATCCTACACAGACTAGGACAATTTACAATTTTACCAATCCAATTAATCTACAAACCTGTAGGTGTAATGTAGTTGTAATTGTAATGTAACATCACAATGAATGGCGGTGCTGGCTCGAAGGGTCGAATGGCCTCCTCCTGCACCTATTTTCTATGTTTTTTTTGAAGTGTGGGAGGAAATCAAAGATCTCGGAGAAAACCCACGCAGGTCACATACAAACTCCGTACAGACAGCACCCGTAGTCGGGATCGAACCTTGGTCTCCGGTAAAGCAGCATCTCTAACGTGCCGCTCTTTGACATGCGTCACAGCAGATCTCTCAAAGCACTTCATCACCATGGATGTTAGTGGCAATGAATGATAGTCACTGAGGCATGTTATTTTACTTATCTTGGGCACTGGTATTATTGATATCCTTTTAAAACAGGTGGGAACTTTGGACCATAATAGTGAGAAGTTGAAGATATCTGCAAAATTCAGTTTGGTCCATGCAGGTTTTAAGAATGTGGCCCAAGTGCAGCACTGGGGCTGGATGCTTTCTGAGGAATCGCCTTCATGAAGGATCTTCTGATATCAGCCTTGGTGACTGAGATTATAGTGTCACTGGGTGCTGTGGGGGGCCAGGAAGGTATATCAATGTTCTCCCTTTCAATTTGAGCATTGACCTCAATAAGCTCATCTGCGGGGTAAATGCGTTGTTACCGCTTCAGCTACCATTTGGTTTCGCCTTGTAGGATGTGTTACGCCCGCCAAAATCAGATACCTCAAAGGCCAATAACATAATACAAAACCAGGTTCAAATGGAAAAATTATTTATTTTTCACTAACAAAAAGAACTAAACCTGGATCAAACGAACAAAGAGGGGTCGGATGGGCTGGCAAACAAAAGATAAAGGGTGCTCTGGCCAACCACTCAATGGGCCGTCGGGCCAGAGACTCTAAACCTGCCTCAGTGTGAAAATAAACCTGAAACAAAACCACAAAAACAATAATGCCTGTCCCATCCTTCCCAAGCAAAATAAGTTAATACAGAATGAAGAGTTACATAAAGAACACTATGCAATCAAACAAACTAAACCAACACCAGACTGCTGCCACCAGTCTGAGGGGGGAAGAGAGAGACAGAGAGAGGGACTGCCAGTGCACATGGTCTTTTTAAGCTGAGGCTCCGTCATCAGGCTCACGTGATGCAGCTTGGGCCAGGAGCCTCCAATCAGGTACAGGAGCAGCCAGGCAGCAGGAGGTACTAATGGAAATCAGAGTACATAATTAACACCAGCAGAGGGAGCGCATAACACCCCCACCCTAAGTTACTGAATATGTTTCTGAAAATAAAACAAAGACCACCACCAAATTTCAGAAACTATTTAGTAGCTCATACATCACTGGCGCGACAATGCATCAACCAAGATATTATCCGTGCCACGGATATGCCTGACTTCCAGACTGTAGCCCTGCAACTGTAAACTCCAGCTCATTAACCATCAGTTTTTACAGTACAGGATACTGAGTTGGATGATCAGCCATGATCATATTGAATGGCGGTGCAGGCTTGAAGGTCCGGATGGCCTACTCCTGCACCTATTTTCTATGTTTCTATGTTTCTACTAGGAGGTCCTCAGTAGGTTGTGGACTTCCTAGTTTATCAAAGGATTTTATTCGGAACACTTGGATGGTCATGTTAGAATGCTTTTCAAAACACTTCATTGAATGTCTAACAATGTGACATCCTTCTGAATAAAATTTGGACGAACATTAAATATCATTGATTTTAATATTGTTGTGGGAATTCCAAATGTGCTGAATTGGTATTTGTCAAAGGTATATAATGAGTTAAATATTTTGGCAAACATTTACAGGTGATGAATGTTAAATGGGCAAACTGCACAAAATTGAAAAATCACTTAATGGCATCTTGAACACTAACTGAATTGAAGAAATCTATTGATAAGTAGCAAATAAATAATTAAACCTTTAACAAAACCCTTCCAGTGCACTATACTAAGTAATTGAGTGCATGTGACAGAAGTCCATTAAGATTTTAGCTGAAATACAGTATCAGTACTAATCTCACATTAGGAAATTCTGTTTTCTATGTGAATGTAATTACAAGTAGAATATTGAAAAGAACATAGTCTGCATTTGAAACTTGATTTCAATTGCTTTCTACAGTTGATTAAAGGACTTTTTTAAAGTATAGTAATGGTTGGCATAACTAACATATGTAATGCTCTTTTATGCACTGTAACTTGCTCAGTGATTTCCTGATATAGGTATAGGTTTATTATTGTTGCGTCTACTGAGATACAGTGAAAAGCTTTGTTTTGCATGCTATCAAATCAGAAAATACTACACATAAATACAATGAAGCCAAACTCAAATACAATAAGTGGAGTGAAGGGAAGGATATTGAGTGCAAAATATAATTATCGGCAGTGTAAACTTATTGCTTGATTCTCTTAATTTCAAAATCTTTATTAATCTTTAGCTTGAATATATTCAATGCATGCGCTGTTGTGACCAGTCTGAAAGAAAATTCAATAGACTCACCGTCCCTTTCTTTTTATAGCGCTTCTCAATGGTTGATCACTTATTATGAGTGTGATACCTGGTTCACAATATTCCAGCAAGCAAAAACATCAACTGTGCCTACATTGTCAAGACCCATTACAATCTCGTATGTTTGAAATGTCACGTCCCATTCTGGATGAAGGTGTGGTAAATTGGATTAGTAATTATGCAGATGATACCAAGATAGGGGGTGTTGTGGATAATGAAGAGGATTTCCAAAGTCTACAGAGTGATTTAGGCCATTTGGAAAAATGGGCTGAAAGATGGCAGATGGAGTTTAATGCTGATAAATGTGAGGTGCTACACCTTGGCAGGACAAATCAAAATAGGACGTACATGGTAAATGGTAGGGAATTGAAGAATACAGTTGAACAGAGGGATCTGGGTATAACCGTGCATAGTTCCTTGAAGGTGGAATCTCATATAGATAGGGTGGTAAAGAAAGCTTTTGGTATGCTAGCCTTTATAAATCAGAGCATTGAGTATAGAAGCTGGGATGTAATGTTAAAATTGTACAAGGCATTGGTGAGACCAAATCTGGAGTATGGTGTACAATTTTGGTCGCCAAATTATAGGAAGGATGTCAACAAAATAGAGAGAGTACAGAGGAGATTTACTAGAATGTTGCCTGGGTTTCAACAACTTAGTTACAGAGATAGGTTGAATAAGTTAGGTCTTTATTCTCTGGAGCGCAGAAGGTTAAGGGGGGACCTGATAGAGGTCTTTAAAATGATGAGAGGGATAGACAGAGTTGATGTGGACAAGCTTTTCCCTTTGAGAATAGGGAAGATTCAAACAAGAGGACATGACTTCAGAATTAAGGGACAGAAGTTTAGGGGTAATATGAGAGGGAACTTCTTTACGCAGAGAGTGGTGGCGGTGTGGAATGAGCTCCCAGTGGAAGTGGTGGAGGCAGGTTCATTGGTATCATTTAAAAATAAATTGGATAGGCATATGGATGAGAAGGGAATGGAGGGTTATGGTACGAGTGCAGGCAGGTGGGACTAAAGGGAAAAAAATTAGTTCGGCATGGACTTGTAGGGCCGAGATGGCCTGTTTCTGTGCTGTAATTGTTATATGGTTATATGGTTATATGGTTATTCTTCTCAACCGGAGGGGTTATAGGCTCCATTTACTTAATCTCTCCTCGCATGCCAAGCCATCCAATGAATCAGCATTGGACTCCCCCCATTACAAGTATAATATTCCTGAAGCAGGGAAACCAAATCAGACCTCATATTCTATTTGGGCTTCCCCCCAGGATCCCATATAATTGTGGCAAGATGTTGCTGCTATGTACTCAAATACCATTGCAATTAAAACATATATAGTTAGTACACCCATGATTATGAAAATTGTGATGTTAACAATGTAATTTTACTGGAAAAACCAAGGGAATTTATTCTGATCTGTTTCGAATCATTCAATCATTTTAAACACCTAGAAACATAGAAACATAGAAAATAGGTGCAGGAGTAGGCCATTCGGCCCTTCAAGCTTGCACCGCCATTCAATATGATCATGGCTGATCATCCAACTCAGTATCCTGTACCTGCCTTCTCTCCATACCCCCTGATACCTTTAGCCACAAGGGCCACATCTAACTCCCTCTTAAATATAGCCAATAAACTGGCCGTAACTACCTTCTGTGGCAGAGAATTCCAGAGATTCACCACTCTCTGTGTGAAAAATGTTTTTCTCATCTCGGTCCTAAAAGATTCCCCCCTTATCCTTAAACTGTGACCCCTTGTTCTGGACTTCCCCAATATCGGGGACAATCTTCCTGCATCTAGCCTGTCCAACCCCTTAAGAATTTTGTAAGTTTCTATAAGATCCCTCCTCAATCTTCTAAATTCTAGCGAGTACAAGCCGAGTCTATCCAGTCTTTCTTCATATGAAAGTCCTAACATCCCAGGAATCACTGGTGAACCTTCTCTGTACTCCCTCTATGGCAAGAATGTCTTTCCTCAGATTAGGAGACCAAAACTGTACGCAATACTCTAGGTGTGGTCTCACCAAGACCCTGTACAACTGTAGTAGAGCCTCCCTGCTCCTATACTCAAATCCTTTTGCTATGAATGCTAGCATACCATTCGCTTTCTTCATTGCCTGCTGCACCTGCATGCCTACTTTTAATAACTGGTGTACCATGACACCCAGGTCTCGTTGCATCTCCCCTTGTCCTAATTGGACACCATTCAGATAATAGTTTCCTTTCCTGTTTTTGCCACCAAAGTGGATAACCTCACATTTATCCACATTATACTGCATCTGCCATGCATTTGCCCACTCACTCAGCCTATCCAAGTCACCTTGCAGCATCCTAGCATCTTCCTCACAGCTTACACTGCCCCCCAGCTTAGTGTTGTCTGCAAACTTGGAGATGTTGCATTCAATTCCCTCATCCATCAGGTTGCATCCCAGTTTCCTAAATTAAAGGAAATGCAAAGCAAGGCTATGAAAATCAAACTTTAAGTCAACCCTTTTTAGTGCTGGTGTGCATTTCCTCCAAGGCCAGTGAACCAGAAATTCTATCGCATAGCACAATGTTTATCTAATCTACACGAATGAGCTTTTATAAAAAATATCTCATTAAAAACAATGAGAATAATCAAAAAGTCTCTGATTTTCTTCTCAGATGCATTGTGCAATTGACATGCCCATACATTTGTTTTCACATCATGGTTGCAGCACCTCTATGATGTACTTGTGGCTAATGGAAATTAAGTTCAGCAATCAAAACCTCCTTGATACATGCAAGCCATAATAAGTTGATAGCATAAGGAGATCTACCATGGACTCTATTCCTGGTATATCTACTTTGGAGTCTTCAAACCCCACCAAATGGTAGCAAATACCATATACACAAACCTGTTGAAATTTGTCAGTTCAACCCTACCAGCAACAATCACCTTTCCAAATAACTCCTGACTATTACTCCAATCATCCTTGGCCTATCACTCCCCAGTAAAACCCCACCCACAGCCCAAAATCCGGACATAGTGTATTTTCATTGAGTCATAGAGTCACAGTCATACAGCATGGAAACAGGCCTTTCGACTCAACTTGTCCATGCCAACATGCCCCATCTACACAAGTCCCACCTGCCTATGTTTGGCACATGTCTTTCTAAACTTTATCTATCCATGTACCTGTCCAAATGTCTTTTACAGGTTGTGATAATATCTGCCTGATCTAACTCCTCTGGCAGCTCATTCAACATACCTATCACCATTTGTGCAAAAAAGTTGTCCCTCAGGTTCTTATTAAATCTTTCCCCTACCACCTTAAACATCGGTCCTCTGGTTCTTGATTATCTAATAATCTGGATAAAAGATTCTATGCATTTACCCTGTCTATTCCCTTCATAATCTTTCATTCACTTTCATTCATTAATGGAGTTTAACGTAGTTTAGTTTATAATTGTCACGTATAGTGAGGCACAGTGAAAATATTTTGTTTGCATGCTGCCAAGTCAAAGAAAAGACTACACATGGTTACTATGAAGTTGTCTACAGTGCACAGAAAAAGGGTAAAGGCTACAACATTTAGTGCATAAAGTTAAATTAAGATAGTTCAAAGGTCTCCAATGAAGTAGATGGAAGGTCAGGACCACACTCTAGCTTAGGAGAGAACCATACTGTTCTGGGCATTTTCTATACAGACCATTCACTGCATTTCCACTGATCTTTTCTTCACTTGTGGCATATCTGTGTTCAGAGGAAAAGCCTTTGATAACTTGCAGCAGTATAAAGAATTTGATAACTTGCAGCAGTATAAAGAATTTTGCTAGACACAAGGAACTGCAGATGCTGATTTGCCAACAGATGATGCAAAATGCTGGAATAGGAATTTTGATGCAGCATGTTCTTGGATAACCACTCACCAGTACACTTGCACCATCGATTCAACTTACCTTTGATGGCACGGAATCATTTCTAGACCAATATATTCCATCTGAGATGCAGGGCATGGTGCTGAATACAGTCCTCCAACCTAGAGCTATCTATGATTGACGTAGCATTTATTTGACAAGCTGCATAGGGAGTGCCAAATACTAGGCAACTGCTGCTTGCCTGTTGTTCATTGATTCTGGGCCATAATGCCAAATTCCCCCTGGATGTTAAATAAAAGCAATGGATGAATTTTGCTGACTTACAGCGAATGCAGCACCAGAGACCCGGGTTTGATCCTGACTGCGGGTGCTGTCTGTACGGAGTTTGTACGTTCTCCCCGTGATTTGCTTGGGTTTTCTTCCAGTTCTTCGGTTTCCCCCCACACTCCAAAGACTTACAGATTTGTAGGTTAATTGGCTTAGTAAATATAAAAATTGTCCCTAGTGGGTGTAGGATAGTGTTAATGTGCGGGGATCGCTGGTCGGCGCGGACTCAGTGGGCCGAAGGGCCTGGTTCCATGCTGTATCTCTAAATGAAACGAAACAAAAACAAATGTATAACATTTGTAGGAGGTGCGGGGGGGGGGGGGGGGGGGTAGGGGGGAAGGGGGAGGGGGGAAGAGGAGGAAGGAAGCGGGCAGTGGGTAGCCGCGCGTGCATCTACCATAGGGCTTCAGCAGCCTGAATAACTCATGCACCCAGTATTACAGGCTTTCAATTGCTTGGATAGATCATCAATATATAGATTAAAAAGGACTGGGGACAAAATTCCCCCTTGTCTAACAACATTGCTCACTGCAAATGGGGCTGAAATAATTTGATCCATTGCCTTTTCCTTGATGAATCCATCCAGATTTATTTTGAAACATCAAAGCTACATACCTCCACAACTACCTATTGTTATTGAGTTCCATCCCTCATTATTTAGTTCTAATCTTCATTTCTGAGCAGATTCCACAACATTTTTGTTGTCTCCACATCACTTCCCAGCCTTTTGTCGCTGACTCCACCCATCCCTCCTTGGCCTGACTCCATCTTCCAACCAACCCTTCCTCACTTGATCGACATATTGTTTGGCACCTCTCACTGACACTGTGCCACCTTTATACATGCCATCTTCCCTCTATTCTATCAGTTTAAATGAAGGGTCTGGACACCAAATGTTGAATATCCATTTCCCCTCAACAGATACTGCCTGACCCATTGAGTTCAGAATTCATCCAGTATATTCCAGGATCTGCAGTCGCTAGTGTTGCCGTTATTTACAGTTCAATTGATGCTAACAACTATTATTACCTACACTGACCTTCCCCATTTGACTATTTGCAAATCAACCCCCAACATTTGTTGAGTCTACAGATTGCACATTAAAATTTTGGGGCAAATTGTTTATTTCTGTCTTAATTTACGCGCTGTATATTTACCCTTAGGTAGCCTAGGTAGACTCTGTACATAGTTAGACAATATTTGTTAGACAATAGACAATATACATTAGGTGCAGGAGCAGGCCATTTGGCCCTTCGAGCCAGCACCGTCATTCAATGTGATCATGGCTGATCATCCCCAATCAGTATCCCGTTCCTGCCTTCTCCCCATATCCTCTGACTCTGCTATTTTTAAGAGCCCTATCTAGCTCTCTCTTGAAAGCATTCAGAAAACCTGCCTCCACCGCCCTCTGAGGCAGAGAATTCCACACTCACAACTCTCTGTGAGAAAAAGTGTTTCCTCGTCTCCGTTCCAAATGGCTTACACCTTATTCTTAAACTGTGGCCCCTGGTTTTGGACTCCCCCAACATCGGGAACATTAGTAGACTTTACAACTACTCAGTACCAGTGCTGAGTGTAGTACTAAACTAAACTAAACTAAACTAAACTAAACTAAACTAAACTAAACTAAACTAAACTAAACTAAGCTAAACTAAACTAAACTAAACTAAACTAAATTAAACTAAACTAAAGTAGACTAGACCAAACCAAACTAAACTAAACTAAAACTACCTGCATTTTGTTAGTCTCAAATAGCAGTCAGGTTACCTGGCTTACATTTTCCATCATTAAAGCAATTATACTGAAGACAATGCAGCAACTATAAGTACTGGTGTTGTAGAAATACAACCTACTGCATATAACTCTAAAATGCTGTGAAATATATCTCCACGTGCCATCTGACGTCTCTCAGAATTTATTTCATACTTTATTGAACAGGTGTGCCTATCTGTCAAAATAGACCCACCTTCTCACTCCCACTGCAAATTTTAGTTAACAACATCCCAAGTATCAGTTCACGATGGACTCCCTCATCCTAATTTCAATGGGTGAACAGGTAAAATTGTTATCTACATATCGGCTGCAATATTGTATTTATTGTTTGCTTGTTTTCAGCTCTGCCTGAATAGATGATTGGAGATAACATTACTATCAATGAATATAGCTGTTGCTGTTTATTACTGGCTTGAGGCAATCCAAAATACTTTAATGAGCGAATACATTAAAATGACATGATTTAATTCCCTCATAATAGATTTATACAGAAGCAGTAAATGACTGAATTATCCAACATAAATATGTGGCATGTGCAATGAGTACAATGCCTTTTAATGGAGAGCATGAATGATTTGTTATTGATGCTTTTTTAAAACTATTGTATGATAGAAACATAGACACATAGAAATTAGGTGCAGGAGTAGGCCATTCGGCCCTTCGAGCCTGCTGGATCCTACGGATCAATATGATCATGGCTGATCATCCAACTCAGTATCCCGTACCTGCCTTCTCTCCATACCTTCTGATCCCCTTAGCCACAAGGGCCACATCTAACCCTCTTAAATATAGCCAATGAACTGGCCTCGACTACCCTCTGTGGCAGAGAGTTCCAGAGATTCACCACTCTCTGTGTGAAAAAAGTTCTTCTCATCTTGGTTTTAAAGGATTTCCCCCTTATCCTTAAGCTGTGACCCCTTGTCCTGGACTTCCCCAACATCGGGAGCAATCTTCCTGCATCTAGCCTGTCCAACCCCTTAAGAATTTTGTAAGTTAATGATTAATTTTCAACATTTGTGGGGATTTTCCTGATGTGAATGTTGTTGGCATGAGGGATTGAGCATGGTCATGTGGACAGTGAGAAACGGACTCTGAACAAACAGCTGCTACCCGTTAACTGCAACCAGCGATGGATACGCTCATGACTGGCTACACACATCACAACTTAAAAATCCTTCTTTCCCCATTCACTCTGAGTGCCGAGACATGATGTTGATCTCTACTTCCATCGTATCCATCTGCCAAATTATTTCTCTGGCAAGGAGTCCTCACCTCCCAATGTTGACTACTTCTCCCATCTTCAACGTTCCTCCTCCTCCTGGATCCCCTTTTTACCCTCTCTGCACCTTTATATTTCCAACTGCTTGCACGATATCAACCGCCTTGACTTCTACCACTCCCCTTAACCGCTCCAATCTCACCCCCTTTGAATGTGCAGCCCTCAATTCAATCACTAACAATCCCTATATTGTCATCAAGCCCGCTGACAAGGGAGGTGCTGTTGTGGCCCAGTAGACTGACATGTACCATGGGCAGGCCAGACGCTAGCTCATAGACTCCTCCTCCCTCATATCTACTCCTTGACAATCACCCTATGGATGAACACCAGGCCACCATCTCCAATCTCATCCTTCAACTATCTCATCGCCTCCATCGATCTGGGAATTATAAAATTGGAGACTGTAGACTTTATAGTTCTTTACTCTGCACTGCCTATTTCTACCTCCTTCCCAAAATCCACTAGCAGGACCGACCTGTCTGACCCATTTTATTCTGCCAGCTCCTGCCCCACTAAACTCATCTCCAAATACCACAATTATCAGAGCTGCATCCAATCTTCCTCATGCACTCATTAACACAAATCATTTTCAATTCCTTGGCCCCCAATGCCTCATCTTCACCGCGGGCATCCATTCCATTTACACCTCCATCCCCTACCATGAAGGCCTCAGAGCTCTTTGGTTCTTCCTTGAACATACACCCCTCTACATACTATGAACTCTGTGGTTCATACAACAACCCTTTCTCTTCTACGAACATACTCCTCCACCTGGCAGAACTAGTCTTCACCATCAACAACTTATTTGTTGACACCTCTCACCTTTTTGACGTCAAAGATGGAGCCATGAGCACATTCATGGACACTAACTATACCCGTCTCTATGCTGGTTACATTGATCAGTCCTGGTTCTAGATGTACACAGGCACCATCACTCAGCTCTTTCTCTGCTCTATCAATAACTGCATCAGGGCCACCTCCTGCACCTGTCATATTCACTTGGAGTATCTCTATTCAATTCAATTCAATTCAACTTTAATGTCATCGCACAAATACAAGTATGAGTACAACGAAATGCAGTTCTGCGTCTGTTCGTAGTAGTTGTACATAAAGAAATAACAAAAATAGAAAGAGAGAAGATACAGAATAATCAAAAAATACAGAATAATTAAACAATGGGGACGGAGGGACCGGAGAAATTAATCGTCGGGACTCCGAGTTCAGCAATGTGATTGTATTGTTGTAGAAGCTGTTCCTCATCCTACTAGTACGTGACCTGAGGCTCCTGTACCGCCTCCTTGATGGGAGGAGGGCAAACAGTCCATGGTTGGGGTGTGAGGGATCTTTGATGATCTTCCTGGCCCGTCTCAGACACGTTTTTGGTGGAGGGCATCTCTAACACCTCTCTCCTCTTTCTAACGGGGCTGTCCCACTGCGGCAACCTAATCCGCAAGTTCTGGCGAGTTTGCCCTCAACTCATACTTGCAGCATGGTCGACACGAGGTCCTAGGAGGTCTTTGTAATTCTCCTTCATGTTCGAGGGTAGTCCCTGTGTACTCGAGGCCTCAGCTAGGTCGCGGCGTAAATCTCCTCTGCTCTCAATTCTGTCAAGTAACTATTCAATATGGGCAACCAGCTGATCTTTGAGATGAGGAACATACCAGACCACTGCGGGGGAAACACGAGGTCACGGGGCAAAGTGCAAATTACACCCAGAAAATACCAGAGATCAGGATTAAACGGGTCACTGGAGCTGTGAGGCACCAGTTGTGCCACTGTGCTACATTAATCTTCTGAAAGGCAGTCAACCATGGTGAACATATGCTATTTTGTGGGCATGCACTGTGTTGGTTGTTAGTTCTGCAGGCAGTGCATGAAATCTGCAATGTTTACATGTTCTAATCACCGGCGTGTGTTTCTTGCGATCATTGGCAACAAGTTTGTGATGAAGTTTGATAGGATGAGTGTAAACTGACAACATACAATCAGCAATATCTAAACCCAGTAAGTAATCTGAAAGGGGCCCAGCTGCGAAATGGTGGCACAAAGTGACTCAGGTGCTACACACCAGGCATAGAACTTATCGAGTTTAGTTTATTGTCATAAAAACCGAGGTGCAGTGAAAAGCTTTTGTTGCGTGCTAACCATTTAGTGGAAAGACAATACATGATTACAATTGAGCTATCCATGGTTTACAGATCGATGATAAAGGGAATCATGAGAATTACGTTTAGTGCAAGTTAAAGTCCAGTAAAGTCCCATCAGTCATGATCAGCCATGGATGATCAGCCATGATCACATTGAATAGCAGTGCTGGCTCGAGGTGGCGAATGGCCTATTCCTGCACTTATTGTCTATTGATCAAAGATAGCCCGAGGGTCTCCAATAAGATAGATAGCAGCTCAGGACAGCTTCTCGTTGTTGGTAGGATGGTTCAATTGCCTGATAACAGCTGGAGGTGTGCGTTTCCACACTTCTATGCCTTTTGAATGTTGGAGAGATGAGAAGAGGGAGTGGCCACAGTGCAACAGGTGCTTGATTATGCTGCTGGCCACAAGACAGTGTGTGGTGTAAATGGAGTCAATGGAAGGGAGGTTGGTTTGTGTGATGGTCTGTGCTCTGCAAACAATTTTTTGCAATTTCTTGCGGTCTGGATAAAGCTGTGCCTAGACCATGCTGTGATGCATCTCGATAACATGCTTTCTACGGCACATCTGTAGAAGTTGCTGAGACTTGTTGGGGATATACTGAACCTCCTGAGCTTTCATAGGAAGTAGAGACATTGTTTCAATATGGCTGGTCCAATATTTACTCTTCAGAATTTGAAGCTTTGGTTCAGGTTCATTGTGTGGGGGAAAGATTTCCTTGAACCTTGAGATGTCAGAAAACCCTCCAGGCTGACAAAGGGGGAAGATTCACGTACAGGTTATATTATATACAGAAAGATGAGGCAGGCACATGTTAAGGGGCGTAGGGCTGATATGATCTACAGACAGATGAAACAGATACAGGCACGGAAATCGCTATCAAAACACGGGGTGGGACCGGGGGATCAGGGGGACAGAATTTCTTGGCTGCTGCGCGCGCATGCCCACACTCACACACACACACATACGCGAGGCTTCGGAGGCTTCAGCCGTGGGGCCTGTGGATGGTAATTAGTGACGGGTGCCGGCAGTCGCCGAAAAAATGGCGTAGGTGGGACTGGCCCTTTAATTCCCATCGGCTCTTCAGCTTCCACTAGTCGAGATGCAGGTGCTTTGTGATAAAAGCATTGAAGCTTTTTCCTGCGAAGGAATTCCTTCTGAAATGTAGCAAACTGTATTGATTGTGAATGTGGTTATTTTATTTCAAGTTAAAGCGTAATCAATGGCAAGTATTATAAATGCTTGCCCTAGTCCCAGGTCTCTCACTGCTCGGAGCTATAAAGGGCTGAGCAGGAACCCTCCTCCCCCGGGAACAACCTTGGATCATAAAAGCAATCATCGCCTCTCCCTCTCTCTATGTTGTCATCTTTCTTGTAATTTACAGCCAGTCTCCAGCCTAAATAAAACATGAAGTGTTGGCAACGTCAGAGCCTGTCGAGATAAGGGCACGCATTGACAATATGCTTTTAAAGAACCCAGAATTAAAATTCCTACCCATGCGCCACTAAATGTTGGCAGGGATCTACAACAGCGATCAGATGTTGCATTGTTACGTGTCGCAGTACAGTGAAGGGCAGCGAGGACCAGAGGGAGGGAAAGACAGAGGGCGGGAGAAGGGGGTGGGGAGGCTGAAGAAGTATGTTGATAGGGTTAGGGTTAGGGTTAGGCCAACCTCATCTATTGCGTCCGCTGCTCTAGATGTCAGCAGATCTATATCGGTGAGACCAAGCGGAGGTTGGGCGATCGTTTCGCCGAACACCTCCGCTCGGTCCGCAATAACCAAGCTGACCTCCCGGTGGCTCAGCACTTCAACTCCCCCTCCCACTCCGTCTCCGACCTCTCTGTCCTGGGTCTCCTCCATGGCCACAGCGAGCAGCACTAGAAATTGGAGGAACAGCACCTCATATTCCGTTTGGGGAGTCTGCATCCTGGGGGCATGAACATCGAATTCTCCCAATTTTGTTAGTCCTTGCTGTCTCCTCCCCTTCCTCCATCCCCCTGCTGTCTCCTCCCATCCCCCAGCCTTCGGGCTCCTCCTCCTTTGTCCTTTCTTGTCCCCGCCCACCCCCGCCCCCGATCAGTCTGAAGAAGGGTTTCGGCCCGAAACGTTGCCTACTTCCTTCGCTCCATAGATGCTGCTGCACCCGCTGAGTTTCTCCAGCTTTTTTGTGTACCTGTTGATAGGGTTAGATGTGTGGACATTGGACCTGTTCGGCTGAATGGTGTGTTGGCGTGCACTAAACCCTCTTTCATTTTACAGTGGCGTTTCCTCAGCCTCCAGTTTGCAAGGGCGCAGCATCCAATCTCACTGCTCACGCGATGTTTCTTTCTTCGTTTCGCCGCTGCCGAGAGGGTTCGGCGCGAGGAGATCCGCTGCCAAAATAAACCAAAGCAAGAGAGGTGGTAGAACACTTGGTACTGGTGCTCGGTCTGTTCAGCAGCAAGGGTGAGATCAACATCAGACAAGGTGCTAGTGGGGAGAAAAAGACTCCGTACAGACAGCGCCCGGAGTCAGGATCTAAACCCGTGTCCCTGGCATTGTGAGGCAGCAGCAACGAGCGGGCCGAGTGGCCTCACTCTCTCTCTCTGTACCTGCCAGCAGCCGCAGCAGCCCCTCCATCTTCCAGATGGAGAACCGCATCCCTGGCAGTGACCCGGTCCCGGTTCCCTCTGCTCATTGGGTGCCGACTCCACGCTGTATTGAATCACCCCGTAGTCCAGCGGCGGCTGGGCTGGAGGAGAGAGCGAGATGCATTAGTGCGAGACTTCGGCCGCGGGCTTGAACCGGCCCGTTCACGGGGTCTTTCATCGGCCAGTGGGGGCTTCAACATCGGGAGCCTCGATCGCCTCGATGCCGCAGTTTGATTTTAAGCCGTGACGGGCGATGAAAGGCCCCGCGAACGGGCCGATTCAGCCCTTAGAAAGCGGCTGATGAAGCCCGGATGACGAAACATGGGGGGTGTGGGGGAGCGTCCCCCCAGGATTTCCGCCCCTGGCCAGATACATCATGAGGGGTGCTGGAGTCAGATGGCATTGATACCCGGGTGTTTGTCATATACATGGCTTTGTCATATCTCTGTCAAATGCTGTGAACTGGGCGAGACATACCTCAACATGTTTGATATTTATGTCATAAGCAGGGAACCACCACAGTCCTTCTTGTGAAGGTTTTTTCACAGTTCCCTTGGAGAGGAAATTGAACAATCTTGATCCAGTGCCAATGAATTATTGACAATAAACTTCTAAATCAGGAAGATGTATGAAAGGCAAGCAAACCTGTGGGTGATGTTCTCAGGTGACTGCCGGTATATGCCTTTTTCACTCTAGGGATAAGGGTTTGGGGAGTGCTGTCAAAGAGATCTGGGCAAGTTACAGTCTGAAGAACGGTTCTGTCCAAAAATGTAGTTTTTTCTTTCACTCCGCAGATGCTGCTTGACCCATTGAATTACTCCAGCACTTTGTGCGTTACTCCAGTTTCTAGCATCTGCAGTTCTTTGTGCCTCCTATCTACAGCGAGATCTGTGGGGGCTCACTTGTTGAGGCAAACATGGTATACAGAGAGCTGGCAAGGCATGCATTGTGTGCGTTGGTAGTGGTATTATAGACAGAATGCAATGGAAGATTCTCATCAAAGAGATCCAGGAATAATTAATAAATGAAGATAGGGAGGAGATGCATATCAAAGTAATCATGGATTATTTATAAATAAAGCTGGTGAAAGCGTTGAGCAATTTGAGGCATATTAGAAGCAGGGAACAAAGATCGTAATGCAGCATATTAAGGTGTTTGTAGTCATATTACAGACACAGATCTGTGGGGGACATGATGGAAGGACAGATCATGGGGTATATATCTGGAGAATTTGGGGAGAAATCACATTGAGGGGTTTGGTATTTTAATGTTGTTCTTCCATGCGCAAGAACAAGGCTGTGCAATTACCGGAAGTCTTTCATGACTCACATTATGACCTTTTTCACATTACAGATTCCAGCACTTGTGGCCATAGTGTGTCCTCACTGATCAACCTCCAATACAATACAATACAATACAATACGGTTTTATTTGTCACATTGCACATAAAGTGCAAGTGAAATGAATTCGCCAGCAGCGGTACAATGATAAAGACACACAATACACAATAAAAATTGAACACAAACATCCACCACAGCATTCATCACTGTGGTGGAAGGCACACAAATTGGCCAGTCCTCCTACATTTCGCCCCATGGTCGGGACCTCAACCCTCCGCAGCCGTTGCTGCGGGCGTCCAGATGTGCAGACAGGTAAAAGTCCAGGTATGTCCAGAGTCGGCTCTTCCCCACCCCAGCCCGCAGGGCCGGCGGTCGAAGCTCTCCTCCAGGGGTGATGGTAAGTCCATTCCGGGCCCATGGTAGAAGTAGGCCACGGGCCGGCAGTGGTGTCTTCTTCTTCTCCCGGGTCCCCCACGAGGGATCCCAGGCTGCGGTCACCGTGCCAGCTTGAGCTCTGCAGCAGCTGTCTCCACCCTCACTCTCCCCTCCCCTCACGGCTCCATCTGCTTTTTATTTTCCTGCTTGTTTCCACCTATTACCCACTTGACTCTGTCTCCCAGCTCTTGTAATGATGCTCCTAAACCTTACCCCCCTTCGTCTAGTTCGGTAAAACACTGAATCAAACACTGGACCGCTAAACTTTATTTTATGCAACATTTACAAAATCCCTATACAATACCTAACCATCATGGGTTTGATTCTTGTCTCAGCTTGTTCAAGCCCTTCAGTCTCGTGCAAGCAGATTCCTCCAAAACATTACACAGTCCCAAGCGCCCTTCCAGAAGATCGACGACGATCCTAGTGGGGGTCACTTTTTATAGGTCATCGGACCCTGTGGAGCAGAACTACATGGGGGTGGCAACCCCTACAAGCCAATCACACATATCGATCACCGTATGCAGTAATTGACAGTTCCCCAACCCAATTACAAAGTACCCCATTACTATGTTTCTACAGAAGCTTCTGGAAGGTAGTCAGTTGACCAAATAATGCAACATGTTCCCAGGTATTATAAACAACTCAAACAAGGTCTCACACTTCAGCCAATCATCAAGCAGCAGCACAAACACCTTACAATCCCTTTGCAGCTGGCCAATCCTCATCATGCATTTGCAACACCTCTGAGCTTCTTTGCAGAGTCCTCATGAATTTCAACAAAGGAAAGGACATCTGGACATATCACCTATATCAGACATATCAATCTAGATCCTAGACTTTCTGGCACTGGCTCGCAGCTTGTAGCTTTACACAGAAAAAGACCAAGCAGGCCTTGCAAATGCAAAGATCCTCTATTTTATAATAACTCCAATTTGGCCAAGATTAACACTCTAACCATCCCGCTCCTCCATGTGGGTACATCTGTGGGTACATCGCCCCTCATCCCTCCTCCGAATACAGGCCACCTTCTGGCTCCGGGCTCATCCAACCTCCTTTCATCTTTGTACAGGCGATCTTCCTTGCCCATCTCCCTACGATGCAGGGTATTGACTAAAAATGTTTCCTCCCCGCCCCTCCAAAGCACAGATGCTGCTTGACCCATTGAGTTCTTCCTGATTTTTCTTTTCTTCGAGATTCCAGCATCTGCATTCTCTTGTGTCTCCATTTGAAGCTTGATGTCCAGGCCACACTCATCTCCCTGCTACCTTCAGGTAGAAGGAAAGGGAGCCTGAAGACTGCAACAACCAGGTTCAGCAATAGCTACTTCCCCACAGCCATCAAGCTATTAAACCTGGCTCGGACAAAACTTTGATTATTAATAACCAATGATCTGTTATTTGCACTTTATCATTTTATTTATTCATGTGTGTATATATTTATATTATAGTATATGGACACATTGATCTGTTTTGTAGTAAATGCCTACTATGATCTGTGTGCTGGAACAAAGCAAGAATTCCATTGTCCTATCAGGGACACATGACAATAAACTCACTTGAACTTGAATGTCTGGCTGTTGGGGTAAAACGTTTAGTTTACATGGCCATCCGAAGGTGCCGTCGCACCCCCATTTTTTTCCAAAGTTAAAAAAAACCCATAAGCGAAAAAAAAAATTGGAGCACAATATTTTTTTATTGTATATCTGGGCAAAGGGACCCAAGCCTTTGGGCTCCTTGTCCCTCTTGCAGCCATACAGCCACTGGAAGGCCCTGGCGTTGCACTCGATGACCGGGATGGCAGAGGGCAGGGGCTTGTTCTTTCCCCGGAGCAGCTCGTTGCCGCTATCACTGCTGCAGTGCCGGGACGGCTCCGTCTCCGAGTCTTGGCAGCTCACGCTGCAAAACTTGAAGGCAAGGCTATCGAAGGTGGCAAACTTCTTCCTGGCCAGGTTCACGATCACCACGGGCTCAAGTCCGCAGTGTTTGAAGAAACTGTCCAAGCCCGAGAAGGCCCTGGAGCAGTGGCAGCTGAGGTTGGAGTGCGAGAGCTGCAATCTGCCTTCACCAACCCGTCGCTTGAGCGGGTCCTTGGGGCAACCTGATGCTGCTTCTCGGGGCGCTGCTGGCGTGGTTACTTGTGCATCCTGGGAAGCTGCTGGCGTAGCAACGGAGGGGGAGGGAGGAGGGGGGAGGGGAGAGAGGAGAGAGGCCGGAGGAGGGGAGAGGGGGGGAGATGAGGGGAGGAGATGAGGGGGGAAGAGTGGAGGGGGGGAGGATGTGGGGAGAGGATGGGGGGTGAGAGGATGGGGAGAGGAGGCGGGAAGAGGAGGGAGGGGAATGAGGGGGGTGAGAGTGGGGCAGTGGGGGGGTAGCAGCGGGTAGCAGGGAGCGGCAGCAGGAAGCGTGGAGCGGGAGTCAAATGAAAGAGGAGGGGGTGGGGGGATGACGACACTCACAACGGGAGCAAGACGGCGCAGACTTCAAAGTCAGATTTTTGAAGATTTTCATTAATAACTCGAGAAATAAAGCATGACATTTTCAGATAAGACGCTTTGGACAACATGGGGAAAATCTTCACCGGAATATGTGAAAATGTTACCATTAGTGCATCGTTTTTTTCGAGAAGTGATTATACACAACAAACAAACCCACACACACAGACAAACACACACAAATCCAAGATCAGACTTTTAATAGTTGGGGGGGGGGGAGGGGGAGGGGGGGGGGTGAAAGGGGGAGGGGAAGGGGAGGAGAAAGAGGGGGGCAAAAGAGGGGGAAAAAAAGAGTTGGGGGGGAAGGGAGGTTGAGAGAGAGGAGGTGAGAGGAGGAGGTAGAGGGGGGGGAGAGGAAGGGGGAGATTAGGGGGGAGAGGAGGGGGGAGAGGAGAGGGGAGAGGAGGGGGGAGAGGAGGGGGAGGGGAGAAGAGGGGGGAGAGGAGGGGGGGAAAGGAGGGGGAGGGGAGGGGGGGGGGAGAGGAGGAGGAGGAAGGGGGGATAGGAGGAATGTGGGGAGAGGAGGGGAGGGGGAGAGGAGGAAGGGAGCTGGGAGTGGGGAGCGGGCAGACGTCCCTCACAGCGATGGAACATACTGCAGGCCGCTGTGAAGCAGATCCATTGTGACGTCATTAGCCAAAGCAAGGCGGGTTTTTTTTCGAAGTTCTTTCAGATTTTTGAACATTTTGATTAATAACTCGAGAAATAAAGCATGAATTTTTCAGATAAGACGATTTCGGAGTCTACAGGATAAATCTCTTCCAGAATATGTCAACATGTTACCGTTAGTGTGTTGTTTTTTTGAGCAGATGTGATTATACACACACACACACCCACACACATAATTACAGAGATATGATATGCTTGAATCAAAATGAAGAATTATAAATTCACATTTCAAAAATGGTTTCACAATTCAGTAGTACTGATTTTCAGTATTCCATACTGATATTTGGGAATACACGAGGTTGCATGCAAAATACTGAATTTCAAAAATCCAGTTTCTGTGTAATATGTTCTATTGCATATATGTGAGAAATTCCGATTTCCCCAATAAAATACTGATTTTCAGCCATCAAAATACGGAAATGCTCGGTGAAACTTGGCAGCTCTGCAATTATTCACATTTGCAAGATTTACATTTTCTGATCAATTCTTTTTTGATGACCAAAGAAGATCAGATGATGGCACAGCGGTAGAGTAGCTGCCTTACAATGCCAGAGACCCGGGTTCGATCCTGACTACACGTGCTTGTCTATACAGAGATTGTGCGTTCTCCCTGTGATCTACAGATGCGCCATAGAAGCATTTTATCAGCTTGATAAAGTTTGATTAGAAATTGTCCAAAGGTCTCCAGTGAGGTAGATGGCAGGTCAGGACGACTCTCTAGTTGGTGATAGGATGGTTTAGTTGCCTGATAACAGCTGGCAAAAAACTGTCCCTGAATTTGGAGGTATATGTTTATCAAATTTCTGTACCTCTTGCCTGATGGAAGAGGAGAAAAGGGGGTGTCCAGGATGAAAATCATCTGCTGAGACAACGTGAACAGTACATAGAGCCAATGGAAGGGGGAGTGGTTTGCATGATAGTCTAGGTTGTGTCTACATTTCTCTGCAATGACTTGCCATCTTGGGTGGAGCTGTTCCCAAACCATGCTAAGACGCAAGCTGATAAAATGCTTTTGTGGCGCATCTGTAGATGTTGGTGAGACTTGTTGGGGACATGCTGAACTTTCTGAGCTTTCTAGGGAAGTAGAGGCATTGGTGTGTTTTCTTAGCCATTGCTTCAATATGGCTGGTCCAGGGCAAGTAGTTGATGATATTTACTCCAAGGAATTTGTAGCTGTCAACCATCTGTAATTCGGCACCACCAATGTATACTGCGGATGTGTACTGCGTTGCTTGATGAAGTCAATCATAATCTACTTTGTTTTGCTGACATTGAGTGAAAGTGTGTTGTCTTCGCATCAGGCTACAAGGTTCTCAATCTCCTTCCTGTACTCTGACTCATAATTATTTGATATCTGGCCCAGCACAGTGGTGTAATCTGCGAATTTGTAAATTGAGTTGGATTTGTATTTGACTGCACAGTCGTGGGTGTAAATGGAGTAAAGGAGGGAGTTGAGAATGCATCCTTGCGGGATACCAGTGTTGAGGATGATTTGTCACTTATCCTTACTGATTCTGGTCTGTTGTTCAGGAAGCCGAGGATCCAGTTACAGAGCTGAGTGCTGACTCCAAGTTCCACTTTGTTTGGAGATCAGCTTGGATGGGATAATGGTATTGAAAGTAAAGCTGTAGTGCATGAATGGAAGTCTGACTTAAAATAGTAAGATTAAACGAGAACTTACCAGTTTGATGTTTGATCTGTATTTTATGAGGAGTTACGATGAGGGATTACGTGAAGAAGAACCCGCTCAGTGCGCAGGCGCGGCATGCTTCCAAGCAGCGGTGTGGAATCACAGACAGACACAAGTATTTGAAGTAACATAGTAAAGAAAAAAGAGACATCAATTTATCAGTTTGATCCATATGATGAGGGTGGGAGCGGAGGGCACGTCCTCATCGTAACTCCTCATAAAATACAGATCAAACTTCAAACTGGTAAGTTCTCGTTTAATCTTACTATTTTACTTTGGAGTCACGTGAGTGACTACGTGAAGATTTCAAAGCTCTGTGATTTCAAACCGTGTAACAGTTTTACTCACTCACTGCCGAAAGCTCTTGAGGAAGGAAGTGTTATCGTAATTAACCAATGAATCTGTTTTCAAAAAACAAAACGGTATTTATTAACAATAACAAAAAACAAAATTGCTCCCCCGGGCTTAAATTAAATATTTGCAGCTTCTAATATTTTCGCTGCAAACAAATCAGGCTTCATCAATGGCTTATTATAGAATGTTCGGAATGTGGATTCCCTCGACCATCCTGCTGTGTTCAGGATGAGGTCAATAGGCACATCCATCCTAGCTGCCGTTGATGTGGATGCTGCCCTGGTGGAATGAGATTTAAAAATGTTAATGTCTATCCCAGCAGCTTCCAATACCTGTTTTAGCCATCTTGAGATGGTCTGGCTTGTTACCCGGCCATGTGGTTTTTTGTGGCTGACCCATAAGGCTTTTTCACTCCCTCGGATGTTATGGGTTGTGTCGATGTACTGTTTGAGGTGGGTCACCACACACAACCGTGGCTCTGGTGGGTAGGCCCGGAATACCACTAGTGCATTGGATGTTCCTGGCCTGCTTTGTTTTACCAGACCTTGTAGAATGAATGTTACCTGGTCTGGCGTTGTTTCCATGTTGTCCAGTCTCAATTTGTGTAACGACTGGACCCTCTGTGCAGATACCAGTGCCATCAGCATGAGCGTCTTCAGTGTTAATTGCTCGAGGCTGAGGGATCTTGCTGGTGGCCTTTCCCGGAGGTATGTCAGAACGACACTGACGTCCCAAATATGAGTATACCTGGGCTTGGGGGGCTTGATGTTATAAATGCCCCTCATCAGTTTAACCACCAGCGGATGGGATCCCATAGGCTGATGTCCTGCAGGTTTGAGGTAAGTGGAGAGGGCACTATGTGCCGTGTTGATGGCACTGTAGCTCATACCCTCGTGATGGTGTAGGTAGGCCAGGAACTCGAGAACATTGGCTACTGTGGCTGTTTCATATGAAGTCCCTGTTTCTTGGCAGTACTTCTCCCATTTCTTGATGTTGGTTAGGTACTGCCTCTTTGTAGATGTTCTCAGGGATGCTGACATGGTGGTGATGGTTTGTTGCGATAATCCCAGGTCCAGATAGGGTCGGTTTAGAATCTGCAACACAGGAGTTTAATGTCTTGATGGCATGGGTGGCTTATGCCTGACACTGGGTGAATCAATAGACCTGGATGACTGGGAAACACCATTGGTGATTCCACCACCATGTCATGAAGTACTGGGAACCATGGCTGTGTAGGCCAGTCGGGTACCACCAAAATTCCAGAGGCTGTGTCCATCTGGATTTTGCGAAGTACCCGACTGATGAGGCAGAAGGGAGGAAAGGCATAGAAAAAGAACTTTCCCCAATCCAGCGTGAAAGCATCTACCGCTGCTGCCTCTGGATCTGGTTCCCAAGCGACATACGTAGTTAATTGGTGATTTAGTTTTGATGCAAATAAATCGATATCTGGCTTTCCAAATTGCTTGACAATTTTAGCAAATGCTTTAGGATTTAACATCCATTCGATGTTGTCATTGAATTTTCGTGACCTGGTGTCTGCCAGTGTGTTTAGCTTACCTGGTAGATAGGTAGCTGAAAGCCAAATATGTCTTTCGACACACCATTGCCAAATCGTATTGACCAATTTGTCGCATGATAAAGATTTTATGCCGCCCATATGGTTAATGTAAGCCACCACTGTAGTATTGTCTATTTGTAATCGAACATGCAAGTGCTGCATATTTGATACATATGCTTTTAAACCATAAAAGGCGCCCAACATTTTCAAATAATTAATGCCCAGTGTAGATAGTAATGATGATTCTAAGTTAGTCCATCTACCACCTGTGCTGGATATGGAGTTAGTTGCTCCCCAGCCTTGAGCACTGGCATCTGTTTGAAGAACTAAAGTAGGATTAGTAATGAAAATAGGACTACAACTATGCCAAATATTTTGTATCCACCACTGTAGCTCTGATATTGCTTCAGTGGGTAACATCATGACCCGATCATAGTGACCTTTATGTTGTTTTAGTGCCCGCACCTTTGCTCTTTGTAAATTTTGATAATGCAAAGGTCCAAATTGGATAGCCGGAAATGCTGCTACCATTTTTCCAATTACTGCTGCTACTTGTCAAATAGTAGGTTTTTTGATAACTTTTAAGTTATTGCATGATTGTGCTAATGCAATCATCTTTTCCCTTGGCAGGGTAATAGTCATTTGGACTGAGTTAATTGTGAAACCCAGGCAGTCCATGATAGAGGATGGATTTAACTTGGATTTATCTGGATGTAGGACGAATCCCAGTGTTTCTAGGAGCTGTTTTGTGGCTGATACTGCTGCTACAGCCAATTCCATAGTTTTCCCCACTATGAGGATGTCGTCCAAATATGCCATGACTATATGTTTTTGTTTCCTTAATGTTGCCATAGCTGGTTTTAATATTTTTGTGAATAATCTTGGGGCTGACGTGAGCCCATTAGGCAGTGCTTTATACTGCCACAGCTGCCCCATCCAGATAAATTTAAGGTATCTGCTATAATCCTTATGTATGGGTACCAGATAGTAAGCATCTTTAAGGTCAATGCTTGCCATATAGTATCCTTTGGAAATCAGTTGTCTAGCAGTCACAAATGTTTCCATTTTGAAATGTATATACTTAACAAACTTATTTAGGGATGTTAAGTCAATGATGATGCGACATCCACCATCTTTTTTAGTTTTTGTAAATATGTTGGAAACAAATTCCAAGGGCTCATGTTTGGCCTTTTCTATGACCCTTTTGTTTATAAGTCTCACCAGTTCAGCTTGTCCCTCCTGTTGCTCTTTTTTGGAGGGAGAAAATACCCTTTCGGGCCAATGTTGAACGGGCGGTGTTTTTGAAATAAATTGAATTTTATATCCTCCAATGCTATTGAGTATATATTTATCATTAGTGATCATTCCCCATGCTTTTTTAAACAAGTGTAACCTTCCCCCTGTTAGTAAGGCACCCTTATTCTCTATATGCTGGTAGGAACCAGATCCACCTACCTCCATGGTTATTGACGACTTTGTGTTTTCTTTCTTCTTAGAGGTCTGTTCTGTCGACGTGCTGGCGATATTGGGGGGAGGCGCATTTTCCAGGGGGTCCGCGGCGGGCCCTGACCTAAAAAAGGTCTTTGGGGATAATGCGGCCCCAAGCTTTCACCAGTCCCATATTCCAGACGTGGACTGGTGGATGCCGTGGGGTGCTGCCGCTTGGGTATCAGAGTTGTTCGTGGTTTGCTCGTCCCGGGGCCTGCCCTCATGAGGCCGAAGGTTTTGGATGCCTCTTCCATGTCCTTCAGCTGTTTATTTAGATCTTTCCCAAACAGTAACGGATCTGTCTCCGCAGCTGGAGCTTTGCACAAGGCAGCAAATTTTGGGTTGAGGGCAGGTCTTATATTTTCCCTCCGGAGGTTGTTTAATTCAAATTGGGTGGTACACATCAAAGCCAGCACATCCTGCTGGTGTGTACTCATCTCCGTAGTCTCCACAGAACGAGCAAAGGCTGTGATAGCTGACGTCAGGAGCCTAAGGATCCGCTGTAGCTTTATTTCTTGTGCCCGTATAGGGCCCCCCACATTTCCCCAGATTTGACTGTTGAGGCTTTTGACCTTAAGGGCCTCACAGTTCTCTGGTGCTGTGTTTTCTTCCAGTACTTGGGCGAGCACCTTTTCCTGTAGAGGCTTATTAGACAGGTGGTTTATACTAGCCGCCATCCTCGGCTCCAGAGGTGCTCCAGCCCGTGGGGTTGCTACAAAGCGGTCCACCACACCCAGCAGCTGTTCCTGCTCCTGCACCCCATGCATACTCCCGATTCCTTCCGCCTGCCCCTTTTTCAGACCAGCCCTGCCCTGGTCACCAATGCTAGCCTCCAGTTCTTGATCTGAGGTAGCAAAGGGTAGTGCCTGACACGGCACTATGGAGGAGGTACCTGTCCTGTCTCCCCGGGAGCGCTGCTGTTCCCGGTGGACCATCTCCTCCAGGAGCTGCTGAATGCAGCTCAGGCGGCTGTCTCTACTCCGTTTTGGGGAGGACATTTCCCCCTCCGACGAGTCGGAGTCGACCGGCCGATTCGTTTTCCTGGATGCTTTCCCAGCCCGCCGTGCAGGCTCTGGCGTGACTGGGTCAGGCTCGGTCTCAGGGATAGCAAATCGCTCAGCGAGCGCTGCTGCCGCCGGTTGCTGCCCCGCTGGAATTGGTCGCTCCTCTGGTGGAGTTAGAGCGCGGGCAGTTCTTTGTGAGAGCTTTCTGCGTTGAGACATCTTTGCACTGCAAAACACTAACGCCACTCTCCTCCGGTTAAGTCCCAACGCACCGTCTACTTACCTGACGGTCCGTTTTAAAGCGCAGCTGGAGAGCCTGACTCCAGCTGCCGCCGCTGTTGCAACTGCTGGGCGTAAATGCCGCGCCTGCGCACTGAACGGGTTCTTCTTCACGTAGTCACTCACGTGACTCCGAAGTAAAACACTAAGTATCCAGCGTGCTGTTAAAAGCTGCAATAGTGATGCATTAATACCCACCTTCCAGCACCATCCTCAGCAGCTGCAACCTTTACTGTTGACTGGCATGTTCCAGGTCCTACGCTGAGCCAGAGACCACATCTGTTCCTGAGATCTCATGAAGCCAGACGTCTCTTGCAACCAGCTGCAATATAAGCATGTCTGGATTCTAATAGGGTATCCTAGGGGAAATCATTTTGTGGTTTGGAAAATAGGATGAATCTCTACAGAGCTGCATACCTCCAAACTGAAACAGCACTAACTTAGAACATCTGCAGCCACATTTCTGGTTGGATAGGTGGATGTTTCTGACTTGTTCCTGATTTCGATTTTTAGTTGAGAGATACAGCGCGGAAACAGGCCCTTCGGCCCACCAAGTCCGTGCCAACCAGCGATTCCCACACACTTACACTATCCTACACACACCAAGGACAATTTACAATTACACCAAATCAAGTAACCTACAAACCTGTACGTCTTTGGAGTGAGGGAGGAAACTGGAGATCCCGGAGAAAACCCATGTACATCACAGGGAGAACGTACAATCTCTGTATAGACAAGCACGTGATGTCAGGATCGAACCCGGGTCTCTGGCATTGTAAGGCAGCAACTCTACTGCTGTGCCATCATCTGATCTTCTTTGGTCATCAAAAAAGAATTGATCCGAAAATGTAAATCTTTCTCTGAATCATCTTGGATATCGAATGCACCTCTCTGGGAAATCTCACCTTCATAACAAAAGCCCCCAAAATTGCACATAGCTCTGAGTAATTCTTAACATTTTAATCAATTAGAAGAAAATAACTGAACTGTTGTGCTATTTTTCTCCTCATTGTTCTTGTTCAATTGAAATAGTAGTGAAAATGACAATCATCTTTCTATTAAAACCAAAACAGAAAATGTTGGAAACATTCAGCAGATCAGGCAACTTCAGAATAATGAATGGTTGCTAACCTGAAACATTAATCCTGTTATTTTCTACACCCATGCTACCTGACCTGCTAAGTATTTTCAGAATGCTCTGTTTTGAATCAAATTTCAATCATTTGCATAATTATGCATCTGTAGTGGCCATGTGGCTTGTTTTGTGTGTCATTAATTCTCACATGTGTCTTTATATTTTAGACTGCCTGTTATATTGTGGGTGGGATTTATGACATATTTTAGGGCATGTTTGGAGCTAAGTTTTTTGTGCAGAAGCTTAGTTTTTAGTTTAGTTTAGGACCAGCTTGGAGAAGGTTAACCCTTTGGCCATGCAAAGTGTAACAGAGACATGAGGAGTTTTCTAACATTTAATGCAATAAGGTGGAGTTCGATAAAGATTATAGTGTATGAGTCGGAGGAAGTTTGGATGTACCTTATAGTTTTTCATCAACAACAAATAATTTATTAATCAAAGGACTGTGTTTTAAAGATTTATCTGTGAAGAAGCTCTGAAGGTCTTGGATGGAGAGCTCGTATGCATATAACGACATTCCCCTTAACCATGCAGCCGACTTACTGGCTAGAGGGAGTAATATTTTGAACAATATAAAAATCTGCTGCTACATTGTCAAAGGATACCTCTGGCCAGGGGGGTGAATACCAGTTCCAGAGAGTGGGACAGAAGATTTGGCTAAGATCTCAGAAAAGGTTTTGGCCAGAATACCTGTTCCAGCCGAGGAACTGAAGACAATAGATTTCGGCCGGAGAAGGCCTTGAGGTCTATCGACAGAGACAAAACTTATCTAAAGATATCATCACAGAAGAGTAACGGAAACAAGATAAGTTTTATGACGTTTAATGCAATGCTTGAGTTTGATGAAGAAGTTTGGATGTACCTTATTGTTTTTCATCAACAATAAAGAATTTATTAATCAAAGGACTGTGTTTTAAAGATTTATCTGTGAAGAAGCTCTGAAGGTCTCGGACAGAGAGCTCGCATGTATGTAACGACATTCCCTTTAACCATGCAGTCCCGAAATGTTGCCTATTTCCTTCACTCCATAGATGTTGCCGCACCTGCTAGGTTTCTCCAGCACTTTTGTCTAACGTCATGTCCGTTATTGGACTTTTCTGTTGAGCGGCGTTTCAACAGAGTGGCCATTTGGTGGGTTTGCTTTTAGGCGACACAGCTTTTCGGTTCGTTGGCTTTTAGGCGTCCCGCCCTTTCGGTTAGTAGGCGTTTTGTCTTCGTACTCTTTCAGTTTATTGGCGTTTCGGCCTCGTTCCCATTCGGTTCTTTGGCTTCGACTTCATTGCTTCAGCTTCACGTCCGTCGGCACCACGTCCAGGTACCCTTTGGCCCAATCCACACCGACAATTAATCTCCCATTCCACACTAATTCTTCATCTCTGAGCTGCTCCACCCATACGCTCCTGCCCGGTCCCGCAGGTCAGCTGGTCAGCTGCTCCTGGAGGTACCGAGGTCTAGTCGGAGGCTCAGAGGGGATAGAGCCTTCTCTGTTGCTGCTCCGGCACTCTGGAACACCCTTCCGTTGCACATCAGACAGGCCCCCTCACTGTCCATCTTCAAATCCAGTGTTAAAACGCATTTGTACTCCCTGGCTTTTGACCATGCCTGAGGCTTTGCTTCTGTTTGTGGTGTTTTTGATGTTTCTTTATTTTACATGTCTTTTCCTACTATTTCTTTTGATTGTTATTTTTGGTGTGTATTAACTTTTTTTGTCAATGATTAGTGATGTACAGCACTTTGTTGCAGCTATGTTTGTTTTTAAAGTGCTCTATAAATAAAATTATTATTATTATTATTATTATTATTATTATTATTATTATTATTATTATTATTATTATTAATTCCATTTTCAATATCCCACACAATTTCCTCAACTCCTTATATTTTACCACTTAGCTGCACACTGAAGTAATTCTTTTTGACAACTATATTTGGTGATTTGAAAGTAGGTGGAACATTTTGAGACTATAAAGAGTGTAATGTGTCAGACCTAACTATTTGGTAGTGTACTGGTTAATTTTTGTAAAAGTCTGACTGCTTCTCTCTGTCCAAGATAGGTATTGTATCCTCTGCCATCTGAAAGCAGATAATTAAAGTCAAAAGGAAGTTACTGAAAAGGGGTAATGACCCTTCCTTTTTATGCTTTTGAAAGTAAGTTGGATGAGTCTGCATCATTTCATTGCTATGGCAATGGAGCTGTTGAACGGCAGAAGCTTGGAAAACACAAATAATTGGATGACTTCTCTTGGCAGCATGTGAACAATCGTTGGTATAAAGGGAAATGTTGCCTGTTCTATTTTAATCCTTTTACCTAAGGTAAATGATCTTACAGTTGCACTGACATTTCAAAATGCATTTTTCTTCCCTTTTGCTTCACCTAATGTAAGCATTTGTTCTCAGGTTTCAGCCCTGTCACAGCTATGAGAATGACAATGCTCAAAGATTTATATACAAGATCTGAAAGCAATCACGACACATTAGTGTGACAAAATATAGGAACTTCTGACTCTACTCGGAGTGCATTTTAGGTAGCTTTGCTTAAAATAGTTTCAGCTCTTTTCCTCAAATTATGAATCAACATTCCTCAATTGTGGATCAACCAGCCATATTGGTTTTCCCAAAATATATTCAAATCATGTTACGTTTACTGAAAAACTACATTCATTTTTCATGAATGCAACTTACATGAATGGATGGATTCATACAGCATGGAAACACACTTATCAACCTAACTTGTCCCTGCCAACTAAGATGCTACTCCTATTTGCTTGGGTTAGGCCTATCCTCCTCTAAAGCTTTCCCATCCAGTTACCTTTGCCATCCATGTACCTATTCAATGTTGTTATTTTACCTGACTTTTTCATTTTTTTTCTGGCAGCTCATAACCTAAGTGCACCATCTTCAGTCTGAAGAAGTTGCCGCTCAGATCCCTTTCAAAGGTTTCCTCTTTCATCTTAAACATATGTCATTTCCTTTTGTGATTTTCCTTTCCTGGGGTAAGATACATCCCCTCCTCCCTCTCACCCAGTCGAAGGGAAAACATAGTAACATAGAAATATAGAAATTAGGTGCAGGAGTAGGCCATTCGGCCCTTCGAGCCTGCACCGCCATTCAATATGATCATGGCTGATCATCCAACTCAGTATCCCGTACCTGCCTTCGCTCCATACCCCCTGACCCCCTTAGCCACAAGGGCCACATCTAACTCCCTCTTAAATATAGCCAATGAACTGGCCTCAACTACCCTCTGTGGCAGAGAGTTCAAGAGATTCACCACTCTCTGTGTGAAAAACGTTCTTCTCATCTCGGTTTTAAAGGATTTCCCCCTTATCCTTAAGCTGTGACCCCTAGTCCTGGACTTCCCTAACATCTGGAACAATCTTACTGCATCTAGCCTGTCCAACCCCTTAAGAATTTTGTAAGTTTCTATAAGATCCCCTCTCAATCTCCTAAATTCTAGAGAGTATAAACCAAGTCTATCCAGTCTTTCTTCATAAGACAGTCCTGACATCCCAGGAATCAGTCTGGTGAACCGTCTCTGCACTCCCTCAATGCAATAATGTCCTTCCTCAGATTTGGAGACCAAAACTGTACGCAATTCAAGACCCTGTACAACTGCAGTAGAACCTCCCTGCTCCTATACTCAAATCCTTTTGCAATGAAAGCTAACATACCATTCGCTTTCTTTACTGCCTGCTGCACCTGCATGCCTACCTTTAATGACTGGTGTACCATGACACCCAGGTCTCGCTGCATCTCCCCCTTTCCCAATCGGCCACCATTTAGATAATAATCTGCTTTCCCGTTTTTGCCACCAAAATGGATAACCTCACATTTATCCACATTATACTACATCTGCCAAACATTTGCCCACTCACCCAGCCTATCCAAGTCACCTGGCAGTCTCCTAGCATCCTCCTCACAGCTAACACTGCCCCCCAGCTTAGTGTCATCCGCAAACTTGGAGATATTGCCTTAAATTCACTCATCCAGATCATTAATATATATTGTAAATAGCTGGGGTCCCAGCACTGAGTCTTGCGGTACCACACAAACATACAAACTCCATTTGTTCAGCATCCATTGTAAGGATCGAGTTGGGTCTCTGGCACTTTAAGACATCAAGTCTATTGTTGCGCCACTGTGCCACCACTCCTCAACCAGCCAGAACAATAACAGAGACTGAAGAAGGGTCTCGACCCAAAACATCACCCATTCCTTCTCTCCAGACATGCTGCCTGTCCCGATGAGTTACTCCAGCATCCAGGGTTCCCTTTATCCTCACCACCTACCCACCGTGTGATACATTCAACAATGAATTTTGAATATCCTAATTGAAACACATCACTATTAAATAGGCGTGCATTAGAACTCATCATTTCCTCTCGTACAGCATTCAACCATACTGTTCCCTCCAAGGTATATTATGCCCTGTCCCACTTAGGAAACCTGAACGGAAACCTCTGGAGACTTTGTGCCCCACCCAAGGTTTCCGTGTGGTACCCGGAGGTTTTTGTCAGTCTCCCTTCCTGCTTCCACTACCTGCAACCTCCGGCAACCACCAGCAACCTCCGGGAACCGCACGGAAACCTTGGGTGGGGCGCAAAGTCTCCAGAGGTTTCCGTTCAGGTTTCCTAAGTGGGACAGGGGCATTATTCTACTACCACCTTGCCTTTTTTACCATCCTCTCAGTTTCTATGTCTCCATTGTATATTCTCTGATAACAAAACGTTCCACATGTGCCTTTAAGATGTATTTTTTTCCTCAACCATAGTTTCCCCTTCACCCCATTGCCAGTGATGTCAAAAGCATCTCCTCTATTCCCCACACTTCTGCTAGCATGCCCTCTCCTTCAAGTCAAAACAAGGATAGGACTTATTTGTTTCCAAAGGCCACCACTCATCACTGCATTCAACACATTTAATGGGGTTCGACCAACAGACATATCTAACCTGACCCCTTCCTTTTTCAACACAGGAAAGGAATGTTTCCTCTGCGATTCCCACATTTACTTCTCCATCACTACCAGGCCTTTTGCTCTTCATGAAAGTTTCCTATGCCACCACGAAGGATTCGCAGTCTGCCATTTTTTACGTTTCCATTCCTATTGCTGAAATAACCATCCACTTGTATTTCTACTTTGAACATTGCATTTGGGCCTGAGGATGTGTAATCCTTTACACCGAAGAAACCAAACTCAGAAAAATGCAGCCTGTTTGAAGAACCGCATTTGTTCAATTAGTACCATGACATAACAAAAATCTTTTTTTTTAATTTTTTTTTTTTTAATTTTATTTTTATTAGCAGTACAGTAAATCACATTAATACATCGCATATATCTTATTACATTATGTTGTACCACTTCATTTTTTGAGCTTTAAAAAAGATAGAAATAAAAGAAGTAAGGAAAGTAAGCAAGAATCGTGAAGGTGCAGGAAAGTGTTGGGAGAAGAGAACCCCTTAGGGAAGGAATTAGAGAAGGAAGCAAAGAAAAGAAATAAGACCCTAGAAAGAAAAGAAAAAAAAAGAAGAAAGGAAAAAATCAATCGCTCTATTGTAACACAAAACTCCGCAAAAAAGGATATACCAACCGTGTTTTTATTAAAAAGTTATTTTATACCCCCCGTTACCAGGTCCTGGTAACAAAAATCTTATAGGCAAGATTTCCATGCTTCTGTCTTTGCAATGGAACACAAGGTATTTTGTTTTTTTTTGACAGAGCTTGGTCATGATGTAAGAATAGTGACAGGGAGGTTAAGAAGTGCAGTGCTATGTCGAGTTATTGCACTGACGCAGAGATGAAACAGCTGCATGACTGACAAACCCATACTGAAACAGATTACCTGACTTCAGTAATGACCAACAACCGAGGATGCTGAAAATCAATGCAGAATGTGTGGAGATAGAATGTGTGGAGTTCAGATTGAATGATAGGTGAATGGAGACACAGCAGACTTCAAGTGATAGAATCTGGCGCAAAGAAACAAACAGCTGGAGGAACGCAGTGGGTCAAGCAGCACCTGTGGAGACAAAGGGATAGCCGGCATTTATGGCCAAGACAATTCATCAGGACTGTGAGTGCAGGGGGCAGATGGATAGTATAAAGTGGTGGTGGTGGTGGGGGGGGGGGGGGGGGGGGGGGGGGGGGGGGGGGGGGGGGGGGGGGGGGGGGGGAAGAGTGAGACAGGAATTGGCAGGTGACAGGTGGAATCAGATGAGACATGAAATAGTGGGCATTTGAAGTCTGGTGGGGGAGAGGGAGTGGTAGAGTCAGAAGACAGTGGTCTCCTGGTGTATGATGATAGAGACAGATAAAGAAAGAGAAAGGTTATTGACCTGAAACATCAATTTGCTTTTTCTCTCCATTGATGCTGCCTGACCTGACCAGCATTTCAAGCAATGTTTATTTACATGGATGGCAAACAGCAGGAGCAAAGTAATTGTTTTCAATGCCACTGGGTTAAAGATCAAAAGAAGATTGAAGTTCCCTTGCCTGAAGTCTGTCTTATATCAGCCACAGCCACAGTTTATGGTAAGACAGTCTCACGACTAACAATACTAATGTTAGCTAATAAACCATAATATCTTCAGCAGTGTGATCAGCACTTTGGTAACAGTACAAACAAGAGGACATGACTTCAGAATTAGGGGACAGAAGTTTGGGGGTAACATGAGGGGGAACTTCTTTACTCAGAGAGTGGTAGCGGTGTGGAATGAGCTTCCAGTGGAAGTGGTGGAGGCAGGTTCGTAGGTATCATTTAATAATAAATTGGATGGGCATATGGATGAGAAGGGAATGGAGGGTTATGGTGTGAGTGCAGGCAGGTAGGACTAAGGGAAAAAAAGTTGTTCGGCACGGACTTGTAGGGCCGAGATGGCCTGTTTCCGTGCTGTAATTGTTATATGGTTATATGGTACCATATGAAGGAATCAATGTTTTCAGGAAGAAGGGGAAAGAAAATTAGCAACATGGTGATTTTTAAATATTACAGTCAAAAATAAAAATAAGCCGATTGGAGCAATGAAGCAAGATCTTTATTTTGGTACTGATTAGACAAGTTGATAATGTTCGGACAATCCAAATTTTATTGACATGTTTGGAAAGCCTAATAGTTTGCTGTCATGTGTGACTGGGTAAAAAGTTATTTCAGATAATTAGCTACTAAGTGACAGTCAATAGTTTAAACTCAGAGCTAATAATTGACAAACTCACAGAACTAGACATCAAGATAATTAATGAGGAAAGAAACTCCACAGATGTTTCTATTTAGTTCCAGAAGCCAAGTATAACACGCAGCCATTACTATGTGGCCCAATTGATGCTGAAAGGTCATAAGGAATAGTAGAAATAGGCCATTCAGCCCATTGTCTACTCTGCCATTCAATCATGGCTGATCTATCTCTTCCTCCTAACCACATTCTCCTGCCTTATCCCCATAACCTCTGACACCTGTACTAATCAAGAATCTATCTATCTGCCTTTAAAATATCCAGTGACGGCCTCCACAGCCTTCTGTGGCAAAGAATTGCACAGATTCACCACCCTCTGACTAAATAAACTCCTCCTCATCTCCTTCCTGAATGAATATAATTTAATTCTGAGGCTATGACCTCTAGTCCTAGACTCTCCCACAAGTGAAAACATCCTCTCCACATCCACTCTATCCAAGCCTTTCAGTATTCTGTATGTTTCAATGAGATCCCCCCTCATTCTTCTGAACTCCAGCGAGTACAGGCCCTGTGCCGACAAACGTTCATCATAGGTTAACCAACTGTATACTGTGAAACCATCTGCAATCGACAAGGTTTGGCTGAATCTATAATCTGAATATGTACCTGAGTGTGGGATTGTCATATTTTGACTGTCAAGAGAGGTTTCAAGGTGGATGACAAGATTGATACTAAAATGTGGCTGTTAGTCATATGTAGCATTTTCTCGTGATGGTATGCACTGGTATGGTGTACCAGCATCTCTGAAAAGTTAAACAGCATTATTTTATTATGCTTATTAGTCATATGCACTGGTAACTTTTCATCTGCAAAAAAAAAAGCACTGGTTCTAAGGATGAGCTTGGATTGTTCATGTTATTTATAAAAGGTGAAGCTGGGATTATGACAGTTAAGATTTAGATTGTAAAAACATAACTGAAAGTGAAATTGGAGAGCACATTTATATAATCCAGGCAATGAATCAGACTGGTTATTTCCCCAAGAATTACCAAGTGCTGAAATGATTGCTAGTACATTTGTCAAGTATAGACTTGACATGTACAAAGCGGAAGATTTTAGATGTATGGATAACTTTATTTCACTCTCCAGTATTGCATGGTGACCATGGTTCTCCAAAGTCTGCTTTATTGACTGCACCATCTTTTGGAAGATACATTAAAGCAAGAGTACAGACAGCTCTGACACGTGATATCACGTGAATGGGAAATGTTTACAGGCCTGTGGTCCAAATGGAGGAAAATGGTACCAGCTCATCCTTGCAAGTTTATTGAGCCAAATAGTTTGTTTCCCTGCTGTATAACTACAGTATATGTGATTTCAAAGCATTGCTTTAAAGAAGAATAAGGGACATAGTTACGTAGTCCTATTTTATATTAATCTTTCTATTAAAATTACTATCATAGTGAATAATATGCTCTTCTTTTAATTACTATTTTAATGGTGTGTAGCTATTGACTGATCTTATTTGCAATATTACTGCAATGAACACAATTCAATATAATTCTGGACATCCTGAAATCCTGAAAATTATTTCAATTTTTGAAATTCAGAATGATTTCTTGTTTCAGCATTTACTCAAAATGTTAGTTCATTCATTCTTTTACTTTTCTTATTATCTACAATTTGCATTGCTCTTGATTAGGAAACCATTGAATGAGACTCCAGTGTCTAATGAGACTAAAGAGGATAATTAGATATCCTAGAATTATCTCACTCGTTATTCGGGTTTATAATGAACTAGATCACTGTTTGAAGACTCAGCTGTACCAACAAATGGAGTGTGCATGAAACCAACGGTGAAGTTACAGAAAGCAGATTTACTACTTTGAGTGGAAAAGCATGATTTTAAGATGTAGCCAACAAACCTGGAGACTCTTAATGCCCCTGTCCCACATAGGAAACCTGAACGGAAACCTCGGGAGACTTTGCGCCCCACCCAACGTTTCCGTGAGGTTCCCGGAGGTTTTTGTCAGTCTCCCTACCCGCTTCCACTACCTGCAACCTCCGGCAACCACCTGCAACCTCCGGGAATCACACTGAAACCTTGGGTGGGGTGAAAAGTCTCCAGAGGTTTCCATTCAGGTTTCCTAAGTGGGACAGGGGCATAAATAATTCACAAATATATTTCCTGAAAACAAATGCAATTAATATTTTCATTGCTTCTGATCAAAATCTACCTGTGGGATGAATGGCAGAGTCTCAATGGCATTGGCAGAAGGTTTATTAGTAAGAAGAAAATGTTTCAACTCATGTCAATCAAATAAACACTAGTAAGACTGAATGTTTATCAGAAACTCAGAATATTTAATTTCGAGATGACGAATTTCTGGACTTCTGTTTGTGTGAATGTACTGCAAGTGGTATTTCTGTAATTGTTCATTATTTTCCATGAGATATACAGCTGATAGTGCTCCGCTTTGCCTAACAGAAATTGGTGGATTGTTGGGTTTCTGCTGGTCTTTTAGTGAATGTATGGCAATTGATCAAGAGCAGCCAAGAGTCTTCACAGTCAATAGTCTTCACTGTGAAATCAAAGTTGCAGAGAATTACACTATGCACACTTTAAACCATCCTTATCTATCATATGAATGAATTAAAAGTGCTCTGTTAAGGATGATTATTCAGTAAGTGAGCGTTCTTCTCAAAACTACAATGAATGCCACAACTGAAGTTAAAATATAAATTATAATGTATTTATGGTGTATTTATGGTTCATATATTGTGGATCTGCAACATCAGCCTTGAATGGGTTTTGTGACAATGAATAATTAAATGCCATTTAATGCATTGATGCAGATGTTTGATTTAGGAACATTATGTCAATGCATGATCGGAACACAGAGAGATTTAAGAACCTACTTTTTATGTAATATGTGGGTATATATCAAAGACTGCATATCTGATGCTCTCTCAGACTATGAGATCCATAACATTTATAAATAATTCCAAAAGGATATAGCCAAAATTCATTCTTGCTATGAAAGTACAGGCTGCAAAAGCTGCAAAGCAAGTTTACAAATAATGCTAGAATTTTTTAATGTTGGACCATTCTGAATGTCAATTAACTAGGAATTATCAGCAAAACAAATTATTATTATGATTGCTATTATACTTTTAGCCAATTGATCCTGAGTTAAACCAGAATATAAGGGTTGATTTTCAATGAGCAGCCCAACGAGAAGTGGATTGCACCTGGTAACAGAAATAATACAACTGAACAATTTTTGATTTTTACAATAATCCACTCCGACATCCAACTAACTAAGCGTAGTTTCAAGTTAGACAAGTAACAATATATGACCTATCCTGCTCTTGGTGCATAGTACTTATTAAGCAGAAGCAATATCCTGTAAGAAAGTAACAATGATTTTTTTGTGTATTTGGGATGAAGTTCTCTGATGAAAACAAATTGTTGTCAGATGGAATTAGGGCATTGTTGAGACAAAGGATGTGTTTCTTGTCTGTTTTGTGAGTGTAACAATGTTCTTTACTTCTCTTCTCATGACATGAGCTGATAACGAGATAAATTCAAGGATATCAAATCTTTTGAATGATTCCATCTGAAATCCAATAGAGTGAAGAGAGTAATGGAAGAGTTTAGTTGAGTTTAGAGATAGCATGGAAACAGGCCCTTCAGCCCACTGAGTCCGCACCGACCAGTGATCCATACGTTCACACTACCTACACACACTAGGGACAATTTTACACTGACACCAAGCCAATTAACCTACATACCTGTACGTCCTTAGAGTGTGGGAGGAAAGCGAAGATCTCGGAGAAAACCTACGCGGTCATGGGGAGAACGTACAAACTCTGTGCAGACAGCACCCGTAGTCATTATCGAACCTGGATCGAGAGCACTGCAAGTGTTGTAAGGCAGCAACTCTACCGCTGCACCACCTTTGTGCTTTCATCTGACAGCAGGGAAGAAAGGCATGTCAAAGTTACTTGCTTTCTCTTATATTAATATAATGATTTTCAATTCATCATGAAACTGACTTCAGAAAATAAATATCAGTGTAACGAGTCATCATGCAGATTTTCCACATAGTTAACCATTTTCCCCCAAAGTTAACCAAGAATGAGATGTCCTGACCTTAAACTCGACTAGCAAACCAAATGGTAACGAGATCAACATGGTGACAAAAAGAGTACCACACTTAAACTGATAGCAAAACAATTGAAATTTGGTTCTTGGACCCTACAAACGTTAGGCAGCTCAACTACAGTAGATGATCAATGTCAATAGATGCCTTCACGTTTATGATCAAAGTGATTGGAAAGAGGTGGAAGCAAATAAGAAATAGATTAGAACAATTGAATTAAGAATAACAGCAAGGGATTAGTTGGAGATAGTACTTGTCTAGTAAAAGCCCCATTTGAATTCTGCACGACTGTGGCACTCAGCCATTCAATAGTGATGTGGGCCTCCAATCCTTGAAAGGTTCATTCAAATCACATGTGCAAATTATCCAGAAAACAGCAGAGAGACAAGACAGAAGAGTGAGAGACTTCACAGATAAGATTTTGAGCTTAACAAACAACAATGCAGCGTTATAGTCTCAGTGACTTGGGTTTATACAGTATCTTGTTTGTGTGACGAACGCACCTTCTCACTGTGACAAAGTGGATTTTTCTGCATGCTCTGGTTTTGTCAAATAACGCAAAAGCGTGCAGTTTGTTAGATTAATTGCATCATTGTAAATTGCTCATCGTATATAAGGAGTAAGGGTCAGAAAAAGGAGTAAGCCATTTAGAACGGAGACGAGGAAACACTTTTTCTCGCAGAGAGTGGTGAGTCTGCGGAATTCTCTGCCTCAGAGGGCGGTGGAGGAAGGTTCTCTGGATGCTTTCAGGAGAGAGCTAGATAGGGCTCTTAAAAATAGCGGAGTCAGGGGATATGGAGAGAAGGCAGGAACGGGGCACTGATTGGGGATGATCAGCCATGATCTCATTGAATGGCGGTGCTGGCTCGAAGGGCCGAATGGCCTACCCCTGCACCTATTGTCTATTGTCTATTGTCTTAATTACAGTGCCAACCTTCCTGTTCATCGCGGTGTGTGTCTGTATCACCTTGGCTTTGCGTGTGTGTGTGCGCATGCGTACACAATAGTGAAGATATTCTTTGTCCTGGGGTCCAGGAAACCATCAGGAGCACCAATCAAGCACAATTGGTCATAGGACATGATGTTGCTTATCCCCAGCAATGTGACAACCATGACATGTGGTAACACAATGAACTGCAGATGCTGGAATGTTGAGCAAAACATACAATTCTGGAATAACTCAGTGGGTCAAGCAGCACCTGTGAAAGGAATATTGTGGGTATAGGCAACATTGTGGGTCAGGATCCTTCCTCACAAATATGACAATGCAGAATGAAGCATCATTACCTCACAAGATATGTGAAGGGAGAATAATTGACTCTACACTTCCTACTGAAATGCTAGTTCCAGATGCACCATTGAGCAAAGCATTTCAGACACCCTGATCAAGCAAAACTCTCCATCTCAACGTTAACAGATAATAGACAGAGATCACATTATCCTCAAAAACAACCATGCTACAGGAAGATTATCCTCCACCCTTAGTGGAGTTAGATGCTTTAGATAAGGAGGAGAAGAAGGGGTATGATTCTGTGTCTGATGTTACAGTGGAAGTGCACACTCGATCAAACATTCATGTCTGCCAAGCACCAGTTCAGATATTTGCACTACAAATGCCTAGCAAGGATGGCTGAGCCTACTTGGATGAGGGGATTCACCTTCCCAGGCAAGAGTTTCTCAGCATGAATATTTGATGCTCTCTCGACTACCTCCCAACTGGGCAGCCCCCAACACTTCATTGCCCAGTTTCACCTCCTATCCAAGATCCACAAACAGATCTGTCACTGTAAACTTATTGACACAACGTACTCTTGCCATACCAAACTTATTTATTCCTACCTTGGCTCAATGCTGACCCCCAACCCCCCTTGTCTATTCCATTACCACTCACATCCACGATACTTCTGATGCCCTCTGATATTTTTACAAATTTCCAATGCCCTGAACTAAAATATCGATGATCTCGCTGTCTGACCTGATGAGTTCCTCCAGTAGTTTGTTTTTCACTCCAGATGACAGCATTTGTGGTCTCTTGTGCCTCTAAAATACTTCTGTGCCTTGCTCTGAAATGTTAACAGAAAATGTGCATGTCTTTTAAGGTCCTTTCAATAAGAATTATGATCTTTACTCTAAAAGTACTTCATCCCATGGAAGGATTGATGCTAAATAGTTGTACACTTGGAAGATCAACCTTTTTCATTTTGCTTCCAGGTGACTGTTTTTTGTTTACAGATCCATTTGGACAGATGGATGGATAGGCACAAAATGTTGGAGTAACTCAGCGGCACAGGCAGCATCTCTGGAGAGAAGGAATGGGTGATGTTTCGGGTCGAGATCTTTCTTCAGACTGAGATTCAGGAGAAAAGCAAACAAAAGGATTATTGCTTGAGTCATGCAAAGCAAACTAGAAATGAATGTTACTGCGGTTCTTGCCAGATAAAGACATTGTTCATTTGTGTGTTGCTAAAATTCATTTCACAATTGAATTTTCTGGCCACCCTTTCTTTCCAGAAGGCTGATTGAAATAGGATTTTAGCTAAAGAAAGGTTGAAAACACACATTCATTTGCATCCAGAAAAAAATAAGACACGTCTTGTTGCTTGATAAGCCACCCAAGCACTCGTTAAAGCATGCCCAGCAGCTTTATTGCGTACAGTTTTGGTCTCCAAATCTGAGGAAGGAAATTATTGCCATAGAGGGAGTGCAGAGACGGTTCACCAGACTGATTCCTGGGATGTCAGGACTGTCTTATGAAGAAAGACTGGATAGACTTGGTTTATACTCTCTAGAATTTAGGAGATTGAGAGGGGATCTTATAGAAACTTATAAAATTCTTAAGGGGTTGGACAGGCTAGATGCAGGAAGATTGGTCCCGATGTTGGGGAAGTCCAGGACAAGGGGTCACAGCTTAAGGATAAGGGGGAAATCCTTTAAAACCGAGATGAGAAGAACTTTTTTCACACAGAGAGTGGTGAATCTCTGGAACTCTCTGCCACAGAGGGTAGTTGAGGCCAGTTCATTGGATATATTTATGAGGGAGTTAGATGTGGTCCTTGTGGTTAAGGGGATCAGGGGGTATGGAGAGAAGGCAGGTACGGGATTCTGAGTTGGATGATCAGCCATGATCATATTGAATGGCGGTGCAGGCTCGAAGGGCTGAATGGCCTACTCCTGCACCTAATTTCTATGTTTCTATGTTTCTATGTTTAGTCCCTGGTCAATTCATTGACATTCATGACTATCTTCCAAAATTACCTAAATTTGGAGGTTTACCTAACTTTGCAATGAATATAAAGCATCAAGTGCAACACTTCAGTGGTGCATTTGAGATATTCTCATAATGTACTGAAGAGTACTACACTAAGTTGAGGAGCATTAAGGAGCATGTCTGTTTACTGTGCTTGTTGACTCTCAACCTAAAACCTGGTTGAGCATTACGAGTGCTAACCACATGAAATGATTTCTGAAAGCAGTAGTGACTCTCCAATGATGAAGGAACTGTTGTTCTTAACAGATAATGCACACAAGCCGCAAATCAATATATATATATATATATCACACTACACCCCCCCCCCCCTTTTGAAAAGGAAATTAAATGAACAACATTGCACAATAGATGAACATGTTAGCAGGGCAGTCATGAACCCTTAAGTCTAGCTACATTCAAGAATGTATATACGTGTATAATGTATATTGGAGGTTTCTTAATTATTTGCGACTATGTGATCAATACACTTGTATCCAGCATCTCCTCTACATCTATTCTGCTTGCTGGTTATCTTCTCGGAATCTCTCATGGGTTCATTTTGATTCTGTGTGGCAATGTTTCTATGGCTTGCTCTTGTTCTAAAAGGCTACATTTTTCAAGAACTTTTGGTGAAACATGTGCAGTCAATACATTATTTCTCTCTGTTTAAGAAGGAACTGCAGATGCTGGAAAATCGAAGGTACACAAAAATGCTGGGGAAACTCAGCGGGTGCTGCAGCATCTATGCAGCGAAGGAAATAGGCAACGTTTCGTGCCGAAACCCTTCTTCAGACCGATGGGGGGTGGCGGGGAGAAGAAAGGAAAAAGGAGGACGAGGGGCCCGAGGGCTGAGGGATGGGAGGAGACAGCCCGAGGGCTGAGGAAGGGGAGGAGACAGCAAGGGCTAACAAAATGTTTGTGTTCCATTATTTCTCTCTTCCTGGATTGTGGAATTCACCTCTTACATCTGAGCTTCCTGTTCCTTTACTGCTGTTGACCCTCTGACCTCTATAGGGTATCTATTGATGTGTTAATCAAACAGCACTCAACCAAAGTTTAGTACAATTATTCTTTAGTAGTGCTTGATTTACACATGCATGCATGCAAACCACTGATTTCTAATGACTTAACATTTGATGTACTTCCAGCTTATCATTTCTTGCAGTAAATCACTAGACGCACGACTTGGACTCAAATACTACCCAAATGAACAATTAGGTGATTCTGCTCGTGGTGAGGTAATCTTCTCTAAGCTTCAAACTCAGGACCCTCTTTCTTATAATGCTTATTCCCGGGCTGTTGTTGCCAATATTGTGGATCGCCGTTTTTGTAAGATTTTTTCTTCAGTCTTCCAAAGGAACCCTTTGTTCTAACCCGAGGGTCTCACAACTCTGAAGACAATCATTTTAACTTGTCACTCATCCAAGGGCTAAAAAGAAAAAACACATTTTCTTTAGTTATCAGGCTAACGAGTTATTTATTAAGTTGCCTATTTATATGTTCCTTCTCAGCATGCAGTCCCTTTGCAAAATGGCAGTTCCGAGACACTTTATCTACTCAAGGCCACACTACATACACACAGTTATTTTCAGCTATGCTATCATCAGATTTTTGTTAGTTTAGAGATACAGCGCGGAAACAGGCACTTCAGCCCACCGAGTCTGCACCGACCAGTGATTCCCGCACATTAACATTATCCGACACACACTAGGGACAATTTACACTACATACCTATACGTCTTTGGAGTGTGGGAGACAACCGAAGATCGTGGAGAAAACCCAGTCAAACTCCATATAGACAGCACCAATAGTCGGGATCGAACCCGGGTCTCTGCCGCTGCAAGCGCTGTAAGGCAGCAACTCTACCGCTGCGCCTCCGTGGTAAGATTTCAAGAGTGTTTTGTTGTCATATGTCATTTGTGTCTTCCTTAGTGAAGACAGATCCGAAGTACCTGTTCAACTCTTCTGCCATTTCCATGTTCCCCATAATAATTTCACCCGTGTCTGCCTTCAAGGGACCCACATCTGATTTTGCTACTGTTTTTCCCTTAACATATCTAAAGATTATCTATCTCTCTCCCCCCTGACGTCAGTCTGAAGAAGGGTTTCATCCCGAAATGTCACCCATTCCTTCTCTCCACAGATGCTGCCTGCCCCGCTGAGTTACTCCAGCATTTTGTGCCTATCTTTGGTTTAAACCAGCATCTGCAGTTCCTTCATAAATAAAAAGTTCAGTGTATACAGGATAAAGCAGACAATAATAGTGCAAATTAGATCTCCCCCCCCCCCCCCCCCCCCCCCCCAACTCCACACACCGCTTTTTGTTGTTAGGAAGAACCTGCTCCTGAACCTGGACAATACATTCTTCAGGCTCCTCTACCTTCTTGCTGATGGCAGGAGTGAAACAAGAGCATGGCCAGGGTGGTGAGGGTTCCCGACAATGCTGTCTGCCGTTTTGAGGCAGTGTCTCCTGTAGATCCCTTCGATGGTGGGGAGGTCAGTGCCCATGATGGGCTGGGCAGTGTTTATCACTTTTTTTTTAAAATCTTCCTCATTCCTGGACGATCGAGTTGCTGAACCTGGCCGTGATGCAGACCATTGTCAATATGATCTCTACTATACACCTGTAGCGGTTCAAGGCAGTATTCGTTGACATATTGCATCTCCTTCATCCTCTAAGGAAGTAAAGTTGTTGATATGATTTATTTAGGCGGCGCGGCTCTGGCCAGCAGCGGCCTCTGCAGTCTGTCCGCGTTTTTATTATTTTCTGTCTGTGTTTTATTGTAGTTTTTGTTATTTTTTGTTGGGGTGTGTGTGTGGGAGGGGGTGGGGAAACTTTTTAAATCTCTCCCTGCACTGGAGACCCGACCTTTTCTCGTCGGGTTTCCATTGTCGTTGAGGCCGCAACGAGGAGCGGCCTCCAACAGGAAGAAGCCGGGGACTCTGGTGCTACTCACCGTCGCCGTCGCGGGGCTGGCCGAGTCCGGAGCGGTTGGAGCGGTGGAGGAGCGTTGCCGCTGCTGCTGCTGCTGCTGAGTCGGAGGCTGCTGCTGCGGGTCTGCGGACAGCGGCGCCGGGAGCCCGCGGATCCCTGGAGAGAGACCGCTTTTCGGGGCTTCTGCAACGGCGAATTCTCCCGCCCGAGTTGCGGGGTCGAAGAGCTCCTGGAGCGGGGCCTAACACCATTGCCCCGCGCGGCTGGAATGGCCGCGGGACTTTACGAGCGCACACCGGGGGCTCCAACACCAAGACCCGGTGTGCGACCTCGCACCACCCGGCGTGGCTTCAATGGCCGCGGGACAATCGCCATCGCCAGCCGGGGGCTTTGACTTTGACTCTGACATCGGGGGGGGGGAGAGTGCAGTGGAGAGATAAGTTTTTTTTGGCCTTCCATCACAGCTATGTGATGGATGTTTATGTAAAATGTAATTATGTTGTGTCTGGGTCTATTTGTGTGTAATGTATGGCTGCAGAAACGGCATTTCGTTTGGACCTCTAGGGGTCCAAATGACAATTAAATTGACTCTTGACTCTTGACTCTCTCTTGATTTATGATTGCATTAGTGTGCTGGTGCCAGGAGAAATCTTCTAGAAATGCAAGCCCAGGAATTTGATATGTTGACTCTCTCCACCACTGTCCCATTGATGAAAACAGCTTTGTGGATCCTCGGTCTTCCTCTTCTAAAGTCAACAATCAGTTTCTTAGTTGAGCTGACGTTGAGAACAATATTGTTGTTCTGGCACCATTCAGTCAGTCCATCGACCTACTCCCATCTGACTCATCATCATCTGTAATTCATTCGACAACGAATTTGAAGGTCATGTTGAAATAATGTGGAGTTACACAGTCATGTGTATAACGTGAGTAGAGCAGGGGGCTGAGCACACAGGCGGCTGTTGAGGCCAAGTTTTTGGGTAATTCTAAAGTGGAGATTGACAGTTACATGATTAGTAAGGGCGTCATAGGTTACGGGGAGAATACAGGAGAATGGGGTTGAGAAGGAAAGAGATCGGCCATGATAGAAAGACAGAGTCTACACTTGTTCTCGCTGATGTACTGAAGGCCACGTCAAAAACATCAGTTGTAGTAGATGAGGTTCTTAAAGTTGCACTTTGTTGGAGTCCCTTGGAATATCCTTGATCAGACTTTGCTGGCTTTACCTTGCACTATTTCCCTTTATCTTGTAGTTATACTCTGTAAATGACTCGATTGTAATCATATGTTATTTTTCTGCTGACTGGATCGCTAGCCACAAAACATTTTCACTGTACCTTGGTACATGTGTCAATAAACTAAACTGACAGAACTGAATTGCATGTGAACTTCTATCTCTCCTGGACTACTGGTGTCCGGTCCCACAAATGCTAGGCTAGCCCATGTATTAGAGTTAGTGGGGTAGTGTGAGGAAAATTGGCAGTGGATCAAATCAAGAACAGTCTAGCCCAAGTTTCATGAGGTTTCCCAAATTGACATCTTAATGTAAATTGTCTCCTCCAGCATGTGATTACATGCTCCAATTTTGTCACCTTGAAATCCTTCCACCGGTACCAAGTAGATGCAGGCCTTTAATTATTTCAGATTATTTTGCAAAACAAGTCACTAACCAGAGCAAGTGTTGTCAACAGATCAGTAAGTAATGCATAAGTACCCGATTCCAATTCCATTAAATGCTTGGCTTTCTTTCTCTTATGGATCAATGTAATTTGTTTTTCAGTATTTTTGCTTGTAATGTCCACAATGATGTTAACTGAAGAATGGGTTCAACTGATACAGGCAAATGCAAAGTGCCTGTTACATTCTGTTATACTTATTGAGCTGGACCAAAAATGCTGGAGTAACTCAGCGGATCAGGCAGCATCTCTGGAGTAAAGGAATAGGTGACGTTTCAGGTCGAAACCCTTCTTCAGATCACCCATGCCGACTGAGCTTCCTGACATACCCCATAATACCTGCTATCATAAGTCTGAAGAAGGGTCTCAACCTGAAATATCACCCATTCCTTCTCTCTAGAAATGGAATTTAGAAGGATGAGTGGATATCTTATAATAATAATATTAATAAAAGCTTTATTTCAGACACAGGTCCATATGACACATCATACAGTATAAGGAGATATTATAGAAATACCAAATTCTTAAACGATTGGACAGGTTAGATGCAGGAAAAATGTTCCCGATGTTGGGGGAGTCCAGAACCAGGGGTCACGGTTTTAAGAATAAAGAATTTAGGACTGAGATGTGGAAAAACTTTTTCACCCAGAGGGTTGTGAATCTGTGGAATTCTTAGCCACTGAAGGCAGTGGAGGCCAATTCACTGGATGTCTTCAAGAGAGAGATTTAGCTCTTAGGGCCAAGGGAATCAAGAGATATGGGGAGAAAAGCCGGAATGGGGTACTGATTTTGAATGATCAGCCATGATCATATTGAATGGTGGTGCTGGCTTGAAGGGCCATATGGCCTACACCTGCACCTATATTTCTATGTTTCTATGTTTTTATGCTGCCTGTCCTGCTGAGTTACTCTAGTTTTTTTGTCCTTCTTTGATTGAAACCAACATCTGCAGTTCCTTCCTACTCCTCTTCTGTCTTATCTTGAGCCCTATTTTCTTGTGTGACTTTTTTTTCTATTTCACTATATTTTCTTTATGTCAGACCAGTTATACCTAACTATATGGTCTCTTACCCTATACCCTGTTTTTCTTGGTCCATTTGTTGTGCAGCAGCCATTCAAATTAAATGAAAGATATAAACAGTACTGTCTCTCAAAGGTTCAACTATGCCAAGATTCTTAAGATAATATCCATAAAGTCATGAATCATAAAGTAAAAGTTGCACTTAACAGCAACTGTATATGAGCCACTCACCATTACATTCATATTACAACTAGACTAAGTGGGACACGTTGACAGACTCAGTGAGAGAGAGAAGGGGGAGAGGGTGGACGATCAATTTTAGACATTTTCATCTTTTTTTACAGATCACAGCAATGAATGAGGAAAGTCTATCTTTGCGTGGATCTATGGAGTGCTAGTATGGATATTGTGGGCTGAAGGGACTGGTTTCCAGAGGGCTAATATGGACATTGTGGACTGAATGGATTCTTGGACTTGCAGTTCAGTGAGTCATGGCTGGTGGGCTGGCACTTCAGTCATTTACAGCTGGTGGGGTGGCAGTTCACTTACTCATGGCTGGTGGGCTGGCAGTCCAGTCACTCATGGCTGGTGTGGTGGCAGTTCATTCAGTCACCCCTCCTCCCTTCACCCCCTCCCCCACTCTGCTCCTTGCCATTCCCCCCCCCCCCCACCCCACACACATTCAGTCTATCTACCCTCAACCTCCCCCCATGCACTCTAAAGTGGCTCTCCGACAGCGCAGCCTATTCCTGCCTATTGGGTACTCATTGTGATGAAGAACATGCAGGCGTGGCAAGTGGAAAATGATTTATTAAAGTTTAAAATGTGAATGACTCATAAAATATAACAACAATTTAAATGTTAAAGATGATTTATTAAGTTCTGTTCTTTCTTGTTGTGTCTCTTGTTGTGTTCTGCTGCTAACGGCCTCTTGATGTCTCAGAGATATGGAGCAGTCAAATTATAGCAAAGAAAATCTGAGAATTTACCTCAAAAGTCATAATTCAGTGCAGGCAGCAAACCCTACCTTCCAGCACATCAAGCGGACTGCACACACGCCCACATGCACACACACACACGCATGCACACGCACACGCACGCACACGCACACTCACTCACTCTCTTGAAATTACTCACGCGGCTCTCTAATTTGGGGCCTCCACAGTCAGCAGCACTTCCGCAATCTGCTCAACCTCTGTACTCACAGAAAATCAGCGAGACCAGTCCACTAAGCAGACGTCACAAAAATGAGCAGGACTTTTGAACCAAATAGTTGGATCTAATAAAGCAATGCAGTTTCAAGTACCGGCAGGGTTGCAGGCCAAACAACTCATTCCATTTTCATCAATGCTAACAAATCATTTATTCAAGTACATTGCAGACTCACAGTTCAGTTGATTCCCAGTTTAGAATGAGAATTGTGGCCTCTCCCTCACCATCTTGCAGAGAGACTGAATCACGTCCAGGCATCTGGGGTTTTATGGTCCTGCCTCCTGTAAGTTATTGGGACAAATCCTCCAAAATTATGGAAGAACTCGGATAAGGACATGGATATTTTAAAAGGCCAGATTTGCTGGCTGCAACGGAAAAAGCCCCAATCCACAGTAATAAGCAGTTTCAAGTTTCAAACCTGTCTGGCCTGTGGACTTGGGCATCACACAACTATGCAAATGGTGTGGACAGGAAAGGCTGAGACGGAGATAACGAGATTATCTTGGATACACAAAGGAAGGAACCAAGCCTCAGCAGACGGTGGTAAACAGGCCAGCACACGCACAATCACCATCTTGGATGACCCATCCATCGAGACAATAGGAGCCCATCCAGGCGATGGGATAACGATCAGGCTGAGGGATCATGACATCAGCAAACCCCTTATCATCGGAAGCCTATTGTTCATGCCAGATCGAAACTGGGAATCATCAAAAGAACCATTTTATCCAGAGGACCACCTGGGGGTTTCAAAGGAAGCTCAGGTAAAAAAACAGGAGTCAAGCCAGAACTCTCTCTCTTTCTGCTCTGCTGGACACCTCGTGGGCCTGTATCGACCTAGCTGTGAGTATCCCGGTGACCTGGTGAAATTCCCGAAATAGGATAGAGGTTGAGAAGATAAAGAGGAAAGGGGGGGTAAAATTGTGTAAAGTAAGTTTTACGACGTGCCCGATAGTTTTACGTCCATAGTCTTAGTTTAAAGCATAAGTTTATCCATGTATTATGTAGTGTTGGTGAGATTCGATTTCTCATTGTTTAATAAAGCCTGTAAATTTTAGACTTGCTTTGAGTCCATCTTGGTTTCTGTTTTCTCTCATCAGCACACTCTGGTCAATTCAACCTTTTATCATATCCCACCATAATTCCGATGTCCAGAACCTAGGGGAATCCCTTTTGTTGTATTCTCTCTCTTGGAAACCGCTCGAGTGGAGTGGTGGCCGTTTGACCCTCCGACAAGGGAGATAATAACTCGGGCAGTTGGGCCCAAAGTGGAGTAAAAGGGAAACGCTACACCCCTACACCCCCCCCCCCCCCCCCCCTCCCCACCCCACAGGCAATGGCGTTACCTTCATTGCAGTAATTGACAGGTGAGAGGATCTCAAGGTGTTTTAAACACTCATAACTATTTTATTTTTCATCGATGGGAAAAATTCTCAGGGGCCTGGTCAGCAGAGGTGGACTGTGAGTAAGATGGCCAAAAATCATAGCAATATATGATAGCGTTTTGTCTAAAATCAATATAAAGCACAGACAGGAAGTGGTCAAGGTGAGACATAATTCTATAGATTTTATATTCAGAAGAGGAAGGACACGGACAATAAAGAACTGCAGATCAGTTTGTTGAATATTTGTTGCTGATAAAATTCTGAAATCCATCATTAAGGACAAGGATAACTGGGCAATTAGAAAGCCATAAAATAATGGGGCAAAGTCATTATGCTTTATAAATGGGAAATCTGATGTGAGAAATCTAATAGGATATTTAGAATATGTAACAAGCGTGGCAAATAAGGAGAAACCAGTGCATGCAGTTTTTTTTAATTGATTTTCAAATGGCACTTTGTGAAAGGTCAAATTATGATGTAAGATCCAGGCATTGTACAGTAGATGTTTCATTAAAACAGGAGAAAGAGAATGATGAAAGGATGGAAAACAGAGAAGAAAGGAAATGCCATTTTTAACATATAGTGTTATTAATGATATCCCACGAACATTAGTGCTTGGTAGTCAGTTATTCACAATCTAGATTAATGTCAGTGGTAAAGTATCTAAGTTTACTGTCAATACATATTTAGATGAGAATTCTGAATGAAACTCGCAACTGGCATTCTGTTAAAAATATTTGATGAATTATTTTTAAACTACTCAAGATATATCAAACCTTGAAATTCCTGATTTCCTGTTTTTTTCCATGTAATAAACAAAGGTATATACCCAGTGACCTCTGCCATCTCTAGACTGACTAATGGGGCTGTCCCACTGCGGCGACCTAACCTGCAAGTTTAGAAGAGTTTGCCCTTGACTCAAACTCGCAGCATGGTCAACACATGGTCCTAGGAGGTCCTATGGGGTCACCGGAACTCTCCTTCATGCTGGAGGGAAGTTCTCGCATACTCGCAGCCTCAGTGTTGTGGAGGACATTTTTTAAGCATGTTAAAAATATTTCCGAGAGTAAAAATTGGTTGGCATGGTTTTTTTGAACTCGTAGTGCATGGAGTGGGGTCGCTAGGCAGTCGAGGGCAGCCGTGGGAAATCTCCGCTGACCGGGCATTTTAATTGGCTAATCGGAATTCTCAGGACCAAGGAAACCGACCGGTAATGTTAAATGCCAGCTAAAATTTATTAAAAATTGTCTGGCTTCTTAAAATTGTCTCCCCCCCCCCCCCCCTTTCTTTCTCACCTTCTCTCCCCCTTCTTCCCCTTTCTCTCCCCTTCTCCCCTTCTCTCCCCTTCTCCCCTTTCTCTCCCCTCCCCCCCCCAATGCTCTCTAAAGGACTTACCATACACTTTGCAGCCGTCTTTTACTTTCCTGTTCAACATGGGTGTGAATTTCAGACAGCGCTCCCCCGCTTTCCCTGGCCCCCGCCTTTGCGATGTGTTTGTGTGTGTGTGTGTGTGCGGTCGGTCGATCCAGCTCGCGGTTTCATCGCTGACAGTCGATCCAGCTCGAGGTTTTTCAAGCGAGTGCACTGGAGCTTGAAGGTCGAAGACAGTCACTGAAAGGTTGTGTCAGTGGGACAGGCCCTTTACAATAAAGTACCATCTTTAGTCATGCTCTTAATTTTCAAATTGTTCGGAAAATGGAAAAGGCTTCAATTTTGAATTGGTTATGATGTAATTCTTGGTGTTTTTTATCAGTACTTTGTGCTGAACTTTGATATATCTGGGCATGCTTAGGATAATATGGAAAACAGAATATGTCGGTTACTCACCATATTATCACATGCTACACTGCTATCTTCAATATAATTGAGAGAATCACTTGAGTTGATATAAATTTCAGGTGTTTACAAAGTAGCCACAGTATAAAGTCTCTTGAAAAGTCTGACACTTATTTACATAAAGTCTTAAGTGAGCATTTCATGGCATACTGAACCATAATTACTGCTCACTAAAATAGTTGGCCATAAAATTCTAATTTTAAGAGTGTGACATAATTCCTTCATGTGAGTATTTTTAAAAACATGACCTTTTTATTTTTCAACGAGTTGACATACGATATTCCAACTTCTATGTTAATTACCTGTGTATGTTCCTATCTTTATTTCACACCTTGTGTAATGTCCTGAAAGTTAATTAAAATTGTTCATGTTGCCTCCAGATATGTGTGAGATTTCTTTAATGCGTCAGGCAGTGTGGTAATGTTCCACCTTGCCATGTCAGTAACACCCTGTGAGCAGAACTTTGTACTGAGCCTGCACTTCCTGACAGGTACAGCTCCACCTCTGGATGTTGCCAGTCACTTGCTGCCACATTGACTATCACATGAGAGTATAATGTTACTTGCCTCTGCCACTCAATGCCCTCTAAATACAGCTTGAAAGTGAAGCAGATTATCTGGATATATTTCAGCAACAGACTCACAAGCACTGCAGCATTTGGTATTTCCAATATTGGTGAGCAACCAGGAGCAAACAGACAGCACTGCCTAGAATATGATCATGGTTGATCATCCACAATCAGTACCCCGTTTCTGATTTTTCCCCATATCCCTTGATTCCGTTAGCCCAAAGAACTATATCTAACTCTCTCTTGAATACATCCGGTGAATTGGCCCCCACTGCCCTCTGTGGCATAGAATTCCATAGATTCACAACTCTCTGGCACCCAAACATCTCAACGAGGAAGCAAAAGGGGAGTCGTAATCTTTGAAGAGCACAGTGATACTAAGCGGAAAATGACACCCAGAACAACATCAACCAGATCACTTGCGTCTCTGGCTGGGCTCAAAGGACAACAAAGCTTTCATTTGGACTGACAAATGGTGCTGTGGGGACAACCTACAATCATGAGTGGGAATCAAAAAAGCAAAAATTGCAACTGTTGGAAATTTGAAATAATAACAGAAAACGACGCGTCAGTGGAGAGAGAAGCAGGGGCAATATTTCAGGTCAATAGCAATTCATCAGATCCAGCACTGATGAAAGATCATTGTCCTGAATTCTTACTCCACGGATGCTGCCTGACTACGGAGTATCTCAGATTCAGATTCAGATTCAATTTTAATTGTCATTGTCAGTGTACAGTACAGAGACAACGAAATGCATTTAGCATCTCCCTTGAAGAACGACATAGCAAACGATTTGAATAAAAAAATAATAAGGGTCCGGGGGGGGGGGGGGTGGTGATTGGCAGTCACCGAGGTACGTTGTTTAGTAGAGTGACAGCCACCGGAAAGAAGCTGTTCCTCAACCTGCTGGTTCAGCAACGGAGAGACCTGTAGCGCCTCCCGGATGGTAGGAGGGTAAACAGTCCATGGTTGGGGTGAGCGCAGTCCTTGGCGATGCTGAGCGCCCTCCGCAGACAGCGCTTGCTTTGGACAGACTCAATGGAGGGGAGCGTGGAACCGGTGATGCGTTGGGCAATTTTCACCACCCTCTGCAATGCCTTCCGGTCAGAGACAGAGCAGTTGCCATACCATACTGTGATGCAGTTGGTAAGGATGCTCTCGATGGTGCAGCGGTAGAAGTTCACCAGGATCTGAGGAGACAGATGGACCTTCTTCAGTCTCCTCAGGAAGAAGAGACGCTGATGAGCCTTCTTGATCAGAGTAGAGGTATTGTGGGTCCAAGAGAGGTCATCGGAGATGTTGACTCCCAGGAACCTGAAGCTAGAAACACGTTCCACCTCCGTCCCGTTAATGTGGATGGGGGTGTGCGTGCCGCCTCTGGACTTCCTGAAGTCTACAATGAGCTCCTTGGTCTTCTTGGAGTTAAGGGCCAGGTTGTTGTTAGCGCACCATGCTGCTAAGTTCTGGACCTCCTCCCTGTAGGCCAGCTCATCGTTGTTGCTGATGAGGCCAATCACCGTTGTATCATCTGCATACTTGATGATGGTGTTAGTACCATGTACAGGTGTGCAGTCATAGGTGAAGAGGGAGTAGAGGAGGGGGCTCAGCACACAGCCCTGAGGAACGCCGGTGTTCAGGGTGAGGGTTGAAGAGGTGTGCTTGTCTAACCTCACAGACTGGGGTCTGTTGGTTAGAAAGTCCAGTATCCAGTTGCAGAGGGAGGGGTCGATGCCCAGGTTACCGAGTTTGGTGATCAGTTTTGATGGAATAATGGTGTTTAATGCTGAGCTGTCATCGATGAACAGCATTCTTACATAAGTGTCTCTGTTGTCGAGGTGGGAGAGGGCGGAGTGAAGTGCCATTGAGATGGCATCCTCCGTACTCCTGTTCTTGCGGTAGGCAAACTGATAGGGATCCAGTGTGGGGGGTAGGCAGCTTTTGAGGTGTGCCAGGACCAGCCTCTCGAAGCACTTGGTGATGATGGGGGTAAGTGCAACTGGGCGGAAGTCGTTGAGGCTTGCCGCAGTGGAGTGTTTTGGCACTGGCACGATGGAGGTGGCTTTAAGGCAAGTGGGGACAACTGCTTGGGCAAGTGACAGGTTGAAGATGTCAGTCCAGACGTCTGTCTGCTGCGCAGCACAGGCACTGAGCACGCGCCCGGGGATGCTCTCCAGTATTTTCTAGTTTTAATTAAGAGCGTGAATTTTTCCCTTCCTTATCCCAAGTAAGTCAAGGTCAAGGATAATGGCCTTTCACAACTGTGGTCGATACTGGTCAGATTCAAATGGGGTTGCCAAGTCTGTATGATCACTCTTACTGAGATTTATATCCAAAATACCAACATCAAGTTTTACCCTCTTATCATTTGGCACCAGAATCATCAATAGAGCATACATTTCAATGGCCTATAAAAGTTGTAAGAACATAAAAAACTCCAACATGTGAATAAGATACATTTTGTTTTGCTGTGCTACAGTTTTCTTTTTTAATTTGGTGTTTTGATATATTTCGCCAAAGATCGCAAGTACAGAGATTGACTGTACTTCAAACTGAGATTGATTTAGAGCTCATAGTCACTGCTGTGGTTCTGTTTGTGTGATAATCCACATATAGCTTTATTGTTGGCAAAACCAGTGTCCACAGGTTCTCAGTCTCAGTCTGTCATTCCTAAAGTTTATTTACTCTGGATAGGAAGATAGGCGATATTAGCAAATAGCATGAGTACGATTGTTCTCCAACCTAAAATTTCCAGCCAAAGGAAAATTTGCGGGCACAGTTGGGTATTGCCCTGTGGTAACAGAATGGGAACTTTAGCGACGATCCCCTGGCTAGTTCAAGGTTGCCAAAGTTTGTGAGCAGTCTTGTGTTCATCTGTTGCTTTCGTTGTCTCTGTAATGCCCATTACAATTAAAACATCAAGACCAATGGTCTCAGACCTGGTATTGCATCAAAGCGTAGCAGGGAGAAGAGATTGGCCAAACCCTGGGAAAGGTGAATCAGAGGTTTGGAAAACTGTATAAAAAGAGTTGCTTCAAAAGCTCATAATGCCCCATTACCCAGTCTCCACATCAAGATCATGGAGAGACCTGATGCAGCACTCAAAGCGGAGCAGGGAGAAGAGATTGGCGGAAACCCATGGGAAAGGTGAATCAGAGGGGGAAAACTGTATAAAAAAGAGTGCTTAAAACTGAGGAAATTGGTTTGTAAAATGGTAAATTAAGGGCCTGTCCCACGAGCATGCGACCTCCATGCAGGGAGAAGAGCTTATTGGCTGAAACCCGTGGGCCGGTCCCACCAGTATGCGCCTGCATGGGGCAAGCGGAACTAACGTGGTCGCTTGATCCGTACGGCATGCGGCAAGTCAAGTCAAGTCAAGTCAAGTCAAGTCAAGTCAAGTTTATTTGTCACATACACATACGAGATGTGTAGTGAAATGAAAGTGGCAATGCTCACGGACTTTTGTGCAAAAGACAAACAACAAAACAACCAAACAAATTATAAACACAATCATAACACACATATTCTTTTACATAATAAATAATGGAAGGAAAAACGTTCTGTAGAGTTAGTCCCTGGTGAGATAGACGTTTACAGTCCGAATTGCCTCTGGGAAGAAACTCCTTCTCAACCTCTCCGTTCTCACCGCATGGCAACGGAGGCGTTTGCCTGACCGTAGCAGCTGGAACAGTCCGTTGCAGGGGTGGAAGGGGTCTCCCATGATTTTGTTTGCTCTGGAGTTGCACCTCCTGTTGTATAGTTCCTGCAGGGGGGTGAGTGAAGTTCCCATAGTGCGTTCGGCTGAACGCACTAAGTGTGACCATACCAGAAGCGGGATCCGCGCGGAGGTCGAGTGAGTGACGTATGGTGTCGAGGCGGCTGCGAGCCGGCAGGTCGTTGCCGCGTGCAATTTTTAAACACGGTCAGTTTTTAAACGGAACCCCGCGCGATGTCGGGACCAGCTCCGCACAACTCCATACAGCTCCGGCGATCGAAGTGGGACCAGCCCCGCGAGGCCGTACGGCTCAAGTGACAAGGTTAGGTCACGCTTGTCGCATGCAGGTCGCATGCTGGTGGGACAGGCCGTTCAGGCAATTTATCACTCAATATCAACAAGGCTGCTCTAGGGGAGAGGCAGTGAGGGAGCGACCTTGTGAGGGAAGGGCCTTGTGAGTAAAGTATAAGTCTTTGGCTCGAGACTCTTTGGCGAGGAGAGGGGGCTACACAAAGAGCTGGAGAGGGTGGGAAGTGGTGAACACATGACAGGACAGATGAGACAGTGTGATGCTTGCAGAATGTGGGAGCGCAGGGACACAGATGGAGTCTCTGGCTGCTACAACTGTGGCAAGTGCATCCAATTTCAGCTCCTGAAGGACCGTGTTGGGGCACTGGAGAAGCAGCTGGAGAAACTCCCAACGAGAGTTTCCAGGACCGGACCTGTAGTGAGGTTGTCACGCCGCAGATAAGGGAAGAATGAAGGTGTGTGACTGAGAGAAAGGGTGGTAACCGTGAAGTGCAAGCTGTGCCTAATGTAAACAGGTAACCCTCTTGGGGACTGTCCGGGGTAGACGATGCTTCCAGTCCATGCAGCGGACACATCGGTGGCTCCAATCCAAGAGATGGGACTCGACCGGCATCAGGCAAAGCTATAGTGGTGGGTAACTCCATTGTCCGAGGCGCAGATAGGAGATTCTGTAGCGGCAGACGAGATGCGAGGATGGTCTGTTGCTTCCCTGGTGCCAGGGTTCAGGATGTCACGAGCCAAATTCTGAACATCCTCGAGAGAAAAGGTGAACAGCCGGCAGTAGTTGTGCATTTAGACACAAACGACATTGGGAAGAAGAGGAAGGAGGTTCTCCAACATGAGTTCAGAGAGTTGGGAAGAAGACTGAAATGCCGGACTTCTAGGGTGGTTATCTCTGGTTTGCTTCCAGTACCTCGTGCTAGTGAGGGCAGGAACAGGGAGATAGGGGGTCTGAATGTTTGGCTGAGGGGCTGGAGCAGGGAGCAAGGATTTAGATTTATAGACCACTGGGATCTCTTCTGGGATAGGGGTGACCTGTACAAAAGGGACGGGTTACACCTGAACTGGAGGGGGACCGACATTCTGGCAGGCCGGTTTGCTAGTGCTGCACGTGTGGGTTTAAACTAAATAGTGGGGGGAAGGGATTGACAAATTGGGAGTATAAAAATGGAGTTGAAGGGGAAGTGACTACAGGAAAAATTACAAAAGATTCTCGATTTAATGGAAAGGAAAGTTCGAGAAGAGATAAAAGAGTAAGGTCAGGGCCAATTGTGAGCGGTGTGAGAGGGGGGAGGTGAATACCGAGGTCAAAGTGTTGTATATGAATGCGCGAGGTATAAGAAATAAAATGGATGAGCTTGAGGCTCAGTTAGAAATTGGCAAGTATGATATTGTGGGAATTACAAATCATGGCTTCAAGAGGCTGGGAACTGAATATTTAAGGATATACCTCTTATCCAAAAGACAAACAGGTGGGCAGAGGGGGGTGTGGTAGCTCTGTTGGTGAGGAATGAAATTCAGTCCCTTGCAAGGGGTGATATTGAAACAGGAGATGTGGAGTCAGTGTGGATAGAAGTAAGGAATTGTAAGGGTAAAACGACACTAATGGGAGTTATCTACAGGCCCCCAAACAGTGGCCTGGACATAGGGTGCAAGTTGAATCAGGAGTTAAAATTGGCATGCACTAAAACTAATGCTGTGGTTGTCATGGGAGATTTCAACGTGCAGGTAGACTGGGAGAATTAGGTTGGTACTGGATCCCAAGAAAGGGACTTTGTGGAGTACTTTTGTGCTGGATTCTTAGAGCAGCTTGTATTGGAGCCTACCAGGGAGAAGGCAATTCTGGATTTAGTGTTATGTAATGAACCGGATTTGATGAAGGAATTTGAGGTTAATGAGCCATTAGGAGGTAGTGACCATAATATGGTCAGGTTTAATCCACAATTGGAGGGGGACAAGGGTAGATCGGAGGTGTCAGTGTTGCAGTTGAATAAAGGGGACTATGGGGCCATGAGGGAGGAGCTGGCCAAAGTTGACTGGAAAGATACCCTAATAGTGAGGACAGTGGAACAACAATGGCAGGTGTTTCTAGGAATAATACAGAAGGTGCAGAATCAGTTCATTCCTAGAAGGAAGAAAGATTCCAAGGGGGGTAAGGGGCAACCGTGGCTGACAAGGGACGCCAGGGAGAGTATAAAAATAAAAGAGAAGTACAACATAACAAAGATGAGTGGGAAGCAAAAGGATTGGGTAATGTTTAAAGAACATTTAAAGAACGTTGATGCATTGGTGATAAATTTCCAATGTTCTATAGATTCAGGATCAGTTCCTGTGGATTGGAGGGTAGCTAATGTTATCCCACTTTTTAAAAAAGGCAGGAGAGAGAAAACAGGGAATTATAGACCAGTTAGCCTGACATCGGTGGTGGGGAAAGATGCTGGAGTCAATTATAAAAGATGAAATAGCCGCACATTTGGATAGCAGTAACAGGATCGGTCCGAGTCAGCATCGATTTACGAAGGGGAAATCATGCTTAATCAATCTTCTAGAATTTTTTGAGGATGTAACTAGGAAAATGTACAAGGGAGAGCCAGTAGATGTAGTGTACCTGAACTTTCAGAAAGCATTTGATACGGTCCCATATAGGAGATTAGTGGGCAAAATTAAGGAACATTGTATTGGGGGTAGAGTGCTGACATGGATAGAAAATTGGTTGGCTGACAAGAAACAAAGAGTAGGGATTAACGGGTCCCTTTCAGAATGGCAGGCAGTGGGGTACCGCACGGCTCGGTGTTGGGTCCGCAGCTATTTACAATATACATCAATGATTTGGATGAACGGATTCAAATTAACGTTAGCACATTTACAGATGACACAAAGCTAGGTGGCAGTGTGAACTGTGAGGAGGATGCTATGAGAATGCAGGGTGACTTGGGCAGGTTGGGGGAGTGGGTAGATGCATGGCAGATGAAGATTAATGTGGATAAATGTGAGGTTATCCACTTTGGTATCAAAAACAGGAAGGCAGATTACTATCTAAATGGTGTAAAGTTGGGAAAAGGGGAAGTACAACGGGATCTGGGGGTCCTTGTACAACAGTCTATGAAAGTAGGCATGCAGGTACAGAAGGCAGTGAAGAAAGCAAATGGCATGTTGACCTTTATAACAAGAGGAGTTGAGTATAGGAGCCAAGAGGTCCTTCTGCAGTTGCACAGCGCCAGTGTGTCCACACATGGAGTATTGTGTGCAGTTTGGTACCCTAATTTGAGGAAGGACATTCTTGCTATTGAGTGAGTGCAGGATAGATTTACAAGGTTAAATCCCGGGATGGCAGAACTGTCGTATGCTGAGAGAATGGAGAGGCTGGGCTTGTACACTCTGGACTTTAGATGGATGAGACGGGAACTTATTGATAACATATAAGATTGATAAGATTGATAAGGGTTTGGACACGCTTGAGGCAGGAAACATGTTCCCGATGTTGGGGGAGTCCAGAACCAGGGGCCACAGTTTAAGAATAAGGGGTAAGCCATTTAGAACGGAGACGAGGAAACACATTTTCTCACAGAGAGTGGTGAGCCTGTGGAATTCTCTGCCTCAGAGGGTGGTGGCAGGTTCTCTGTAAACTTTCGAGAGAGAGCTAGATTGGGCTCTTAAAGATAGCGGAGTCAGGGGATATGGGGAGAAGGCAGGAATGGGGTACTGATTGCAGATGATCACATTGAATGGCGGTGCTGTCTCGAAGGGGCTGAATGGCCTACTCCTGCACCTATTGTCTATTGTCTATTGAGACCCCTATTCATTTTAATGGGAATTCCTGGTCTGCAAAATAGGAAAAAAACAGAAATGGAAGACAGAACAAGATCCAAGAAACATGATAGGGAGGATAGGAACCAGATAAATAAGGCAATTTGTACTTTCTCTTTCGGATTTAAGCTTCAATTAAAAAATATCCTACAAGATGATATCTTCCTTCTCAGCCACACCATCCTACATCTGTGGTAATTGTAATATTGCCTTTGGAACCTTCTGTCTGAAAATGGCTGTTATCTATTCTTTGGCACCAGCACGTTGTTGCCACTTATTCCCTGTCATTTTTTCCACAGATGACTGTGTCAATAAAACTATATTTCAATGTTAATAGGGTAATCCATTTCTGCACATTAAGTCACAATAACTTAAACATTTTGAAAGTCGTTGGCAGTTACAAATTTGTAATTCGCACACTGGCATTATTCATGGTCATTCAGAGGATGCCATTATTTATAATCTGTTATTGTACAAATGATTTTTTTTTACATCTTAATTGTCCTTTCCTGAAAGGTCTAACATAATTGCCATGAGCCTGATTTATTAGGACACTCTTGGAGCCATCAAATGAAGTAGGACAAAAGAGGTACTCTCAACTTTCGGTACAATTACAGTCTGAGAAAAATAGTGACACAATGTTTCCCCACCTATCTGTGCTACGCCTGAGGAGTTCTGGCTCTGCAAGTGCTTATCCAAGTAGTTAAAATGTCTTGAAGGCAGCTAGTGCTTGCTTTTAATCACCATTTGGATGATAACAAATTTGTTCATCTCTCTAATCCTTCCAGCAATCACATTAAATCTAATTCTCCTGTTTTTTTTTTTAACCCTCTGCTGAGGAAATGGTTCCATTCTATTTGCTAAATGGTCCGCAGTAAACATCTCAGTTAAGTCTCTTAGAATGTGGAACAAACTTGGAAAATGTCTCTTGCCTTGGCAGGTCAATTGTGTACTTTCCTACTGTCAAATCAAATCAAATATGTTTTATTGTCATTGCACAACAACTGTACAACAAAATTTCATTGCATCTCCTTCAGTGGTCTACATAGAAGACACAGGATAAAACATTTAAAAGAACAAAAAGACAAACAACCATTACCGTTATCTCATATATCGGCAAGATCAATGAATGAAATGAATAAATAGATTATAGAAATATAAAAATATTGCACATTATATTGCACCATGAATAGTGTTGTTGCCCGCATTGTTATCTATTTGAGTTTAGATCTTTTATGGCACATGGGTAGAAACTGTTAATTAGTCTACAAGTACGGGTCTCCAGAGACCTGTATCACCTCCCAGAGGGCAGCAGAGTGAAAAGGTGGGTGGGATGTGTCCTGTTTGATGTTTGTGGCCCGGCATAAACATCGGGCCCTGTAAATGTTATCCAGGGAGGGTAGTTGAGCGTTTGTGATGCTCTGTGCTGTTTTAATAACTCTCTGTCCAAAATTGTGCACAATCTCTCACTGTAGTTTTGTACTTTTCATGTATAATCTCTTTGCTTTTATATTCAATGTTTTACTTAATAAAGTAAATCTTCATATATGCCTTTTTAATTACCTAATTGCTTGTCCCATTACCTTTAACAATCTGTGGACTTGCATCCTAAATGTCTCTTTGTTCCCTGCACCAATATACTTTCATTGCCTTGTCCTGTGCTATCTCTCTAAATTTATCATGTCAATTATTTAGACCAAACATTGCTTGCCTTTTTTTCTACGCAGATCATCCATATTTTCCCATGGACTAAATTTTCCATTGTCATTTTCAAACCCATCAACAATTTTTCTATCATCTGCAAACCTTGTTATTATGCCCTTTATATTACGTTATTAAGCATTTGATAAGGTCCCACATAGGAGATTAGTGGGCCAAACTAGGGCACATGGTAATTAGGGCACATGGTATTTGGGGTAGAGTGCTGACAGGGATAGAAAATTGGTTGGCAGACAGAAAACAAAGAGTAGGGATTAACGGGCCCCTTTCAGAATGGCAGGCAGTGCCTAGTGGGGTGCTGCAAGGCTCGGTACTGGGACCGCAGCTATTTACAATATATATCCATGATTTAGATGAAGGGATTCAAAGTAACATTAGCAAATTTGCAGATGACACAAAGCTGGATGGCAGTGTGAACTGTGAGGAGGATGCTATGAGAATGCAGGGTGACTTGGACAGGTTGGGTGAGTGGGCAGATGAATGGCAGATGCAGTTTAATGTGGATAAATGTGAGGTTATCCACTTTGGTAGCAAAAGCAAGAAGGCAGATTACTATCTAAATGGAGTCAAGTTGGGGAAAGGGGAAGTACAACGGGATCTGGGGGTCCTTGTTCATCAGTCACTAAAAGTAAGCATGCCAGTATAGCAGGCAGTGAAGAAAGCGAATGGCATGTTGGCCTTCATAACAAGAGGAGTTAAGTATAGGAAGAAAGAGGTCCTTCTGCAGTTGTATAGGGCCCTAGTGAGACCACACCTGGAGAATTGTGTGAAATTGTGGTCCCCTAATTTGAGGAAGGATTTTCTGGCTATTGAGGGAGTGCAGCGTAGGTTTACAAATTTAATTCCTGGGATGGCGGGACTGTCATATGCTGAGAGAATGGAGCGGCTGGGCTTGTACACTCTGGAGTTTAGAAGGATGATAGGGGATATTAATGAAACATATAAAATTATTAAGGGTTTTGACATGCTAGAGGCAGGAAACATGTTCCCAATGTTGGGGGAGTCTAGAATCAGAGGCCACAGTTTAAGAATAAGGGGTAAGCCGTTTAGAACGGAGACAAGGAAATACTTTTTCTCAGAGAGAGTTGTGAGTCTGTGGAGTTCTCTGCATCTGAGGGTGGTGGAAGCCGGTTCTCTGGATACTTTCAATAGAGAGCTAGATCAGGGTCTTAAAGATAGCGGAGTCAGGGGATATGGGGAGAAGGCAGGAACGGGGTACTGATTGGAGAAGATCAGCCATGATCACATTGTATGGCGGTGCTGGCTCAAAGGGCTGAATGGCCTACTCCTGCACCTATTATCTATAAGATATATTACGCAAATCATTGGACTGTTACTGGTATCCCTTTGGGAAGAGTTTTCCATTCGTACTAACAGTTATTAGTCATTACACTTGTCTTCCTGTTATTGAGCCAGTTTCAGAACCAATTTACCGCATTTTCCTCTATTTTTTCATTTTTTGCCAGACCGCTGTCTTGGACCTCGATAAAAGCCATGCTAAATTAATGTAAATTACATCAAAAACACTTCTCTCGTTCACCTTGCGTGTCAGCTCTCATATACATTAGTCTAGTTAGAAAGATTTGGTCTTCCATTAATAAATAATAACATTTTGTTGTTGTTTTTTTTGTGTTTATTTTATTAGAAGTTTATACAGTACAAAACAGTACAGTGGAACCTAATTTTAGGTGCCAACTATGTCATACCGTAATCCATTCTATGTACAACCTCTAGTTTTATGTTATGAGAAGGAAGTAAGCAAGACAAGAAAAAGAAAACAATAGAAAAGGGAAAAAGAGGAAAAATAGATGGTAGAGAATAGAAAAACGTAAAGTGTGTATATAAAAAAAAAGGAAAAGTGGAAAGTAGAAATAGAGGCCCCTTAAAAGAGAGATTTTCAAATCTTTATTCGGAGATGTAGATCTATCCACGGCATGAACTGAAATCAGCAATCTTTACGGTACCGCTGCATCACATGATTCTAAAGACGATGAAAGGAGACCAATTCCTTAAGAATTGGTCATATTTATTTATTAGTCGGAGTCTCATTTGTTCAAGGCGTGCTATGTCCATCATATTCCTAATCCACATTTTAACAGTTGGCATGGTTGTATTTTTCCAAAATTTAAGTATCAATTTCTTTCCAATTATTAACCCATAATTTAAAAAAATGTTTTGGTCTTTATTTAAATTGATATCTTCTACTATTATTCCAAATAGAATCCATTCCGCTTTAGGATCTATTGTGGGCTTGAAAAGCTTTGTGAATATATCAAATGTATCGCTCCAAAATGTATTCAACTTTGTACATCCTACAAATGAATGTGTTATATTAGCGTTTTGAAACAAACATTTATCGCATCTGGGAGAGACCTTTGGATAAAATTTATTGAACCTCGTTTTTGAATAATATAGTCTATGTAATAATTTGAATTGAATTAAATTATGTCTTGCATTAATAGAACAATTATGTTAATAAATAATAATTACCTTCCAAAATTATCCCCCTCCCCAGAAACGTTCTCCTTCACCCGCAGAAGATGTAACACCTGTTCCTATACCTCCTCCCTCACCTGCATCCAGGGCTCCTGACAGCCTTTCTAAGTGAAACAAAAGTTCACATGCACCTCTTCAAACCTGATCTATTGCATTTGGTTATCTGAACGTGGCCTATTTTCCATTGGCAAGACCAGGCGTAGTCTAGACAACCATTTTGCCAAATATTTGCACCAAGGCCTGCTGGATCTCACAGCTGCAAACCATTTTAACTCCCCTTCCCATCTTCATACTGACCCATTTCTGTCCTTGACTTCCTCCACTGCCTGAGAGGGACCACATGCAAACTGGACAAACAGCACTTCATATTGGGTAGTTAAGACCCAATGGTATGAACCTTGAATTTTCCAGTTTTAGATATTATCCTTCCCACTCTCTCTCCCTTTCCGGTGACCCAACCCCCACTATGCACCCATTTTTCTCGCTATGCCACACTTCCTATCTCCATCCTCATCACCATCTCCTTCCATCTATATCCCACCCTTTGGCTTCACATTTTACTCTACATCTCTCCGTATCTTAGAAACCTTTGTCACTTTTTAATCTCTAGCCCTTGTCATTTACTCCACCCTTCTGCCAATCTAAACCCCCCTCACCATGCTGTAGGGCTCGAAAACTCCATGGAACCATATTTAGTTATAACATAGGAACATAGAAATATAGAAAATAGGTGTAGGAGTAGGCCATTTGGCCCTTCGAGCCTGCACCACCATTCAATATGATCATGGCTGATCATCCAACTCAATATCCCATACCTGCCTTCTCTCCATAACCCCTGATCCCTTTAGCCACAAGGGCCACATCTAACTCCCTCTTAAATATAGCCAATGAACTGGCCTCAAGTACATTCTGTGACAGAGAGTTCCAGAGATTCACCACTCTCTGTTGTGTGAAAAATGTTTTTCTCATCTCGGTCCTAAAAGATTTCCCCTTATCCTTATACTGTCACCCCTTGTTCTGGACTTCCCCAACATGAGGTAGCGAGTAACAAGCTCCAATTTATAAGGTAACACCCTCTCCCCCTTTTCTCTTCTCTGCCCTCCCTATCTTATACCTCACCCCTAGTTTGCACCCATTTCTACCACTAACGCACCCTGATTTCCCCCTCCCAGTCCCCTTCCACCAATATCCCTCCCTCTAGATTTACATTTCACTTCCCCCCTCCTTAACTGATTTCCCTTCAGCTTCTTTACATCTCTAGTCTATGCCCACCTATCTGACAATCAACCCTCCCCTCACTTGTATCCATCTATCACTTGCCAAGCTTTGTCCTGTCCCCCTCACTTATCCAGCTTCTTCCTCCCTATTACAATCAGTCTCAAGAAGGGTCTGGATGGGATAGTGTTCCCTCCATAGATGCTGCCTGACCCTCTGAGTTCCTCCAGCACTTTGTGTTTTGCCCAAGATTCCAGCATCTGCAGTTCCACGTGTCTCTCTGATTAATCTGTGTCTTTTTTAATTAACGTTGGTCTGTCCCCTAGAATAAATTCCAATCAATTATTTCACCATTGAAGTTGGGATAACTAGCTGCCAGTGACTTTGTTGATCCCCACACTGCTTTTCAAGCAACTAAATCCAGAAATTAATTGGCTAATTGCTGTGTAAATGTGTGTGTGTGTGTGTAAGAGAAAGGCTCTGAAGCAACACACATTGCTTATATCTCCTTAGATACATTTACCAAGCACCTCCTGGTCCTTCAGATTCACAGCCACATCTGTAGTTTGGCTTCTTCTCAGGAGATTGACAGGGAACCATCAGAAATTTACTCTCTCCATTTTATTTTGGAATTCATTTTAATTATATTCAGGTTTTAATGAGTTCAAGGGTGATGCACATTCATTATTTATGATATTCTCAAGAAGTTGTGGATATGCTATAATCATTATTTAAATATTCAGGTGATTTGATTACTATGTTACAGTTACAATGCCATTGGTAATTTAATTCTATTCCTAATGTATATCTTCATTTTTAGCCTACTTTTAAAATCCTGCTGCTCACCTATAAATCACTACATGGTTTTGGACCAAAGTATATCACTGACATGCTTCCACTATATAAGCCTTCTAGACTGCTAAGATCTTCTGAAACCAATCTGTTAGTGATTCCCAGAGTAAATACAAAACAAGGGAAAGCACGATTTATTTACTATGCAACAAATAGCTGGAATAAACTTCCTGAAGATTTAAGACTTGCCTCAACTTTGACCACTTTTAAAACAAGACTGAAAACTTTTATGTTTACCTTAGCTTTCAGCTAAATCTTAACTACATTGCACTTTTAACTTTTGCACTTTATATAATGCATTTTTAATTTTGCTTTTCTTTTCTTTTAGTTCTATTTTATTTCGGGGACTTCCGGTGGCGCTATGGAGAACTAAGTCCAGCGCCAACCAGCTCCGTACCGAGGAAAACAAAAAACGGGAGAAAAATCGGGACCTACCTGCAGCGATCGCAATCTGAAACGGCAGCCTGCGTGACGTCATCAGGCCTGCGACTTAAGGTATGTCGCTACAACACACCCCCCCCCGTGGAACAACAAAAAAATCGGCTAAAGGAAGACCCCAGATGGAAGAGGAAGGCCCTACAGAAGCCTCGGCCTCAGTTACAGCGATGGCCCAGGAAGATCCTCCAAGGAAGATTAAAGGGGGGAAAAAATTGGAAATGGAAGATCTTAAAATCTTTCTGGCTGCTGAAATGAAGACTTGTCTGGCTGCTGAAATGAAGACTTTTAGTGAGAAATTTCAAAAATCACTAGACACCTTCAAGGTAGATTTTAGAGCAGAAATGCTCGTTACAGTTCAACAAATGCTTGAAAACTGGAAGAGGACGAGGGAGGAAGAGGTCAAAGACCAGATGGAAGTGATGGAAGCCTGACTCATTTCGGTGGAAACAAAGGCTCAAATAGAGGTGGACCCCATTCGCCAAGAACTCGATCAACACAGAATAGCGTTAACCGAGCTTGAGAAATGTGCGATGACGAGTGCAGAAACAGTAAATCAGCTCCTTACTGAAAACCAACGCCTCACAAACATGGTGAGCAAATTAAATGATAAATGTATCGAACTGGAGGGGCGTCAAAGACGAATGAACCCAAGAATTGTAGGGGTGAAGGAAGGAAGGGAGAAGGACATGGGTACTCGGGATTTTGTGGCAGACCTACTACATACAGTCCTAAAATTGGATCACAAACCTCTACTCGGCCGAGCCCATAGAGCGCAGCGACGTCGTACTCAAGATGATGTCCATCCAAGACAAATTATTGTAAAAGTCCTACAGGATCATGAATTTGATGAGATAATGAAGAAAAGTGTTCGGAGCGGTCAACTTTTTTTTGAAGGCGAGAGATTTAGCATCTACCGAGATTACTCGACAGAGGTCTTCAAGAAAAGAATGCTGTTCAACGAGACCAAAAGAATATTGACGAGGAGTACCGGATTTGAAATACAGCCTACTCTATCCCGCAAAGCTAAGAGTCACCTACAATTCCAATGTGTTCTTTTTTACAGAGCACGAAAAAGCACTCGAATACGCCAAGGTAGTTGGTAACGTGCCTACAGACTGAAGAACCCACACCACTCCTTAGGAGCCAAGGACTAAGATGACCATCAGATCTAAAAGGACCTTTAAAATTCGTTCAAGAACTTTATAGACACTTGGAAATCGAAAATGATGGAGGACACTGGACAAAAACTGCGATTTTTCGAGGGTTTTTCCCTCTTTTCTCTCTTTTTTGTTTTAGCTCTTTTTAGGTTACTAATCATTACTATTATATGTAAATTCATATTTAACTATATAGGTAACAACTAATACTTATTAAATATCCTTATTTCCACTAAAATTATTAACATTATTAATTCTTATAAAAGTTAATACGGTATAAGATGGATAACAATGATCAATAACTAATAGTCTTTGATAAATGAAGAAAGGAATTACATAATATAGTATATAGAAAGATATGTAAGAGGTAAATCAACCTATATGATAATTATGATTGACGGGTTTCCTTTTCCTTCTTTTTTCGCTCTATCTTTCAATTTAAAATCATTTTGCTGTCTTGAACCTTTCTGCAGGGTTACGTGTTGACACTAGTATACATGTGGGTATGCATACATATATATATATATATACGTGTACGTAGGTAGGTGTATATATATTGTGTGGGTATAAGTATGACTAGGTAAATAAGTTTGATACTCCCAAAGAAGTTGATTGAATGTTAAATATAATTTCCCTTTTTTTTTTTTTTTTTTTTTTTTTTTTCCTCTTCCTCGGGCACGGAGCTGGGAATTTTCTCATTTTACAAAGGCTACGGAAGTCTTTAGAATTCTAGCCACGTTAGTGTGGCTATCACTAACTACACTAATTGTAGATGTAGTTCTTTTTTCTTCACCCTACACTAACCAACCCTATCACTTTTCTTTCTTTAAATACTTCTTTAACTCAAGGTTTGAATGGAAAAACAAGACCAAGGCAAGGAGATATGATCGGAAGAATGATGTATTTGAATTTAAATTCATCTATCTGAGGTTTGGGAGCAGGGTCAGGTTCTATGTGTTGTTCCTTCTACCCGATTATAGACCACCACAAAAGCAATATGCAAGATGCTAACATGACAAGAAGGGGTCAGGGAATAACATTTTGTAGTTGGAATGTCAAGGGAATCAATGAACCAATTAAGAGAAGTAAAGTTTTGGCACACCTAAATCAAATCAAAACAGATATAATATTTCTTCAAGAGACTCATCTTAAAAAGGAATCACAACACAGACTTAAAGCTAAGTGGATCGCTGAATCATATCATTCTTCTTTTTCCCACAAGTCAAGAGGAGTAGCAATAGTAATTCGTAAAGGAATTCCTTTTGCGACCTCCTCAATAATAGTGGATATGGATGGCAGATATATTATAGTGGTTGGAGAGTTAAATGGTGAAAAAGTGATCCTTCTAAATGTTTATGGGCCTAACTTCGATAACCCCACTTTTTTTAACAAAACATTTAATAAAATTCCTGAATTTGCACAATACAAATTAATAATTGGAGGAGACTTCAATTGTACATTAGACCCATACTTAGATAGATCATCAAGGCAAAAAAAATCAACATCCAACTCAAGTGTTTTTTTAAATTCATTTATTAATACCACTACTATATTAAGGATATCTGGAGAATAGAAAACCCACCCGGACGGGAATATTCATTTTATTCACCAGTACACAAAACATACTCAAGAATAGATTACTTTTTAGTTGATTCTACGTTTATTCCATTTACTTATAATTCAAAATATCATAACATTATAATCTCAGATCACGCACCGGTAACATTCATGATTAAATTAAATGGAATGTCCGAGAAACAAACATATTGGAGACTTAACCCGCAAATCTTGAACGAAAGATCATGCCAGGAATATATTATTAAACAAATTCAAATATTTTTTGAGGTAAATGACAACCCTGACACACCTGCTTCTCTTATGTGGGAGACGTTCAAAGCGTATGTTCGAGGTACATTAATCTCTGCCCAAGCATTTTATAATAAAGAAAACAGGATTAAACAAAAAGCACTGGAAAGTGAAATTAAGCAACTAGATACAGAAAACGCGAGAACGCCATCTACGTTAAAACATAATAAAATTGCTGTACTGAAATATAAATTAAATAAAATGTACTCAGAACAAGTAATAAAACTTTATCAAAAAACCAAACAATTACAGTTTGAATTTGGAGACAAACCACAAAAATTATTAGCACGCCAGCTGCGAAAAATGGAAGGGGAAAAAATAATTCATAAAATTAGAACAGAGACAGGAGAATTATTAAAAATGCCCAAGGATATAAATGATAGATTTCTACAATACTATCATAACCTTTATTCAACTAAAAACTGTAGCACAATCAGAAGGAATAGCAGATTTTTTAATAAAATGTAATTTAAAAGGTTTAGATTCAAAGGATAGAGAATTATTAGAAAGGGAAATTACGATAAAGGATATTGAGGAGTCTATTGGCTCTCTTAAAAATGGTAAGGCAGTAGGGCCAGATGGTCTAGGTTCAGAATTTTACAAGAAATTTCATGATTTGCTGTGCCCACGCTTGCAAAGACTATATGATTATATCTACACCCAACAAAAACTCCCAGATACCTTAAATGAATCTATAATAACGCTTATTCCTAAAGCTGATAAAGATCCGGCAGATCCGGGATCATACAGAGCAATTGCACTTCTGAATACAGACCAAAAAATACTAACTAAAATACTAGCACGTAGATTAAGTACAGTGATGAATAAATTAATACACCCTGACCAAACAGGCTTTATTCAGAAACGGTATTCATATTATAACCTAAGAAGATTATTTAATATTATATATACCAAGAGAATTATTAATGAAGATTTAGCAATAATCTCACTTGACGCTGAAAAAGCATTTGATCAGGTCGAATGGCCTTATTTATTTTCGGTGATGGAAAAGATGCAGCTAGGGGAGAAATTTTGCACATGGATAAAACTGCTATACACAAATCCTACGGCCAGAATACTTACCAACCAAAGACTGTCATCTAAATTCAGTCTATCTAGAGGGTGTAGACAAGGATGCCCGTTATCTCCATTACTATTTGCACTTGCAATTGAGCCACTTGCAGAAAGAATTAGGGGGCATCCGGAAATATATGGGTATAACAGTAATGACACAGTGAATAAAATTTCTCTATATGCAGATGACGTATTAATTTACATCACAAAACCAGAAATTAGTATCCCAAACCTATTAAAACTAATAAACCAATTCGGTGCACTTTCAGGATACAGAATAAATTGGAATAAAAGTGAAATTATGCCAATAAGGGAACATAACAAACAGATAATACAACTATTCCCATTTAAAGTAGTAAATGAAAAATTTAAATATCTAGGTATCTATGTAACTAAGATATATACATCATTATTTAAAGCGAATTTCCCTCCATTATTGAATAAATTACATAAGAATATCCAATACTGGAAAACACTACCTATTTCAATGGTTGGTAAAATTAATGCCATAAAAATGATTTTTTTACCGCAAATATTATACCTTTTTCAGACGATTCCGATATACCTGGCAAAAAACTTCTTTAAAAAATTGGACTCTATTGTTAATGATTTTATCTGGGATTATAAGAATCATAGGATAAGCAAAAGACACCTGTGTAAATCAAAAAATAATGGAGGCTTGGTTTTACCTAACTTTTTGTTTTATTACTGGGCAGTTAATATTAAAAATATGAACTTCTGGTTGGGAGAAATAGACCAGCAACCAGACTGGTTAAAACTGGAAAGGGAAGATTGTATGCCTTATGATATTGGTTCGATATTATTTGCTACGTCTAAATTAAACAAGAAAATTTATAAGGAAAACCCTATAATATTTAGTGCTATAAAAATTTGGAAACAATTAAAAAAGACATTAAAATTAGATAACTTATCTCTTTTTCTTCCAATTGTGAATAACTCATTGTTTAAGCCTTCATGTTTAGACGGGGGTTTTACACAATGGAAGAATAATGGAATTAAAAATATAGGACACCTTTACAAAGAAGGCTCTTTTTTGACATTTCAGGAGTTGCAACAGATTTATGGACTTCGAGGAAATGATTATTTCAGATATCTTCAACTCAGAGATTATGTTAAATCGAATTCTAAAAATTTTCGAAATAGAAACCCAGAGATTCTTGATGAATGTTGGAATAAGCATCCTAATACAGAAAAATTAATATCTTATATATATAATATCTTATTAGATAGTGACATTCCTTTGACGGACTTACACAGACAAGCATGGGAAAAAGAATTAAACCAGGTAATAACGAAAGACACTTGGGAAGAAAGTCTACAACACATACATCAATGTTCACTAAACGCGAGACATTGTCTAATACAATTTAAAGTAATACATAGGTTACACTACGCCAAAACAAAATTACATAAAATTTTTCAACATATCTCACCTATATGTGATAAATGTCAACATTTAGAAGCTACGTTATCGCACATGTTTACAAACTGTACAAAAATTAAAAAATTTTGGGTAAATATTTTTAGTATAATATCCAAAGTAATCAACACACAACTGGAACCCAACTCAAAATTAATAATATTCGGAATATTAGAATCAAATCAAACACTTAGAATAACACAAAGAAACTTTATCGATTACAGTTTAATAACAGGAAAAAAATTAATCCTAAAATTTTGGAAAGGCCCTACGGCCCCCACAATCAAAATGTGGATTATAGAAATGACGGAGACCTTAAACATGGAAAGAATCAGATTTTCCCTGTTGGATAAACAGGAATTATTCGTTGGAACATGGTCTCCTTTTATTGATTATTTAAAGGGTCAGAATAGTTCAGCACAGGAACCTGACTAGCACCCGGACTAAAGATTGGATGAAATGCTATACTTCGAAATGTACGAACATATCGCGAATGATGTTTTTAAACTTTAACAAATTTTTCCATTCTTCTTCAACTACCTCTTTCACTCCTTTTCCTTTTTTTATTTTTTATTTTAGTTTTCTTTTTCCTTCCTCCCTCTCTCTATTTCATCTATCCCTTTAGCCCTATCTAGTTATAAAAAAAAATGAAGAAAAATGCAAAAAGTATTGGAGACAATGTAATAATAACTGACAATATTATCAATTAAAAAATGATGTAATAATGATGTAATAGATGTAATAGATCATGTACCTATCTCCAATAATAAAAAATTAAATACAAAAAAAAAAAAAAAAAAAAAAAAAAAGTTCTATTTTATTTCATTTTATTGTATGACATGTTTTTATGTGAAGCACTTTGAGTCTGCCTCGTGTATGAAATGTGCTATATATATATAAAGTTGCCTTGCCTTGCCTTGCCTACAAAGCTGAATGGTTTTCTCTCTAAAGATGAAAGGATGAATAGGTATGCATAAGTAAGTGGTACAACTTTAACACAAATTAAGTATTTAAATCGGACTAGGTTATCTCCACAAATTTACATTTTACTTCGTAGCCACGTGAGTGACTATGTGAAGAACCCTGTCTAGCCGCACGTGCGTCATTATGTCAGATGCATTGGTGCAGGTGATCGGTTGGAGCAGCAGGAGCTCCTCCAACGGTATGTTTAAACTTCAGGTAAGCTTGTATTCCTTACCTGTTTTGTTTTCATGCGGGAACCTCTTGTTGCAGAATTTCCCGGCCAGATGCTTCGCGAGGGCCGATGAGGGAACCAGCTATGGGCTGTGGGGAAACCCCGGTTTCTGCCGCGGAATCGGATAGCTGGAGAATGTTGGGTCTTGCGAATTCAGTCACTGACAAGGTGGTCAGTGACTTCCAGGCGCACCGGGTGCCGGGAGGATTTCCCTCCGATAGGCATATAGATGCTGGATTTCACGGGGAGGGGACATCCAGCAGACCGGGTTCCGGGAGAGTTTTCCCTCTGATATGAAGATAGACGCTGGGGGTCCCAGGGAGGGGACGGCCAGCAGACCTGTGTCGGGAGGGTTTTCCCTCCGATATGCATATAGATGTTGGGGTTCCCAGGTAGGGGAAATCAAGCAGTAATGCGGCTCTCAGACCGCAGGGGTCCCCACGATAGGGGTTAAACAGACTGGAACGGTCAGCCCTGGTGCTGGTAAGGTTTTCCCTCCAGTAATACATGTAGACGCTGGGATTCCCGGGGAGGGGAAATCCAGCAGCAATGCGGTGTCCAGACCGCAGAGGTCCCCAAGATATGGGGTAAACCGACCAGAATGGTTAGCCCTGGGGCCGGGAGTGTTCCTTTCTGGTAATTAGAAAATTTGGAGGTTGGCCTGGATGGAGCTCCTAATGGAGAGGAGGCACCATCTAGATACACTCCAACAGCAGGAGTTGTGTCAGCGCGGGACTATGGGACAGCCCGCGCCAGCAACACCATGTAATAGGGCTGCTTAATGGGGATGCTTACCGGGGCAGTTTTGTTCTGACCCTGAAGTTGGAGGGATTGAAGAGCAGCATACCCCAAGGCATGGAAGCCGCCGGGTCAGTATTAGGCTGACGCCGAATCTATGGCAGCGCTGGCCTGTTGGAGAGGCCCCGCCAGCAGCGCCTTGTAGCAGGGCTGCTTAATGTCTCCCTCATGGAGGAGGAGAGCATGCCGGGTCAGTGTAAATCTGACGCCGAGGCTGAGGGTATAAGCGTGGAGCATACCCCAAGGGATGAAGGGCATGTGTCAGAGGTACCATTCCTGGCAGCAAGGTTGCCATCCCAACACAATGCAGTGATCACCGCTATCAGGAGACGTTAGAGCCACCTGCTGAATCTTCTATTCAGGTAAGACCTATTCTACAGGCAAAACCTGGAGGACAAATCATAAGCTGTTGGACCAATTAGGCCAATGACGAGCAAGGTTTCATTGTTTCAGTGACAACACACCCCACGGCTTCATCAGCAGTAAGCGGTTCACTGAAGCTGGTAGCAGCATGGAAGCTGGCCAGAGGGTCCATGCACTCTACCAGAGTTACTCTACAACTAAGGGACCACTTACAAGTTGGTAAGATTCACAATTGGTAGTACAATACGCAAAAGACATTGTCATCAACTCAGAGGCATTTAACCAGGTAGAGGGGGCTCTGTCCTGTGTATGGCTGCCCAGCCAGCAGCTGTCTGTCTTTTCATCGTTTTATTTTTATTTTTAGTTAGTTAAAGTGTTTTGTTTGGAGGTCTAGACTTTTTTATGTTGTGGGGGGTGGGGGGTGGGAGGGGGAAACTACTTTTCATGATTTGTACCTGGTCGGAGAGGCAGCTTTTCTCCGGGCTGCAGCTTCGACTCGTCCTCGCGGCCTACCAGCGGGCTTGGAGCGGCGTTTCCTGTCGGGGACCGCCCAGAACCTCAGCTTCGGCGGCGGCACAGAGCTGGAGCGCAATCGTGGAGTGGGCGATGCCTTGCCTGGGTCACCGCGCTGAAGCTCCGGTGAGCTGTAGAACTGCCGGGAACAACATCGCGGAGCTGCGGGACTGTGGAGCGACCAGCTGCGGGCGGCGGCGCCGAACTTTACACTGGGAGCCTGGGATCTCGCAACGAGATCGCCAGTAGTGGAGCTCCAACCGGCGCGGCCTTGTCGGCTTCGGAAGCCGTGGCCTCCAGTGCGGAAGCGGCCGTTCCAGGGTTCCCAAGCCGCTGAGAGGACTCTCCCGACGCCGGAGCAACATCACCCGGCGAGAACGGCCTGGAACATCGGGCCTCCGTAGAGGCAACTGTGGAGGCCTCAATAGGCCCGACTATGGGTGAACTGGGGTTGGGGACTGGACTTTGTGCCTTCCCTCATAATGGGAACCATTGTGGGGGGATGTTTTTTATGTTTAAAACTCTTATTAATGTTATGTCTGTTCTTTCTTTATGTGTTGCAAAATGGCAATAAGCATTTCACTACACCTAGTGTGTATGTGACTAATAAAATACCTTTGATACCTTTGAGGTAAACTGGACATTACTAGCATTCCAAGCAGGTTGGAATCTGGTCAGAATTGTGTTGAGGCAGGTTCAGTATTTTAGCCAGGTTTGCCTTCGAGACAGGCTCAGAAATATGGGCAGAATTGTCTTTCAAGGCTGGGTCAGAATTGTGGCAAGAGTTGTCTTGGGACATGTTAGAATTATCGGTAATCAGGCCAGAGTTGCCGTTCAGTGCAGACATGAAATAATGGCAGGCGTGGCCTGTTTATTATGAAAGATGGCTGATTAAACTGATTTCATAGGGTGTTTCTATATACAATGATCATCTGAGATATTTGGAGGCATTGCTATGATGAGGCAATTTAACAGTATGATGACAATAAATCATTCAAAGAGGGCTACTCAAGAGTTCAAAAACACTTGTTATGTGTTATCTGGATGATATTTTGACGCTGTATTTGGCTAAAATCCACTGTTTCAGTCTCAAGTTGCTTGAGAAATTGGGCTCCTCTATCCAGTTAAAATTAAGTTGTTATCAAATGGATCCTTGGCCTGTGACTCCGCCCTGGGCAACAAATTGGAGTCAATAGAAACCTGGAACAGCCTTATTGTTATAAAGCAGCTTTCTATTTATTAGACTAATTGGCAATGTAATAGATATGAAGCAGCTGTGCAAGTGGGAGAACTGACAGCATGCTCAATGGCAAACAATAAAGGGCCATGAAGGTCGTTGATAACACACCTTTGCCATTACCAGCTGAAGCTACTAAAGTCACTATGATGGACAAACAGTATTCAGCATTACTCCAGTAGTTTGATCAATAAATATTTCATTATATTGCAAAATGATGCTAATGGCCTCAGGTGGGAAATTGAGAGTATCATCTCTAGTTGGAGGTGGAGGAGATTTGCATGAGTTATTAACTCTTCAGTTATTGGTATCAACTACCTATAGACTCTCCATGCATTTTATGGGTTAAAGAGTGATTGAGCAAATATGCATATCTACATGCTCAACATCATGTTGATACACTATGATGGTGGCATATGATAGTCACGTGGGTGCAATCAAGTAAAATAATCTTGTAATAGGTACATAATCTCATTTGCCACTGGAGTATCATCAAGTACAGATCAATGACAAAACAGAATGGGTGTTGGACCACACCGTATTTATGAAATCCTGATTCAATGCAACACAGAATATAGATATGTTGTTTTCATACTAATTCACAGGTTGCAAAAATATGTGGCATAACTATGGCGAAAGATACATTCTTGTTACAAGCAAGAGGAATGGTCTTTTATGTCTTCCTCCATTTTGTTTCATCAGTCGGATCTTCAAATAACTTCATCAAGAGCCCGCTTTAGGTTTCCTGCTGTGTGATTGGCCTATGCAGTTTGATTCCCGATTTGTCGCGAATAGAAATACCACCTTATATGGTTATTCTAAACGTAAATTTGCTGGTTCAGCCTGTCACTCGTGAAATCAGCCGTTGCATGATAAAATCAATTTATGTTCTACAGATTCTCAATAGACTGCCTACAGCTTGGGTTGTCACACCTATCCTTGTATGTATTCAGAGTGCTGGGATAGTACCAAAAAAGCAGTACTTTGCTTCTTCAGGAGATGGGAAACGTTTGATTGATGCTCATGGTACAGATTTCTAAGCTCTTGGAGTTCATTTTAAATTCATTTGTCTTTGATAATATTGAGTTATAGGGTCATTAACTGTGCCAAGGTGCTTTCCATTAGATTTGTTGCAGCAAACGAGATCCACTTTGTTGGGTTCATCCCGGATATCGAGTTAGTAAAGGATATCTTTAACACAGGTTTCCCAGGACAAGTACAATGCAGTATGGGATGTTGACATTGTTCTAACACTATTTCACCAGGGGGTTCCAGCTACATTCTTAGCTTTGGCTGGATCTCATTAGGTAGTTATCCTCCTGGCGCTGGTTTAGCGCAACAGGTTAGTCACTACATAATTGCGGCAGGACAGATTGATTACATCTGTAAATAATATGTATAGTATTTTGTGTTATAATTTATTTAAGCAGAGCAGTAGGGGTGTCGGGTCTCAAAATAGGTCAAGGCATACCCAGGATATACCCAGGAGGGCACACATATACAACAATATGTCAAGGTCACCAAGAGCCTTCAAGGCTCTGAGTTAGCTATGATTGTTCTTAACAAAAAATGTTATAAAAACGTATCTGTTCAGATCATTCCAGGTGTCAAAATGGAGTTGAGTTATGCAGGAGTAGATACTGATTCCAGACCTCGCTCCACCAGGGCTGCTACAACAGCAGCAGCAAGGAAGCATTACGTTCCACTGGACCACATCCTAACGGCTGCAGCATGGTCAAACAAATGAATTTCCAAACTTTTTATAATAACCCGTTGCCAGACCAGGGGTATTTGTCAACTTTATTTTACATTCTGTTATAGGCATGAGAGATGTAACTATTATTATTACTTCATTTAACAGCATCATCATGTTTAAATCTATGTCATGACTGTATGCATTATGAATGTTTTTCATAATTTGTCAATGGAGCAGTTGTGGTTGTGTAGACTTGTTTTATCACGGCATGAAATCACAGAGCTTTGAAATCTTCACATAGTCACTCACGTGACTCCGAAGTAAAATAGTAAGATTAAACGAGAACTTACCAATTTGGAGATATATCTTTATTTTATGAAGAGTTACAATGAGGGACTACGTGCCCTCCGCTCCCAACCCTCATTTAGTCTTCTCATATCTCACTATTGTACTTCAGTCACTATTATCTGTGATTTCACACCGCTGCTTTGAAGATTGACGCGTGTGCGGCTGGACGGGGTTCTTCACGTAGTCCCTCAGCGCAACTCCTCATAAAATAAAGATCAAATTTCAAACTGGTAAGTTCTCTTTTAATCTTACTATTTACACTGACCTTCTTTTAGGAAATTCTTTCTGTAGAGGCATACAATATCCAGTCATGAAAGAGTAAAATGGATGACTAGATATTGTCTCAATTCTTAAATGTGTATACATTAAACAACAAAGATCGCAATAGAATTGGTACTTTGGTGTTAATTGTATATTCATCTTTTTAAAGGAATAATTTAAATCAAATGAGGCCCTAAAGTAACAAAATGAAATGAGTCACCTGCATTGTACTTGCAATAGGCTATTTAAAATAACTACTTCCACTGAATTAAGAATGCAATGCTGTGCCTTGTAGTGTTTTGAGATACAGCGCAGAAACAGGCCCTTCAGCCCAGCGAGTCCACGCTGACCAGCAATCCTGTTACACTAGCATTATTCTACACACGAGGGAAATTTTACAATTTTTACTGAAGCCAATTAACCTACAAACCTGCATGTCTTTGGGATGTGGGAAGAAACCGGAGCTCCTGGAGAAAACCCACGCGGTCACAGGGTGAATGTACAAACTCTATACACATAGAAACATAGAAACATAGAAAATAGGTGCAGGAGTAGGCCATTTGGCCCTTCGAGCCTGCACCGCCATTCAATATGATCATGGCTGATCATCCAACTCAGTATCTTGTACCTGCCTTCTCTCCATACCCCCTGATCCCTTTAGCCACCAGGGCCACATCTAACTCCCTCTTAAATATAGCCAATGAACTGGCCTCAACTACCTTCTGTGGCAGAGAATTCCAGAGATTCACCACTCTCTGTGTGAAAAATGTTTTCCTCATCTCGGTCCTAAAAGATTTCCCCCTTATCCTTAAACTGTGACCCCTGGTTCTGGACTTCCCCAACTTCGGGAACAATCTTCTTGCATCTAGCCTGTCCAACCCCTTAAGAATTTTGTAAGTTCCTATAAGATCCCCCTCAATCTTCTAAATTCTAGCGAGTACAAGCTGAGTCTATCCAGTCTTTCTTCATATGAAAGTCCTGACATCCAAGGAATCAGTCTGGTGAACCTTCTCTGTACTCCCTCTATGGCAAGAATGTATTTCCTCAGATTTGGAGGACACAAATACACACACGCACACACGCACATACGCACACACGCACTTTTAATGGTTATAAAAAGCCTGACAATGCTTTGTAGGTAACATTACATTTATGATGGCAGAAATAAAGCATTAATCTATCAAGCTGATTAACTTTCAAAGGAATTTTCAGATTGATGGCAGATGTTGAGTTTGATTGTGAGCCGGAGGATTCATGAACAATGGGGTGGAATGAATTGCAAGAGCTCAGGGAATAAGCACAGAGGAGAAAGTGAAATAGAGCAGTGAGAACTATGCTATTATTGCCTTCAAACATCTCTAAAATATCAGTTGAGTCTGGCAATGCCCAGATAAAACACAACTCATTTCTCATCAGTTGCTCTCGGCAGAGGTGAGGATTGCTGTTCTGTATCTCTGCAAAAATATGTGCATCACTGATGGTGAAAATACTGATTTCTGTTCTGTTATTTAGTTATTGAAATGGGAATAACATACATTCTCTCCATCAAGATGTTAAACTCTTGGATTATAAATCCTGAGGCAGGGTTTTGACCCAAAATGTCGACAATTCCCTTTCCCCGTGTATGTTGCTCAATCTGTTGAGTTCCTCCAGCATTTTGTTTTTTGTTCCAGCTTCCAGCATCTGCAGTCATAAGGAGATCACTAATGGTTTAGTAGACATTGAACAGCGTGGTGGCGTAGGGATTGAGTTGCTGCCTTACAGCGCTAGAGACCCAGGTATGATCCTGACTATGGGTGCTCTCTGTACGGAATTTGTACCTTCCGCCTGTGACCTGCTTGGGTTTTCTCCAGTTTTCTTGGATCTTCTGTTTCCTGCCACACTACAAAGACGTACAGGTTTTTAGGTTAATTGGCATAAAAGTATAAATGTGAAAAAAATTGTCCCTAAGTGTGTGGATCACTGGTCAGTGTGGCCTCGGTGGGCCGAAGTGCCTGTTTCTGTACTGTACCTCTAAACTAACCTAAACGAAAACATTGGGTATCAAGTGCAGGGAGTAAGTCCATTCATCCTAGCTGTGGAGGAGTTAGATGAGGATCATGAATGGAGTAGGGAAAAGTTAAAGATGTACGAATACTCCATCTTGCTGGTCTGTGCAATAGACAATAGACAATAGGTGCAGTAGGAGGTAATTCAAACCTTCTAGCCAGCACCGCCATTCAATGTGATCATGGCTGATCATTCACAATCAGTACCCCGTTCCTGCCTTCCCACCATATCCCTTGGCTCCGCTATCTTTAAGAGCTATATCTAACTCTCTCTTGAAAGCATCCAGAGAATTGCACAGATTCACAATTCTCTGGGTGAAAAAGTTTTTACTCATCTCCATTCTAAATGGCCTACCCCTTATTCTTAAACTGATGCCCCTGGTTCCAGACTCTCCCAACATCGGGAACATGTTTCCTGCCTCAAGTGTGTCCAATCCCTTAATAATCTTATATGTTTCAATAAGATCTCCTCTCATCCTTCTAAACTCCAGAGTGTACAAGCCCAGCTGCTCCATTCTCTCAGCATATAACAGTCCCGCCATCGTGGGAATTAACCTTGTAAACCTACGCTGCACTCCCTCAATAGGAAGAATATCCTCCCTTAAATTTGGAGACCAAAACTGCACACAATACTCCAGGTGTGGTCTCACTAGGGCCCTGTACAACTGCAGAAGGACCTCTTTGCTCCTATACTCAACTCCTCTTATTATGAAGGCCAACATTTCATTCGCTTTCTTCATTGCCTGCTGTGCCTGCATGCTCACATTCAGTGATTGATGAACAAGGACCCCCAGATCCTGTTGTACTTCCCCTTTTCCCAACTTGACACTATTTCAGAGTGCACAGCCCGAACTCCAACTGGGCCATTTGCTTCCCCCACATTCACTCTCAGGATACACCATCTGCAACAATGCCTGTGGGTACAGGAGGACCTGAGGCTGCCGGCATGTCACAGGTTTCACAGTGAATCTTGGAATGCAATGATCATGCAGTACTGCCTTTGCTGAGGAGCTTCTGTAGTATCACCACAGCTCTGGTATTTAGTTAGATGGTACAACATTGTGCCAATCAACTAAATGACTGGAGAGCATTCTCTCTTTTTTTATTGTGTCAGAAGATATTTGATCACTTTAAGGGGCCTTTGCTCAAAGTAGGTTAGGGCAGCTTCCCATGTGCTCTATAGCTTGTAGCATGAATGAGTTATGAGACCATTCCTGTGTTTTGGACGCCAAAGCAATTAGAACCCAGTGAGTATAGAAACATAGAAACATAGAAATTAGGTGCAGGAGTAGGCCATTCGGCCCTTCGAGCCTGCACCGCCATTCAATATGATCATGGCTGATCATCCAACTCAGTATCCCGTACCTGCCTTCTCTCCATACCCTCTGATCCTCTTAGCCACAAGGGCCACATCTAACTCCCTCTTAAATATAGCCAATGAACTGGCCTCGACTACCCTCTGTGGCAGAGAGTTCCAGAGATTCACCACTCTCTGTGTGAAAAAAGTTATTCTCATCTCGGTTTTAAAGGATTTCCCCCTTATCCTTAAGCTGTGACCCCTTGTCCTGGACTTCCCCAACACCGGGAGCAATCTTCCTGCATCTAGCCTGTCCAACCCCTTAAGAATTTTGTAAGTTTCTATAAGATCCCCTCTCAATCTCCTAAATTCTAGAGAGTATAAACCAAGTCTATCCAGTCTTTCTTCATAAGACAGTCCTGACATCCCAGGTATAATGTCAGTGGTAGGGAGGTTATTTGATTTTTTTTTAAATCTGAGCTTCTCGGTGATGTTAAAAAAACCGTGGCGTTTTTGGTTATTATGCAACTCTGCAACAAGAAAGTTGTTTAACTTAAACTTTCCTCAAGAAGCCAATAGGATTTAAAATGGTCCTTCAGAATGAAGCAAACTGGATGGAATGCAAACGAGAATTGTTCCTACAAAAAAAGAATGAGACCCCGACTGGAAGAATGAGACCCCGAGCCTGGATTGATTGACCTTGTGAATGCGCTGTGTGACTGAAGAATCAAACAATGACTGCTTCGAAATTGTGTTTCAATCAGATCGTACAGTGACATGTATTAGTTGGAACTAACTGACTGCCCTGTCTGCTGAACCTCTGTGGTCAGGCTGTTAATGAGATTCCCAAAGAAAGACATCAGATAATTCAACCAAGTCAGAATCTATTCAGTCATCTTTTTTGTAATTGTCAGGGTTGTTGTTTGAATAAAATCCATTTGCCAACGCTTAAAGAATCTTAATGAATCGCAAAGTTTTAGGAATTAGCCTCACCATAAGGGCAGATGTGGGGGATATCCACTGATTATGCCACAATGTTCAATTCCATGCTCCACTCAGTCAGTAAATGAAACAATCCAGTCGTGCATTCAGTGTGAACAAGCCAACTTACAGATTGGACAAGTGATATTCATGCCACTAGAGTATCAGACAATGACCATCATCAACGGAAGAGGTTAATAACCAAACCTTGACATTTAATGGCCTTACAATTGTCGAGATCTCCACTGCAAACATTCTAGGGGTCTCCATTAACCAGTAAATCAGCCATACAAATACTGTAGAACAGTACAAGAGGAGTTCAGAGCCTAGGTATCTTGTTGCTTTCCGACATCCTAAAGCCCTTTTAATATTCTTTTTTTTTAAAGTCAGGAAAGTGGGGAATACTCTCCACAGGACTGGAGAAATGCAATTCGAACAATCTCAACAGCATCTGGGATAAAATCCCATCCATCATCCTAAATATGTGTTCCCTCTATTACAATTACAGTGGCTGTAGTAAGTTATGTCTGCAAAATCCACTTTAGTTATTTGTCTAAGCTATTTTGATTGGACTTCTTTAAATATCAGTCTTTACCAGCGAGGTGACCAATGAGGTGACCAGGAAGTGAACCTGCAAGTTCATTTATGTCACTCTGGGCAGCTAAGTTCTTCTCTAACTCCATTTAACAACCTAGCAGATGACACAAGCCTAGTAGGCCAGATGTCGAACAATGGCATGTCTGAGTACAGGAAGGAGATAGAGGCCTGAGTAAAACGGTGCCCATACAACAACCTTTCACTCAATGTCAGCAAGATGAAGGGGCTAATTATTGACTTTGGGAAGCGAGGTAGTGTACACTGTCTTCCTCACTGTCTATAACTCCAGCAGTCATCTGCAAACTTACTAGCCATCCCGTTTATATTTACATCCAAGGCATTTATTTATACCACAAACAACAGAAGTCCCAGCACAGATCCCCACAGAACTTCACTGGTAACAAATCTCCAGCCAGCAAAATGACCATCCACCACAAACCTCTTAATAGTCTTCTAAGAATAAACCAGTTTTTAATTCAAATGACCAAGTCATTGTGGATTCCAAGCATCTTTTGATCTTTTGTATCAGCCTACCATGAAGGACTTTATCAAGTAGTCATATAATCATAGAAGGGAATCAGGTCCTTCAGCCCGACTCGTCCATGTCGAATGAAGAAGCCCCTTCTATGACAGGCCAATTTGCCTGTATTTGGACCATATAGCTTAATACAATCATTACAAATGCCTTATTAAAATCCATGCAGACAACATGCACTGACTATACCCTTATTGATCATTGTTGTGACCTCAGAAAATCCAATTAATTTCACAAGGCATAGTCTGTCATGGACACAGCCATGTGACAGTCTTTAATAAGCCCATTCACTTCCAAATTTGAGTATATCCTATCCCACAGAATCCCCCCCCCCCCCCCACCCCCCAGTAGCTTTTATTGAAGCGCAGCGGCGTATAATTCCCTGGATTATATCTACTTCCCTTCTTAAACAAAGGAATATGTTGGTTAGTCTCCAGTCCTCCAGATCCTCATGTGGCTAGAGAAGAAATAAAGATCTTCGTCAAGGCCCCTGCAATCTCCTGCTCTTGTCTTTCTCTATAACTTGGGATAGATAGATATGCTAGATATGCCATTTATTGTCACTATACATGTACAGTGAAACTGAAAGCTGCTCGTACTCAGTGCATACATACAATTTTACACAAAAAACAAGAAACAGAAAACAAAACAGAAGGGAGATGGGGGGGGGGAATAGGTGCACAAATTCTACGGCGCTACATACATATATACATATATACAGATGGAGATCATGTCAAGCCCTTGGAGAAATATCCAATTAAATGCTCTTCATGAGCTCCAACACCTTTATATTCTTGATCTTAAATTGCCTTGGCACATTAGTATTCACCACACTGATATGACTGTCCTCCATGTCTCTCTCCATGAAGAATACAAATGTAAAGTACTTACTTAATACCTCATTTATCCTCTGATGCCAAGCATAAATGTTCTCCTTGATCCTTGAGCAGTCCTACCTTCTCCCGGAATACCCTCTAGTTTTTTTTTGGTTTTTTTAAAAATTTATTTTATTAAAGCAATTGTACAGGAATAAGACAATCGACATAACAGGTATACAATTATTGTACAGCTTCATTTTTACCATTGAAACCTAAATCAAAAAAAAGAAAATAAAGAAAGAAAAAGGAGAGAATGAAGAAAAAGAAGTAAAATAAAGGAAAGAAAAGAAAAGACCCCTAAACTACCAAAGAAGTGCAAGAATAAAGAAAAGAAATAAGAAAAGAGAAGATGGAGACATACCTCCCCCCCCCCCACCCATCTGCTTTATCAGCTAGAACAAGCCTAATGTTTTCTAAATGTAGTGTTTCGGACATGTCATAATCCACATCTTGCTGTGGGAAACATAGAAACATAGAAAGGCGAGAATTAGGTGCAGGAGTAGGCCATTCGGCCCTTCGAGCCTGCACCGCCATTCAATATGATCATGGCTGATCATCCAACTCAGTATCCTGTACCTGCCTTCTCTCCATACCCCCTGATCCCCTTAGCCACAAGGGCCAATCTACTCCCTCTTAACTGTAGCAACTGTTGTCTTATTCCAAAATGTGAGTATTAGTTTTTTCATCGTTATTAGGCTGTAGTCAAGGAACTGTCTTTGAAATATCGTTAGCTTAGAACAGGCCTTTGACATACCGAATGTGATCAGTTTTCTATCAGGTTCCAATCTAATTTTAAGTATTTTAAAGAAGATATCAAATATTCCCCTCCAGAAGTTTTGTAACCTAATACAGGAAGCAAAAGAATGGGTTATGGTCGCTTCTTGGAGGTGGCATTTATCACAAATAGGGGAGACGGTTGGGAAGAACTTATTCAATTTGGTCTTTGAATAGTAAAGTCTATGCAGTATTTTAAATTGTATCAGGGAGTGCCTGACATTGAGAGAACAGTAATGAATGTATAGTAGGCTTTCCTCCCAGATATCCTTTGAAATTAATGACCCAATTTGTCTTCCCAAACTCGCCTATACAACTCAGAAGATGGGGTATGTGCAATTAAAAGAGTATTACAAATGTAGGTTGTTAACTTGCTTGTATCGGCATGTCTATTCATACACTCATCTAGTATATCTGGACCCATAAAATGACAGTCTTGTGTATATGTTTTCACATAATCTCGGATTTGAAGATATCTAAAAAGATTGCCTGCTTTCAAATGATATTTCTCCTGGAGTTCTTGAAACTAGAGTAAAATCCCCTTCTCGTAGAGATCTCCCACTGTTTATATCCTGAGTTTTTGCCATTGTGCAAACGCCTTATCCAAAGTAGATGGTTTAAACGAAGGATTGTTAGCGATTGGTAAAAGGAGAGTGAGATTTCTCAGTTTGAGACTTAATTTCAACTGTTTCCAAATACGTAGGGTACTGTGTATTATTGGATTCTGCTCATACGTTGATTTATTCAGATGTATTGGAGAGAGGAGAATCGCGCCTATATTAAACGGCAAACAATCTTCTCTCTCCATTTTTAACCAATTTACCTGTTGACATCTCATCCATCCAGTAAATTATGTTTTTAATATTAGTCGCACAGTAATAGAAAAGGAAATTAGGAAGTGCTAATCCTCCATTTTCTTTAGATTTACACAAATGACTTTTATGTATTCTATGAAATTTGTGATAATAGAGTAAATTTAAAAAAAAAAGTTTTGGGGAGATATATCGGTATTGATTGAAATAGATATAGGAGTTGTGGAAGGAAGATCATCTTTATGGCATTTACTCTACCTATAAGGGAAATAGGGAGTGTTTTCCAGAATTGAATGTGGGCATTTAATGTTGTAATTAATGGTGGGAAATTTGTTTGAAATAGAGAGTTGTATTTTCTAGTCACGTAGACTCCAATGTATTTAAATTTTTCAGTAACGATTCTAAAGGGAAATTTGTTGAGTTGTGAAGGGACTTAAGCTTTTATTGGCATCATTTCACTTTTATTCCAGTTTATTCTATACCCTGAAAAGACACCAAATTGTTCTATAAGGTTTAACACATTTGGGATACTAACTTGGGAGGTGGTGATGTATAAGAGTACATCGTCTGCATATAAAGAGATCTTGTTATTGGTATGTTTAGTGTTGCATCCATGAATACCCAAATGTACTCTGATGCTTTCTGCTAAAGGTTCTATGGCTAAGGCAAATAACATTGGTGAAAGGGCACACCTTTGTCTATTACCCCTGGATAATTGAAATTAGGTGATAGAATTTGATTTGTCAATATTCTGGCTGTCGGGTTTTTTCCTAATTGGAATTTTTCCAACACTGTAAAGAGATAGGCCCACTCTACTTGGTTTTCAATATGTGTGTAAAAAGCTTCAGGATTTTCTATAATCTGACTCGCCAATAACAGTTCATGTCCCTTTTTGTGCCTTCGACAACTCCCACATGTCAAATGTAGACTTATCCATTAATAACTGTTACCAATTTCCTGCAGCCACTCTGAGACACCCTGGTCCCGAGCACCAGGGAGGCAATACATAATCTTTGAGTTCCATTTGCAGCCACAACACCTCCCCTAACTAAAGGTTTCCTATCCCAATTGTTCTAACTCCTTTCACTCTTCCCCGCGGTGGTTCAGAGTCAGGCCTGGTATTTACAGATGCTCTCTTCTTTAAAGTCAGTCTGGGACAGTTTCTTCCCAGCAGTTATCAGGCAACTGAACCCATGGGCGGAAATCCTGGGGGAGCCCGGGGGGGTACGCCCCCCCTTCCCCCCGGCTTTGCGTGGTGGGGGACAGTATCCCCCTCCCCCATGTTTTGTAATCTGGACTTTCTCTGCTGCTTTCTAAGGGCTACATCAACCCATTCGCGGGGCCTTTCAGCGCCCGGCACGGCTTAAAATCAAACCGCTGCATCGAGACGATCGAGGCTCCTGATGTTGAAGTCCCCGCCAGCCAATGAAAGATCCCATGAACTGCTGTTATCAATTGGATGCCCCTCCCATAATCTTAGGTATAGTCCTAATCCTCACCCTACCTAATATTGGACCTTGCACATTTTCCCTGTATCTGCGATGCTAAAATGGTACAAAACTATATTCTGCACTGTGGTTAAAGTGTACCCAAACTGCATCAAAAATTAACATAGAAACATTCAGCCCCCAAGAGTTGTGATCTGTTTGAGAAATAAATTACTTCTAACTTTAAAGAGAGGTGCCGAGATAGAGTGAACAGGGAACTGTGAAGAGAAGTGGTGCAGGCAGTGAGTGGCAGTTCTGTGGACTTGCCTTGTGTGCAGTGATGTTTAATCAACTCTAAGTTAATAAGCAAACAATGGCAGCTAATGTACATTGCTCTGCATTTAAACTATACAATTTAGGGAAGCAAATAATTAGAGTGCAGTAAAGTAAATCTCGGTATTAAACTGAGTTCCCTGATCTGCATAGGTTACATCACAAGAAGCAAATAAATTGTATTGGATATGGAATCCTATTTATGACATTTTCCCCACGGAAATTACATCAGAGGCATGTAACCATATAACATATAACAATTACAGCATGGAAACAGGCCATCTCGGCCCTAGAAGTCCGTGCCGAACAACTTTTTTCCCTTAGTCCCACCTGCCTGCACTCATATCTTCAACTATGTCAAAGAAATCTGGATAGAAACATAGAAACATAGAAAATAGGTGCAGGAGTAGGCCATTCGGCCCTTCGAGCTTGCACCGCCATTCAATATGATCATGGCTGATCATCCAACTCAGTATCCTGTACCTGCCTTCTCTCCATACCCCCCTGATCCCTTTATCCACAAGGGCCACATCTAACTCCCTCTTAAATATAGCCAATGAACTGTGGCCTCAACTACCTTCTGTGGCAGAGAATTCCAGAGATTCACCACTCTCTGTGTGAAAAATGTTTTTCTCATCTCGGTCCTAAAAGATTTCCCCCTTATCCTTAAACTGAGACCCCTTGTTCTGGACTTCCCCAACATCGGGAACAAACTTCCTGCATCTAGCCTGTCCAACCCCTTACGAATTTTGTAAGTTATTTTTGTAGAATTTTGTAAGTTTGTAAGTAAGAAATAACTAAGCATTAATTTTATTTAGAAACAATCGGGACAGCATCAAACTCAAGTAGACAAATCCCATCATTTAACCAAGGTCAAAGAGGCCATGGATATTTTGCAATCCAAATTGATTGAGATGGAGAGGACTTGGAAATAACAGGCTTCAGTTAATTGTAAAATTTCCCTAGTATGTAGGATAGTCTTGGTGTGCGGGGTGATTGCTGGTCGACTCAGACTCAGTGGGACAAAGAGTCTGTTCCTGAAGTCTAAAGTAATGTCTAAAGTCTAAAAGTGACACTGAAACTGAAATCTTGAAACCCCCTTTTCACGGTGCGACTTGACGCAAGAGGTAACCAGAGTTTAACATCGTGGGAACCTCGTGCGGTAACAATACGGCATTCGTGGACCACCGTGGCGCTAACGGCAGGTAATCGTGTACCTTGGGTACTCGGGAGAAAATTCAAACATGTTTGAATTTGTCCAAGAGTGACTTGTACACTTGTGGTTGAGCATTGCAACATTTTATGAATGAAGTGTCCCGTGCGATATCCGTAGTAACTCTTGCGGTCACCGTGGGAACTCCTGCCAACGGTGAACCCGGAAGTTGGATAGAGTGAATCCAGCCAGTTTGCTATTTACATACAAATCTAATAAAACTAGCTAAGCATTTCATTAATGTCAGTGTGTCTCTTTTTGTCTGAAAGCAGTTTCTAACTGGAGGAACTCCGCGGGCCAGGCAGCATCTATGGAGGGAAATTGACAGGCGAGCCTTTCCTCAGGCTGCCTTATCTCTCTACCCCCCCAACTCCCACCCACACACACAAATGCTGGAGAAACTCAGCGGGTGCAGCAGCATCTATGGAACGAAGGAAATAGGCAACGTTTCGGCCCGAAAAGTTGCTTATTTCTTGTGTATGTGTCGGAAGGAACAGCAGATGCCGGTTTAAAGAGAATGAGTTCGACGGCAGGCAGCATCTTTGGGGAGAAGGAATGGGTGACATTTCAGGTTGAGACCCTTCTGATATGCTGCTTGTCCCACTACATGTTGTGTCTATCTTCGTTTTAATCCAGCATCTGCAGTTCCTTCCTGGCCGAACCCGATTGAAAGATGAGAGGCTGGGCGATAGAAATCATTAATTGAATTAAATAACTAGATACCTGTCCAATCGTATCTACAGGATTGTACAGGCTAGATGGAGGAAGAATGTTCCCGATGTTGGGGGAGTCCAGAACCAAGGTCCCAGTTTTACAGTCTACCGTGGGAACTATTTAATTACAGCGGGAAACCTTCAGTTTCCCAGGGGGTCGGGACGGGACTGGAGTTGGGAGGGAAAGGTGGGGGAGTCGAGGGAGAGGAGGGGGTGACAGATGGGGGTGACTTCATTTACTGGCGGTGGGTGTCTGTCGCTGAAACAGGCAGGTAAGATTTCGCATCCACCTTGTGTGTGCGTCTCTCTCTCTCTCTCTCTCTCCCTCCCTCCATCTCACACAGGCATGACTGGAGGAACTCCGCGGGCCAGGCAGCATTTACGGAGGGAAATGGACAGAGAGAGAGGCAGGTTACACAGAAAAGCTGGAGAAACTCAGCGGGTGCAGCAGCATCTATGGAGCGAGGGAAATAGGCAACGTTTCGGGCCGAAACCCTTCTTCAGACTGATCGGGGGTGTGGGTGGGTCGGGACAAGAAAGGGAAAAGGAGGAGTAGCCAGAAGGCTGGAGGGTGGGAGGAGATAGTGGGGGAGCTGAGGAAGGGGAGGAGACAGCAAGGACTAACAGAATTGGGAGAATTCGATGTTCATGCCCCGGGGGTGTAGACTCCCCAAACGGAATATGAGGTGCTGTTCCTCCAATTTCCGGTGCTGCTCGCTGTGGCCATGGAGGAGACCCAGGACAGAGAGGTCGGAGGCGGAGTGGGAGGGGGAGTTGAAGTGCTGAGCCACCGGGAGGTCAGCTTGGTTATTGCGGACCGAGCGGAGGTGTTCGGCGAAACGATCGCCCAACCTCCGCTTGGTCTCACCGATATAGATCTGCTGGCATGAAGAAGAAATTATTCTTCAGCTCATTAAAGAGCTCGGGTGAAAAAAAACACTATAGTGTATGACAACAAAGTAACATCATTTGTGCCACGTGATTAAATACACTACAGTCCACGATGTTCATTCGGGAAAGATCGGGAGACGGACAAGTCACTCGCACAAATGACAGAATTGCCGAGTACCGTGGGAACTCTTTACTCTACCCCCGTTATATCGTGTGATATCATGCTAGACCACGACCACTCCACTCTGGCTACATCTTGCGTCAAGTCGCCCCGTGAAAACGAGTCATAAGGGCACAAATCATTTAAGATTTACAGGATGTTCAAAGCACTTCCCCAAGGATTAAGATGCACTAGTATGTCTGTTCTCAAACAAGTTCATGATATTCAATATTCTGTAGTTAGACACAAAAAGCTGGAGTAACTCAGCGGGACAGGCAGCATCACTGGAGAGAAGGAATGGGTGATGTTTCGGGTCGAGACCTTTCTTCTGTTATTGGTTCCGATCTTTCCGAGAAAAACCTTTGTCTCTTGTCAGGAATTATATGATTTCCATCGGATTTGAGACGTTGAACAAATCCTGGCGTAATTGTGTAGAAAGGAACTGCACATGCTGGTATAATCCAGAGATGCTGCCTGACCTGCGGAGTTACTCCAACACTTTGTGTCTATCTTCTGACTTGATAGTACTTGATTGGAAAGCCATGCAAGGATACCAGAAATAACAGAATTTAGCTGAAAAGGTGAAAGTGCCGGGTCACTGCCTAAGAATCACCTACTATTTAAAGCAGCATGCACCCCATCCATTGCAGCAGGCTCAGAAGAAATTTGACTTTAGTAATCATCAAATAATTCATTCTGCTGAGAGCTTTCTAAAGACTATGTGTCTTTTTTCTTTTTTCTCTTTTTTGTTTTTATGGATTTATTGACATTTGATCTGTTCATTTAATTTAATCAATCTCTGTAAAGCACTTTGGTTCAAATACTGGTTTTGTTGAAAAGTGCTATATAAATAAACATTATTATTATTATTATTATTGAAGCCTTTCTGGAATGCTGCCCCTCTAAGTGGTATTTGGAAGTGTTTGAACAGGTTGGCTGGAAAGCAGAAAACAATGGGTACCTAACGATAAAACAAATGACAATGCAATCATAAAAATCCAGGACTATGAATGGTTTTTGATCAAAATCTATTTATGATCTCAGTGGCTGATTTATGAGTATTTTGCCAAGCAGAAAATATGGGGTTGTGTATGAATTCAGTGATTGAAATTAATGATGAATGAAGTGTTCTGTATGATAATAGGTTCACTGTGAAGAAAATGCTGTATCTAATAGATATTGTTGAGCTGTAACACGCTCAGAGATTACTCAAATTCATTCAGATGCGGCTGGTTTGCCCCACATTTGCTGCACCACTCTGTCGTCTTGCAATTTCATTTTCAGGTCGAAGTCTGAAGCAGGAAGAATCACCTCAGGTTCCTTCTTCAATATCTCATTTACAGAATTTTCGGAAAAAAAAAACACATCATGGAGGTCACAGCAAGATACCACAATGTGGCTTGCTATTCATAGCAAAAGGATTTGAGTATACGAGCAGGGAGGTTCTATTGCAGTTGTACAGGGCCTTGATGAGACCACACCTGGAGTATTGCATACAGTTTTGGTCTCCTAATCTGAGGAAAGGACATTCTTGCCGTAGAGGGAGTACAGAGAAGGTTCACCAGACTGATTCCTGGGATGTCAGCACTTTCATATGAAGAAACACTGGATAGACTCGGCTTGTACTCGCTAGAATTTAGAAGATTGAGGGGGGATCTTATAGAAACTTGCAAAATTCTTAAGGGGTTGGACAGGCTAGATGCAGGAAGATTGTTCCCGATGTTGGGGAAGTCCAGAACCAGGGGTCACAGTTTAAGGATAAAGGAGAAATCTTTTAGGACTGAGATGAGAAAAACATTTTTTACACAGAGAGTGGTGAATCTCTGGAACTCTCTGCCACAGAAGGTAGTGAGACCAGTTCATTGGCTATATTTAAGAGGGAGTTAGATGTGCCCTCGTGGCTAAAGGGATCAAGGGGTATGGAGAGGGCAGGTACGGGATACTGAATTGGATGATCAGCCATGATTATATTGAATGGCGGTGCAGGCTTGAAGGGCCAAATGGCCTACTCCTGCACCTATTTTCTATGTTTCTATGTTTCTATGTTTCTATGTATATGGAATCATGGCAAGGGTGTTAGAATTATTTTGGCAGCATGGCAATAGTATTACAATTTTGATTCTAGTGCAGATGTGAGCAATGTTGAGGCATTCCTTCAGTTCGAGTTTCCATTCCATTGTGTTAGAAGTCACAGTAGTATTGGATATCCCCATATTCAGAGAAACACCTCATCCTGATTCTAAAAGAGCGTGAGGTTTGTGAAACCTCACTGAGATATTTGTGATAAACTGTCACAAATACTTTTCAGTCTACCTCTGATAAAATTGACAGGGATTTCATAACAGAATATTAACACATGACAGAGTACACTGTAAAACTACAAGATAATAATTCTGAACTAAAGTAGAATGAAAACCCAGCTCTTTGAACACAAAATATAAATTACTGAGGCTATTTCGGGTCAGTTCCTAGAGCTTGAAAGCCGATTAAGAAGCTCAACTTGATCTAGTTTTTAGTTGAGACTGAATTGGTGGAACAGAGTACCAGACATTACATTCTGATTAAATTTACTGCAGAATGTACTTAGTTTGGAGCAAGAGGTAATAAAATCAATACATCGGATTAGGAGAGCTGATTGTAAAAAGCCTGGAAGGCTAAACATTGTGGGCGAATTAACAAACATTACTTGGAAAGAAGCTACGTAAAAAGGCAATGCTTTTAATGTAAGTGATATAAATATATATAATGATGAATTATATGATTATCTCCAGATTTTCTCTCAAATTTACCATTGCCTCCAGGTGCATTGTTGTTAAGCCACCTACCATTTCATGCCAAAATGAAATAAATTAAACTTATAACTGTGTGAAATAATTCAACACTGATATTTAAAATAATAAATGCCGTTAAACAAAAATATGTTGGGCAAGTGACAAGCCCTGGAGAGGATCATAGAATCTTCCAGCACAGAAGGGGGCTACACAACCCATTCATTCACTGTCGATTCATTAAAATAACACACAATGTCATCTCAAATTGCAATTTTTTCTCTAAAAATTGTCCCTTTTAATTACATAGTCTAAGTTATCAAGACGTCGTGGGGTGTATATTGCTCATAAATGTTGATTGTCGCACATCAAACAATCACGTTGACAGCTGTAAGTACAAAATGCTTTGGAGCCTACACACTCAAACACGAATGCCAAGCTATTCCCCATCACCTCACAAAGATTCTCCTACACTTACACCATTGTCCGGGTCCGGCATGGACTTAACATCACCCCTGGAGGGGAGCTTTGACCGCCGGCCCTGCGGTCTGCGGTGCGTCTGTCTGCGGCGCGGCGGGGACTTTAAATCTTCGACCGCCGGCCTGTGGCCTACACCACCTTAAAGCCGGGGTCTCCGGTGGGGAAGAGCCGACTCTGGACTTACCTGGACTTGTACCTTGTCCTTTTACCATCTGGACGCCCGCAGCAACGGCTGCGGAGGGTTGAGGTCCCGACCACGGGGGAAAATGGAGGAGGAATGGCCAAATTGTGTGCCTTCCACCACAGTGATGAATGCTGTGGTGGATGTTTATGTTAAATTTTTATTGTGTTTTTGTGTGTGTTCTTTATAATTGTATCGCTGCTGACATATTCATTTCACTTGCACTTTGTGTGCAATGTGACAAATAAACTGTATTGTATTGTATTGTATATTGTATTGAATTGGGGTCAAGGATAGTGTGTTCACATCGCGGCCATGTTTTCATCAATCTTTCCACCACCACACACATGGAGCACAAGAAGCGCAAGACAGACACCATTGTATGCAGATGCCGAGACGAGTGTTCAACTCTGGCTGAGCATCTTCTAATCTTGTGTGTGGACTCGATAAGAAGAAGACCATTGTATCTTCTCATAGATCTTGCATCATTTATATTTAATCTCGAAATTAATAATTTTTTTATTCTTAATTTAATTTCAATTGATTTGGAACACAACTTAATTTCAGAAAGAATAAAAGTATGAAAGAATGAAAGTATGAAAGAATGAATGAATGAATGATTGAATGAATACTTTATTGTCAAGGTATGTAATAATCGCCACATAAAGGGTGCTAACAATGTTACAAAGTTTCCCACGCCAGGTCATATAACCATATAACCATATAACAATTACAGCACGGAAACAGGCCATATCGGCCCTTCAAGTCTGTGCCGAACACTTATTTTCCCCTAGTCCCATCTACCGAGTTCGGCTGGCGACCGGAAGGTAGCCGGTTCAAATCCCGCTTGGAGTGCATACTGTCGTTGTGTCCTTGGGCAAGACACTTCACCCACCTTTGCCTGTAATGGAATGTACGGCGGCAGGCGCGGGCACACCGCGACGCCCTGTGTCTCCCTTTCAAGGGAGATGCTAAAAATGCATTTCGTTGTCTCTGTACTGTACACTGACAATGACAATAAATTGAATCATTTCATTTCATTTTTTTTTTTTTTTACCTGCACTCAGACCTATGTTCCCCTGCCCTCCCCCTCCCACAACCTTCACGGCAGTCCCCCCACGCTGGGTCCCCACGTAAGCGGCATCCTCACTCCCAAGTGATCTGCCCTCATCCGCAGGTCGACGCCTTCATCGACCGCCGTGCCGACATCGCCACTATTGCCACCGGGACCCCACTTAATGCCTCCAAGAAACTGGCCCAAGGCAAAGGTGGAGATATTGCTGACAAGTTGGTAGGTTGCCTTGGTGGCAGTGCTTGGCCTGGCCCACCTTTGTGACCAAATTACATCTTGCCTGGTACTCTGGTTGCAGGCATTGTCTCACCAATATTCTGCATTCTGTTTCTATTGCACCTGAGTTTGACTTGATTATATTTGTGTAGAGTATTATCTGATCTGATTGAATGGCATGCAAAGCAAAGCTTTCACTATACCTCGTTACACGTGACAATAATAAACTTAAACCTAAACCATTGGCTCCCAGCTGGAGACATTGGCTTTGTGTATCTAAAACAGTTAATTGCAAGATTTGCAGACAATGGGCTGTAAGTATTGGTGAAATGCTGCATTCAGCAAAGAATCAACCATCCTGTCTGTTCATGCATTCTGCAAATAAACACCATTTTGCATGACGATTACTTCAAATATATTACTTCAAATGACGATTCATTTGTCCGAGAATCCAATCTTTGTAAAGAGAGGCTTGGAGTAAGAAAGCAGAAAGTTTATGTTGAGCCTTTATCAAACAAAGGTTTGCTCACAGCTGTGGTATTATTGCATCCAACTCTGGGTACTGCACTTTACAAGGATGCAATATCTCTAGTGAGCAGGCATAGTAGTTTTACAAGAATCATTCCCTAGGATAATGGATTCTAGCTACAACGTTAAGACTGGAGAATCTAATGGTTGTTCTACTTGGAGTAAGTATAATGAGATAGATTTGATTGAATTGAATTTAATTTAATTCCTTTATTGTCATTCAGACCTTACGGTCTGAACGAAATTTCGTGCCTGCAGTCATACATACAATAATACAATAATAAACAACAATAAACACAAATTAACATCCACCACAGTGTATCCTCCAAGCACCCCCTCACTGTGGTGGGCAAAAATCTTAGGGCTGCAGTCTCTTCCCTCCTCTTCTCCCTCTGCGCTGAGGTGATTCCCCACCGGGCAATGGCACAAACAGTCCCGCGGCTCACCGAACCCCGCAAACGGACCGGTTCAAACACCGCGGCCCGGGGTGGTCGAAGCTGCCGCCCTCCAGTCCAGCGGACGCATCCGCCGGCCCGTGGCTGAACCCAGGACTCGGGTCATAGCTGCCAGAACGCCGTCCCAGCCACCGGAGCACCGTTCCAGCCCCGAGCCGGATCGCCCTCACGTGAGTGCCGTTCCTCCCTCAAGCTGGGCCGCTCTGACGGGAGCGCCGTTCCTCCCTCGAGCTGGGCCGCTCCGACGGGAACGCCGTTCCACCCTCGAGCTGGGCCGTTCCGATGGGAGCGCCAAAGCCCCTCAAGATCATGTGGTTTAGCTGGAGTAAATAGATAAAAGTTGTTCCCATTAAGGGATGGTTTGAGGGCATGAGGACATAATTAATCACCTAAAGTAACATTTGCCGGCTGAAGCGTGACCAGGGGAACAGAAATGCGTATACAGTAAACCTTCATTTTAATGGACCTCTTTATAACAGATTTTGGTTTTGGACGACTGACCTGCCGCAGCTTCCCATGCCTCCCCCAACTCACGTCACCTCCCTTGCGCATACGAGCCGGCCCTTCTGCCGCCACCGCTGGCCCACACAGCTTCCTCAGCCGTTTTCAGGTGGCGCCTGCCACTGTCGCCGCCACTGCCACCAATGGCCCACACCTGCGCTCTGGCCACCTGTGGGCCACGACCATCCATTCTGTCCATTCCTACCTCTCTCCCGACCCCCAGGCCGCCCGGGACATCAACTCACCTGGAGTCTACTCTCTCATCCCTCCAAAAAGAACAGAGATAGAGTTCCTCTGGTGCTCACCTTTCACCCTACCAGCTCCACGGCTTTGGGATCCCATCATGAGCCACACCTTCCCCTCTACTCCCCTTTCCAACGTGCCCAGGGATCATTCTCATTGTGATTCCCAGACCTGCTGAACCCTCTCCACCCCACTCCCTGGCCCCTGGCATTTCCCCCTGCAAGTATAGGAGATCCAATATTTGTCCCAACATCTCCTCCCCCTCCAATATCAAGAGACCTAAGCACCCCTTGCAAGTAAGGCAACAATTCACATGACTCTCCAACTTTATCTGCAACTGTTCTCTGCGCTGGCAAATCCAGGCCCAGATTTTGTAACCAGTTTGCAGAACACCTGCACTCTCACCTCAATAGGCATCTGGTCCACAACTAGTCCACAACTGAATGATTTGAACATGCTCAATTTCAGGCTACTCCACAGCCAGGGACGGTAAGGGCTACCGTAAACTAGAGGAGCAACACTCAATTTTCTAGTCCACAACTGAATGATTTGAACATGCTCAATTTCAGGTAATCCTCCCCCCCCCCTCTTGTGTTCTCTATCATCCCCCTTCCAACCAATCTCCAGTACTCCCATGTATTCCACATTTTCTAAAACCCCTCTCCGTCCTCCCTTCTCCCATTTTCATCCCCTCTCATCTTGCTTCCATCCACCTACATTTCGCCCACCAGATTCCCTCCTCCATCTGGTCCCATCTGTCTTCCAACTCTCTTTAAATGCTTCCAATTAGCACCTTCTTTACTCTCAGTTTCCAGCACAGGTAGCCTTTGTGTCGCTACTTATCAACCACCACCAGCTGCCTCCACCTACACTCCCTTTCCTTCCCCACAAAAAAACATAGATTGCTTCCACAGATGTTGCCTGGCCCACTGAGTTCCTCCAGCACGTTGATGTTTGCTCAAGCTTCCAACATTTGCTGCCCCTTGAATCTACTTTTTATTTCTTCCTTGTCAACTTTCACAAATCACCCACTTCTGTCTCCAACTCCACCCCTCTTCTTCTCCCACCAGTTTCCAACTGTCCATTATCCTTCACCCCTCCTTGGTCTACCAGTCACCCACGCAACCCTGCCTTAAACCTCCTCCTCTCTCTATATTCACTACTTTCGGTCTCCACTTTCAATGCTGATGTAGGATCTTCATGGGAGAACTTTGTGGTTATGGGAGATTTCAATATGCAAGTAGACTGGGAAAATCAGGTTGGTACTGGATTCCAAGAAAGGGAATTTGTCGAGTGCCTCTGAGATGGATTCTTAGAGCCGCTTGTAGCCTTCCAGGGAAAAGGCAATTCAGGATTTAGTGTTATGTAATGAACCGGATTTGATAAGGGAACTCAAGGTAAAGGAGCTAGTGACCACAACATGATAGGTTTTTAATCTGCAATTTGAGAGGGAGAAGGCAAAATCAGATGTGTCAGTATTGCAGCTGAGAAAAGGGGACTACAGTCAGAGGCATGAGGGAGGAATGGCCAAATTTGACTGGAGAGGGACCCAAGCAGGGGTGACAGTGGAAAAGCAATGGCAGGAATTTCTGGGAATAAACCGGAAGATGTAGGATCTATTCATTTCAAAGAGGAAGAAAGATTCCAGGGGGAGAAAGAGGAGACAGTGGTTGACAAGGGAGGTCAAGAACAGTATAAAACTAAAAGAGAAGGTGTATAACGTAGCAAAGAGCAATGGGAAGCCAGAGGATTGGGAAGCTTTGAAAGAACAACAAAAGGTAACTAAAAAGGCAACATGGGGAGAAAAGATGAAATATGAAGGTACGATGGCCAATAGTATAAAAGAGAATAACAAGAGTTTCTTCAGTTATATAAAGAGGGCAGAGTGGAAGTTGGGCCGCTGGAGAATGGTGCAGGAGAAATGATAATGGGGAATAAAGAAATGGCAGAGGCATTGAATAACTTTTATGCATCCGTCTTCACAGTTGAAGATACCAGCAACGTGCCTGAAATTCAAGAGAGTCAGGGGGTGGAAGTTAGTGGAGTGGATATTACTAGGGAGATGCTGCTTGGGAAGCTGAAAGGGCAGAAGGTGGATAAGTCACCTGGACCAGATGGACTGCACCCTAGGGTTCTGAAAGAGGTGGCTTTAGAGATTGTGGAGGCATCGACAGTGATATTTTAAGGATCACTAGAGGCAGGAGAGGTCCCAGATGATTGGAGAATTGCCAATATTACCCTGCTGCATAGGAGCAAAGGAGAATATTGCCAACATTATTCTGGTTAGTCTGACTTCAGTGGTTGGTAAGATTTTAGTCCATTGTAAATGACGAGGTTATGGAGTACTTAGAAAATGATTTAAAAAAGGCCAAATTCAGCATGGCGCTTTGATGGGGAGGTCTTGCTTGACAAATTTGCTGGAATTCTTTGAAGAAGTAAATGGCAGGACAGACAAAGGAGAATCAGTAGATGTTGGTGTTGTTCACTTTGATTTTCAGAAAGCCTTTGATCATGTGCCACACGTGAGGCTTCAATGGAAGATGAGAGCCCATGGTATCAAAGGGCAGATACTAGCATGGATATCAGGTTGGCTGGATGGCAGAAGACAAAGAGTGGCAATAAAGGGGGCTTTTTCAGATTGGCTGCAGTGACTAGCGGTGTTTTGCAGGGGTCGATGCTGGGGCCACTGCTCTTCACTTTGTATGTTAATGATTTGGACGAGGGGATCGAAGGCTTTCTGGCCAAGTTTGCGGATGATGCGAAAATAGGTGGAAGGGCAGGTCGTGTAGCGTAAGCAGGGAACCTGTGGAATTCTTTTCTACAGAAGGTTGTAGAGGCCAAGTCAGTGGATATTTTTAAGGCAGAGATAAATATATTTTTGATTAGTACAAGTGTCAGAGGTTAGGGGGAGCGATTTGATCAGCCATGATTGAATGGCGGAGTAGACTTGATATGCCGAATGGCCTAATTCTACTCCTATCACTTATGACCTTATGACCTGGTGACCTACACCTGAAACATCAATCATATAACCATAACCATATAACAATTACAGCACGGAAACAGGCCATCTTGGCCCTACATGTCCGTGCCGAACACTTATTTTCCACTAGTCCCATCTACCTGCACTCAGACCATAACCCTCCATTCCTTTCCCATCCATATACCTATCCAATTTATTTTTAAATTATAAAATTGAACCTGCCTCCACCACATCAACTAGAAGCTCATTCCATACAGCTACCACTCTCTGAGTAAAGAAGTTGCCCCTCATGTTACTCATAAACATCTGTCCCTTAATTCTGAAGTCATGTCCTCTTGTTTGAATCTTCCCTACTCTCAATGGAAAAAGCTTATCCACGTCAACTCTGTCTAACCCTCTCATCATTTTAAAGACCTCTATCAAGTCCCCCCTTAACCTTCTGTGCTCCAAAGAATAAAGACCTAACTTATTCAACCTTTCTCTGTAACTTAGTTGCTGAAACCCAGGCAACATTCTAGTAAATCTCCTCTGTACTCTCTCTATTTTGTTGACATCCTTCCTATAATTGGGCGACCAAAATTGTGCACGATACTCCAGAATTGGTCTCACCAATGCCTTGTACAATTTTAACATTACATCCCAACTTCCATACTCAATTCTTTGATTTATAAAGGCTAGCACACCAAAAGCTTTCTTTACCACCCTATCTACATGAGATTCCACCTTCAGGGAACTATGCACAATTATTCCTAGATCCCTCTGTTCAACTGCATTCCTCAATTCGCTACGATTTACCATGTACGTCCTATTTTGATTTGTGCTGCCAAGATGTAGCACCTCACACTTATCAGCATTAAACTCCATCTGCCATCTTTCAGCCCATTCTTCCAAATGGCCTAAATCTTTCTGTAGACTTTGGAAATCTACTTCATTATCCAAAACACCACCTATCTTACAATCATCTGCATACTTACTAATCCAATTTACCACACCATCGTCCAGATCATTGATGTACATGACAACCAACAGTGGACCCAACACAGATCCCTGAGGCACCCCACTAGTCACCGGCCTCCAACCTGACTAACAGCCTCCCACCATTACTCTCTGGCATCTCCCATTCAGCCACTGTTGAATCTATCTTGCTACTCCTGCATTAATACCCAACAATTGAACCTTCTTAACCAACCTTCCATGAGGAACCTTGTCAAAGGCCTTACTAAAGTCCATATAGACACCATCCACTGCTTTACCCTCATCAATTTCCCTAGTAACCTCTTCAAAAAATTCAAGAAGATTAGTCAAACATGACCTCCCAGCCACAAATCCATGTTGACTGTTCCTAATCAGACCCTGTTTATCCAGATGCTTATATATATTATCTCCAAGTATCCTTTCCATTAATTTGCACACCACTGAAATCAAACTAACAGGTCTATAATTATTAGGTTTACCCTTAGAACCCTTTTTAAACAATGGAACAACATGCGCAGTACGCCAATCCTCGGGGACTATTCCCGTTTCTAATGACATTTGAAATATTTCTGTCATAGACCCTGCTATTTCTACACTAACTTCCCTCAATGTCCTAGGGAATATCCTGTCAGGACCTGGAGATTTATCCACTTTTATATTTTTCAAACGTGTCAGTACTTCCTCTTCTTTGAATCTCATAGTTTCCATAGCTACTCTACTTGTTTCCCTTACCTCACATATTTCAATATCCTTCTCCTTTGTGAATACCGAAGAAAAGAAATTGTTCAATATCTCTCCCATCTCTTTTGGCTCTGCAGATAGCTGTCCAATCTGTCTCTCTAATGGACCAATTATATCTCTTGTTATCCTTTTGCTATTAATATAGCTGTAGAAACCCTTTGGATTTACATAGAAACATAGAAACATAGAAATTAGGTGCAGGAGTAGGCCATTCGGCCCTTCGAGCCTGCACCGCCATTCAATATGATCATGGCTGATCATCCAACTCAGTATCCCGTACCTGCCTTCTCTCCATACCCCCCCCCTGATCCCCTTAGCCACAAGAGCCAGATCTAACTCCCTCTTAAATATAGCCAATGAACTGGCCTCAACTACCCTCTGTGGCAGAGAGTTCCAGAGATTCACCACTCTCTGTGTGAAAAAAGTTCTTCTCATCTTGGTTTTAAAGGATTTCCCCTTTATCCTTTACTTTCACCTTACTTGCCAAAAACAACCTCATATCTTCTTTTAGCTTTTCTAATTTATTTCTTAAGATTCATTTTACATTCTTTATACTCCTCAAGCAACTCATTTACTCCATGCTGCCTATAATTATTGTAGATCTCTCTCTTTTTCCGAACCGTGTCCAATTTCCCTTGAAAACCATGGCTCTTTACAATTTTTACTATTTTCTTTCAACCGAACAGGAACATAAAGTTTCTGTACTTTTAATTTCCCCTTTAAATGTCCTCCATTTCTCTTCTACATCCTCCCCATAAAACAAAATGTCCCAATTCACTCCTTTTAAATCCTTTCGCATCTCATCAAAATTAGCCTTTCTCCAATCAAAAATCTCAACCCTAGGTTCAGTTCTGACCCTCTCCATAATTATATTGAAACTAATGGTATTGTGATCACTGGACCCAAAGTGCTCCCCAACACATACCTCTGCCACCTGACCTGTTTCATTTCCTAACAGGAGGTCCAGCACTGCCCCTTCTCTAGTAGGCGCCTCTATGTATTGCTGCAAAAAACTATCCTGCACACATTTTACAAACTCCAAAACATCCAGCCCATTTACAGAATGTGTTTCCCAGTCTATGTGTGGAAAATTGAAATCTCCCACAATCACTACCTTGTGCTTACTACTAATAGCTGCTATCTTCTTACATATTTGCTCTTCCATTTCTTGCTCCCCATTTGGCGGTCGATAATACACCCCTATAAGTGTATAAAAACCATTCCTTTAAAGTCACATATGCTGCTTGAGCTGCTGAGTCCTTCCCCTTGATTTTAAACTGTCCCAAGGATAGAAGATAGCAAATATATCCTGACATTCTGACAGAGGTAAAACAAGGACCCAAAGATGAATTACCTATACTTTAGTAATAGGGAAAATGCTAGAATCTATAATGAACGTGGTGATAATGGGACACTTAGAGAACCATGTGTTAATTAAGTTTTTTTTTAATTTGTTTGAGTTTTTGTTGTAACTAGCAGAAATGCAAAGAGAGTTGCAATAGATCTGGTGTGTCTGGGCATTTGTGAGATGCCATCCAGGAGATTTCAGTGCATGGATTGAGGATGTTAATGGACAGACAACAAAGTTAAACCAAACATGCTATCATTAGATTTATGATCTGCAATAAAATAAGTTAATACAAAACTTAAATTTAGCATTATTGAATTGAATTGAATTGAATTTCCTTTATTGTCATTCAAACAATAGTTTGAATGAAATTGCGTACCTTGCAGTCATGACAGAAAAAAAGTAACGCAACACACAATGGACACAATTTAACACAAACATCCATCACAGTGAATCTCCAGGTCACTGAGATGGAAGACAAAAAGTCTTATCTCTTCCATGTTTGATCTCCCGTTGCATTGAAGCGATCGAGGCGCTCAATGTTGAAGCTGCCCTTTGTAGCTGTAATGCTACATTCTGCATTCTGGTTATTTTTCTCTTTGCTATATCTGGTGTATGGCTTGATTGTATTCATATTTGCTATGATTTGACAAGAGCATGCAAAACCATGTTTTTCACTGTCCATGTAACAATAATAAACCATTACCGATGCCTATTTATGTCAATGAGTGATGGTCAATAGGCAAATCTACTGATAATACAAAGCTAGGTGGGAAAATAAACTGTGATGTGGACATCTGGGGCTAGCACAATTATATAGACACATTAAGTAATGGACAACAAATCTGCAATGGAATACAAAGCTAAATGGATTTGGCGTATGATGTGCAAAATATACATCTTCTAGATGCGCTGCGATGCATCCTCAGTGATGTGACCTGGGGTCATTGGGTATTTCAGGTCTTACAACACCAGACACACTCGCCCAGGCGACCCAGCCAGGGTTGATCAAGCCCCGACTTGCGTCCCAGCAGCAACTGCCTACGGATCAGCCATCTTAGTAACTACTCTGCAGTGGTTGGGAGACTCTAGTGTGTGGAGGGACTGGGCTCTGTGGGGTGAGTCCTGGCCTGGCTCCACCTGCATCTCACCAGGTTCAAGGCCTGTGCGCTGCACCTCTTTCTCCTTCTCCAAGCATTTCATTCTTGCCTGATGGATTTTTAGGCCATGGTGGTTCATTAGGCCTTTCCGTAGCTTTATTTGGTGTTTTTCTCATGAAAGACACAGACTGGGGAGCTAACCCAGCCTGTCCCGGGTGCCGTCTTTCCGTGCCGTCAACTGTCTCTCCAGTAGTTACCAAACTATTCTTGGTTGTCACCCGGTCTATTCCTAGGCCACTGGCTGAGCCAGACTTCAATGTGAAAAATATACATCTTCTAGATGCGCTGGGACACATCCTCAGTGATGTGACCCGGGGTCATTCTCAGTGGTGTGACCCGGGGTCATCATGGAATTCAAAGGAATAAGAGGTCACCTCAATGAAACATCTTTGACATGGTAGATGATGAAAAATGTTTCCTTAGCCTTTGGGAATTGGGAGTCCCTGGGTTTATTACAACGAGTCATTGGAAATCTTTTTTGTTGCTGCAAGTAAGAATCTCATTGTTCTATCAGAGACATATGATGATGAAACACTCTTGACTCTCGTGACCTTGTTAACAACAATTTCTGACTAAAATATTAGGAATTCCATAATCCAGTCCTATGTTCAGCCACCGAGCATACTGTCCTTTAGTTTCATTCTTCTCTGATTGCCTGGGGATGGAATGTTGATGATGGACTGTTGTTTTGCAATGCAATGACATTAGTTTGTTGGAGTATAATTCTCAGCCACACTTAGGACAGTACATTTTTAGAGACTGCCATCAGTCCATGGACTTCAATTACAAAATTTTCACAAGCGGAATGTAATGAGCAAACATTGCAGTGAAACATGTGAAGCATTTGCAGCTGACAATGTGTATCTACTCATGTTGTTTCCATTTTGCTGCTATGAGCCCAATACCTATTGGTTCTGGTCAAATACGTGATATTTCAAATTATTAACTGAGTTTGAAATCTCAGCCACAGGAAATACCAATTACGTTAATAACTATTTGAGTTACTTTTGCATTTTTTTATTCAAAGAGTGCCATGAAACGGGAAGTATTTTCCGGAAATGTTCATTGTCAAAAAAATGACATTACCTTTAAGTATTATTTAAAACTGGTTCAGTTTAGCCAGCATGGATTTGATAGGCAGAGTTGCCATTTGTAATGCAACTTTCTATGATTTTCATAGTCATACAGCATGGAAAAAGGCCCTTCGGCCCAACTTGCCCACACCAACCAGCATGTCCCATCTACACGATTCTCACCTGCCTGCGATTGTCCCATATTGCTCTAAACCTGTCCAATCCATGTACCTGTCCAATTATTTCTTAAATGTTGCAATAATTCTTGCCTTAACTACCTCCTCTGGCAGCTCTTTCCACATACCCACCACCCTTTGTGTGAAAAAGTTACCCCTCAGTTTCCTATTAAAATCCTCCTTAACCGTAAACCTATGTCCTCTGGTTCTTGATTCCCCTGCTCTGGGCAAGAGACTCTGTGTGTATACCCAATCTATTCCTTTCATAATTTTATTCACCTCTATAAGATCACCCCTCATCCTCCTGCATTGGCCTGCTCAACCTCTCCCTACAGGTCAGGCTCTTCAGTCCTGGCAATATCCTCATAAATTTTCTCGGTACCCTTTCTAGTTTTACAAAATCTTTCCTGTAACACGGTGCACAGAACTGAACACAATACTCTAAATGGGGCCTTCCCAATGATTTGTATAACTGCAACATGAATTCTATAGTCAATACTCTGACTGATGAAGGTCGATGTGCCAAAAGCTTTTTTGACTGCCCTATCTACCTGTAACACCACCTTCAAGGAACTACAGTATGTACCTGCTCTCCTGAATCCCCCTGTGCCACAACACACCCCAGAGCAGTATTTTTATACATAATGCTCATGGAGCTACATAAATACTCCTTATTATCCATTTCTCTGTGGCCTATCTCCTTTCTTGAATATAGATTAAACCTAGTAACATAGAAACATAGAAAATAGGTGCAGGAGTAGGCCATTCGGCCCTTCGAGCCTGCACTGCCATTCAATATGATCATGGCTGATCATCCAACTCAGTATCCTGTGCCTGCCTTTTCTCCATACCCCCTGATCCCTTTAGCCACAAGGGCCACATCTAACTCCTTCTTAAATATAGCCAATGAACTGACCTCAACTACATTCTGTGGCAGAGAATTCCACAGATTAACCACTCTCTGTGTAAAAAATGTTTTTCTCATCTCAGTCCTAAAAGATTTCCCCTTTATCCTTGAACTGTGGCCCCTTGTCCTGGACTTGTCCTTGTCCCGACATCGGGAACAATCTTCCTGCATCTAGCCTGTCCAACCCCTTAAGTATTTTGTAAGTTTCTATAAGATCCGCCCTCAAGCTTCTAAATTCTAGGCAAAATTCTAAACAAACGTTTGACATTTCATGAGGAAAGAGAAATCTTTAGTATTTGTAAACTAATTCAACATTTCATTTTTTTGTGCAGGCAACCAGCAACACCACTGTTCTGGAGAGTTAATTTATACAAGAGTCAATCATTTACTAAGCAGTTCATGGATTTTGGGACTGTGGAAAGCAACCTATACCTTCAAGGATAAATTTTGACTTTGACAGAGTCACAGAACAAATGATAGCTGCCATGGTCGAGGGAGAGACAACGGGGGAAAGGGAGAGAGCTAGTGGACTGACACATTGTGATGTTGAAGTCTTAGTACGGGAGATAGGGGCCAGGGGAGTAGACCAAGGGACAGAGCGGAGGCACAAAAGAGTAATCATAAGACAATCCTGGCAGAAGGTGGCTGCGTGCAATGAGAATTGATGAAGAACTGAGGGATGCTGACAAATTTCATGATGCTCGGAGATATGTGAAGGTGAACTCTAACAATTTAAACATCGCTCCTTCAACCTCTCGCCTTCTTTCTGACACACTTGTGAGAGAGAAGGGGAAAGCAGACTGACAAACAAATTTAGCAAAGTGTCTCATCAAAGGCTCACCGACATGCACCAAGAAACACATATCTGCACACGCATATGTTGTTACGAACCACACAGTCTATCCTTTCCTATTCCTAGCCCACCCTCGACCTACTGTAGATACTGTAGACTGTAGATACTGTGGACCTACTGCCCATAAGATAAACAGTAAGTGCTGCTGAAAAATTATCAACTCAATTGATCCCATACTTTGATCTAAACAACCAAGTGCTGGAGGAACTCAATAGGTCAGGCAGCGTTTGTGGAGGGAATGGACAGGTGATGGTTTGGATCAGGACCTTTCTTCAGATTAATTGTAGTAGGGGGAGAAAGCTGGAAAAGAGAGGGGGACGGGACAGTCTAGCAAGTGATAGATAGGTGGTTACATGTGATGTGGGGATGAAATAATGGTCTGCCTAAAATGTAATAGCCTTCTTGTAAAATGAGATGTCTGCAGTAGATGCAGCCAATTAGCATGCTCCAGGCTGCATAAGTACATGCTAAGGGACACACTAAAGCTTTGCGCAGTCAATGCAAAGGCTTTGTGGGGAAGGATGCCAATCCAAGGTCCTGCCACCACTGAGGGTCTACGTCATGTGTAACAGCTCGGCAAATACTTGAAGAGTGTACCTTTTAAAGTGACGTACATAAAATATGTCATCACCTGATGACACTACAAATGTTTAGAGTTGACAACTGTGAATGTAAAGAAAGTGATGTACTGCTTTGTGTTTCTTGTTTATATTTTCATAAACAAACATCAACACCCGGAGCGCGGCCTTGCATCACCCGGCGCGGCTTTAATGGCCGAGGGACTTATTTACCATCGCCCGCCGGGGGCTTTGACTTTGACATCGGGAGGAGAATGGGGAGTACAGGGGAGAGATAAGACTTTGCCTTCCATCACAGTGAGGAGGAGATTCACTGTGATGGATGTTTGTGTAAATTGTGTTGAGTCTTGGTTCTTCTTCTTGTTTGTATGACTGCAGAAACCAAATTTCGTTTGAACGTCTGGGTTCAAATGACAACAAAAAAATCTAATCTAATCTATCTAATCTAATAAATAATATACATTTCTGATGTTTTTTTCAAATCCCCTTGTCTTTCAGAAGGTTATCAGGTGCCAGTGGTCCTTGATTTTCACTTTGGAGGCCAGATACACTTCTTTGCTGGGATCAGACACTCTCATCACATTGCACTTCCTAGTCCAGGTGCAGTTTCTCAGAGGCACAGATGGAGGTAAAAAGTTTGACTGCTCATATTCAGTCGCCCCCTTGAAGCTAGACAATCCTTCCTTGCCACTGAAGTCAACAACATGTCAATGCCTCTAAGTGAGCACAAACAAGGGGACGAGGGAGCCACAGTATATTTGCAAACACTGTAAAGACTCACTTGGAAAGGTAGTCAATGGACTACTATAATCAGGGTCACTATTGAAGCACCCACTGGATGAGTACATTAATGCCTAAATATCTGAGAAAACACTCACTACTTGTAGTACACACGGTGAACTGATGAAAATGTTCAAACAGCCTGCATAAAGTACTTTTTAGTGCACTTTGTATATTAAAATAGAACAAAGCAATCCAATTTACTGGCTAACATCTTTCTTTCTTTCCTTCTCCTTGCCCCCTTGGGCAATGGTGGGAACTAGTTTGGTGCTGAGGGAGGTGGGTCTGCAAGGTGAAGCTGGAAGGTTTGGTGGGTCTACTAGTATAATTGGTAGTCGGGGATGCTCTCAGTGGTTAGAAGGTTTGTGGGTTGGTTTTAGGATTCAGGAAGGATGGAAGAGAAGGGAAGGGGGTATGATCAAAGGTCAAGGGGTTGTTTGGCCAAACACATGGATCACTGACTGGGGGATAAGTTGGGTGATGTTCACATGGCTGGGTATAGACAGGGCAACTGGGAGTAAAGTACCCTGTATCTGGTTTTATTTGGGTCCCAAATCAAATAGGCACAAACACAAAATAAAGCATCTTGTAGATCAGTGGTGAGTTTTTCAAACAAGTCAGTTTATTGAAGGCCTTAAGGGCCTGTCCCACGAGCATGCGACCTGCATGCGGCAAGCGCGACCTGACGGGTCGGTCCCACCAGCATGCGCCTGCATGTGGCAAGCGCGACCTAACGTGGTCACTTGAGCCGTACGGCCTCGCGGGGCCGGTCCCATTTCGATTGCCGGAGGCGTATGAAGTTATGTGGAGCAGGTCCCGACATCGCGCGGGGCTCCGAAAAACTCACCATGTTAAAAAAACTGCCTGCCGGCCCGCAGCCGCCTCGATGCCGTGTCACTCACTCGACCTCCGCGTGGCTCCCGCTTCTGGTTTGGTCCCGCTTGCCGCATGCCGTACGGCTCAAGCAACCACGTTAGGTCGCGCTTGCCACATGCAGGCGCATGCTGGCAGGACCAGCCCTTTAGGTTGCGCTTGCCGCATGCAGGTCGCATGCTTGTGGGACAGGCCCTTTATCAGTATGCACTGAAAAACACTCTGAGAGAACCTAAAGTGTTTCAAAGATTCACAGTACCTACAGGATTTTAAAATTATAACATAATGGTTTTTTTTGTCGATTCTACATTTTTTCCATGTCATCATTGATCAATGTCTCTGATACCTTTCATCTTTGTCTGTTTCCAGAGTTATATTTAACCTTATGCTCCCTGTTACTTAGTATACCCCTCTTTGCATTTGGAAAACAAATAGGTATCATAAATGTCAGTACCCCTTGAATAATTTTATTACCCTCAACTCTTTACGGGCCCCGGTGTACATTTTAACTAAACTAAAGATAGACACAAAAAGCTGGAGTAACTCAGTGGGTCAGAAAGCATCTCCAGAGAAAAGGAATAGGTAAACATTTTGGGTCGAGACCCTTCTTCAGACTGAAGATGCTGTCGAACCCATCGAGTTATTTCAGATTTTTGTGTCTGTCCTCAGAGTAAACCAGCATCTGCAGTTTCTCCGTACACATGTCAGATCCTGTCCCACTTGCGTGCGATTGCATGCGTCTGGCGCGACCAAACGTGGTCGCTTGAGGCGTATGGGCTGCACGGGGCCAGTCCCACTTCGAAGCGACGAGGTGTATGGAGTTTTTCAGTGCTGATCCCAACATCGCGCGGGGCTCCGAAAATCTCGCACTGTCCGAAAATTCCATGCGCCAACAGCCTGCCGGCCCGCAGGTGCATTGAGGGCGTAAGCAGCATCTTGACGGCATACGCGGCATCTTGACATCGTAAGCAGCGTCTTGACAGCGTACGCCTAGTGCGTGGCGTTGCGCGATGACATCACCGCCTGGTGTGCCTTTGCATGATGATGTCACCGCCCGACGCCGTGCGATGCTCAAATTCAGTCGGCCCGCCTCCTGCCCAGCTGATTGGTAAGAATGACGCGAATTACGTCACAAGCGAACTTCACGTATACTTATCGTGTACTTTGCGCGTACTTACCGCGAACTTAGCGCTGACTTAGCGCAAACTCCGCTTCAGTTTTGGTCTCGCCAAACGCATGCAGTCGCATGCAAGTGGGACAGGCCCTTAACTAAACTAGTTGTGCTGTGAAACCTAAACACTATGATCATTATATTTATTGCCCAACCAACATCCTTAAGTTCCCTATGTTGGCCATTTTTTATCTATTAATTTTCCTTACAAATTTTCAAAATTTCTATCATCAAGAGAGAGCGAGAGAGAGAGTGAAAAGCAATGGGTAAGTGTCAAGCCACCCAAGTCCGTTTCCTAAGCTGCTCCTGCTTGGCCAGGTCCTTGTCATTCACACTGAAGCAGGCTTCACAGCTGCTGGAAAAACTACCTCTGTAGTCACAGACTACAAGCCACGCATGCATAACTGAAACTTATGGCAGTGAGGTGCAGACATGTTATTGCACATGTCAGGGTATGCTAGATGTTGGGGTCAACTATCACATTTTTCGTTTTATTTAATTTTTCACTTAAATCACACAAAACACACTGTGTCACACTAAACATAGTGTGGTAAAATCTAGTTCCTTTCCTTTTGGCTTTTGAACAAAGCCATGTATTCACCAGTTTTAAGGGGTGGCACAGAGGTGCAGCTGATAGAGCGCAGGTTCGATGCTGACCTTGGGTACTGTCTTTATGGAGTTTGCACATTCTCCCTGTGGCTATGTCTGTTTCTTCTAGCTGTTCCGGTTTCCTCCCACACCCCCAACCTGTGTGGATTTGAGGTTAATTGGCCTCTGTAAATCGCCATTGTGTGTAGGAAGTAATTACAAAAGTGGGGTAACAAGAAATAGCGTGAATGAGTGATCGATGATCGGCATACGCGCGATGGATCCAAGAGCCAGTTCCATTTTACATCTTTCATTCAATCAATCAAAACCCTTTCCAGCACCTCAGTCTATCTCCTTTTGCTTCATATCCTTTGCTTATCTTGCCTGACCAATCCATGGTATACATTGAGTATCATCCTCCAGCATTATTCCTCCTACACTTTGTGTTTTGCTGCAGCAGCAGTCAAGTTTGGATGTTTTATTCTTAGCAGCCTCATCTTTCAAAGCTTTACACAGTATTATAGACAGGTTTTCTCCTTTAATGGCAGGGACTGTGCATTGATCGCATTTGCAGCTGGTAAAGCCCAAGCCACTGGCTCCGATACAATCAATCTTGTTTATGATGCGAATTTCTCCATCCCGCCATTTAGTTTAAATTATTCTCAGTTGCTTCCTCAATATTTCACATGCCCCTGCTCTGTTTATATATTGCTCATCTCTTGTGTGTTACTTTTGTCCTTTTCGATAACACTCCATTTATTCCTGGCAGTCGCACAATTCACATTCAAATGCAGCTTCCGATTCCTTTCTGTGGTACTATCTGCCAGCAAATTGGCAGAGGCTGAGAATTAAAACATCCCCATTATTGACTGTGTAGGCAATGCATTTCACCTAAAGCAATAAATGACATGGTCATATGATGTTCAGATTTCCTTGTGAGTAATGAAACAATGCTTTCTGTCCGCTGGTTAGTAACACTAAATATTACACACCAACAAAAATCAGTGAACTGATTCTGTATAAAAATCATGCAATACCAAAGAGAGATCTTTTATCATGCATTCCATTTTTGCTTAGAAAACATTTATTTATTCTTGTTATATTTAAATGGGGACAGGCACAGTGCAGGAAGTATTTGCGATGAATAGAAATCCAGACAGTGAATCCTCTGTTTAAAATGAGGTAGTAAACTTCATACCGTACAACTGTTCAGGAAGTGCAGTAAAATTTTAAATTGGACATAAAAAGGCTGAATAGGTTGAAAAGGCAGTAATTCAACATCCAAACAGATAAATTCAACAAGACTTGTCGGAGGCACCTGAAATTGAGAAATTTTACTCTCAATGTAATTATTTGACATATTTTCTCTTGGTTAGCCGGGAAAGGAAATTCAATGTCTACAGGACAATCAGGATGCATCTTCTAGCTCCTAGTTTAAATTGTTACTTAAGTATAGAAGAATGTATGAAGAAGAAGCATGAGCAGTCCATTTGTCCACTTGTACTAATCCTATATATTTCCATAATATCATAGGTGATATTTTACTTTAATACCATGATCTTGCACAAACTTGCCTTGATTTATTTAAAATCTAAAAATAATGCATTCTCTCGATTCAGCAATCTTCCTCAGGTTTGTGTTTGCTGAATAGCTTCAAATCAATTTTCAATTTAGGAATTACATTTTCAATCGTATGATGGTTATGTTACTAATAGCCCAGAGGATCTACACTAATGATTTGGCGGTTATAGTTCAAATCCCACCAGACTGGAGGTGGAATTTAAATTCTGGATTTTCTTTTTAGAAAAATCTCTTATCAATAACCTGGACTTCTAAAAAATTCAACCTGACTACCGATGACCTTCAGGGAAGGGAAGTTATCACCCTGGGCAATATGTGACTCCAGACAGGTAACTATAGTTGACAATTAGACTGCTTACCTCAATGCCCGACCATTACCATCCTGGTCAGGCACTTAGGGATGGGTTAATACAACTTGGTGCTTCCCTGAGAAACCCAAATTCTGTGAATGAGTACATATAAATTGTTTGATTGTTGGACATACATAACAGAATTCACCAATACCCCTATTGCGTGTGATGTTGTGATACCAGGAAGACATGAGTCCTATCTAAGGATCAACGAGAGAAGGAATTGTAGTTATCCTGCCTTTCTGCTGGCTTTGTGCCAGATATAATTCACAAACTTCTTGGAAGTGAAAACATTTACACTATGGGGTTCTACAGAATTTCTAATTGATCTTTGAAATTCTTATGCTATGAAGCAATAAAGGAGTTCTTCACATCAGAACAGCCTGCTAAAACAATCATGTCAAAGTCAGGTAAAATAGAGATTTTCAGCTGTTCAGATAATTTGCCAAAAGAGCTTTCATGTTTCAAACCTTGAAATTTTAGAACAGGATCCCACTTCATCTCTTCCTGGCATTCTCTGAGAGTAATTTCTTCTTTGTGCTTGTGCTGGTCCTGCTCTTTTGTTCCATTGATTAATGGTCCCCTGCTCTACATTTTCCACGTTATATATGTCTGTTAAATTTGTCGCATTTGTCCATCACAAACGCTTCAGAAAATCCTACTGTTGTCTCCTTTCTTCCTTAATGTGGAAGGTGTGACCTGTACAAAAAGGATGGGTTGCACTTGAACCCGAGGGAGACCAATATCCTGGCGGGGAAATTTGCAAAGGCTACTGCGGAGACTTTAAACTAGAACGGTTGGGGGGAGGGACTCAAATAGAGAAAGCTAGTAGACAGTGTGTGAGGCAGGAGGCAGAGACGGGAAGCACTCAGACCCAACATGTGTGGGGGAAAGAAGAAAACAATAATAAACAGAGAACAAGAGGTGGTGGGTTTCTTAAATGTGTGAGCAGAGAGACAGAGGGGTGTAAAATGGCGGCAGAAGCAATAGGTAGCAAGGTGAAAAGTAAAAGTGGCAGGCAGACAAATCCAGGGCAAAAATCAAAAAGGGCCACTTTTCAACATAATTGTATAAGGAGTAAGAGCGTTGTAAATGCAAGCCTGAAGGCTTTGTGTCTCAATGCAAGGAGCATTCGTAATAAGGTGGATGAGTTGAATGTGCAGATAGCTATTATTGACTATGATATAGTTGGGATCACAGAGACATGGCTCCAGGTTGACCAACGCTGGGAGCTGAACATCCAGGGATATTCAATATTCAGGAGGGATAGACAGAAATGAAAAGGAGGTGGGGTAACGTTGCTGGTTAGAGAGGAGATTAACACAATGGAAAGGAAAGACATTAGTTTGGAGGATGTGGAATCGGTATGGGTAGAGCTGTGAAACACCAAGGGGCAGAAAACGCTAGTGGGCGTTGTGTACAGGCCACCTAACAGTAGAAGTGAAGTTGGGGATGGCATCAAACAGGAAATTAGAAATGCGTGCGACAAAGGTAAAACAGTTATAATGGGTGACTTCAATCTACATATAGATTGGGTGAATCAAATTGGCAGGGGTGCTGAGGAAGAGGATGTCTTGGAATGTATGCGGGATAGTTTTTTAAGCCAACATGCAGAGGAACCAATGAGAGAGCAGGCTATTCTGGATTTGGTATTGAGTAATGAGGAAGGGTTAGTTAGCAGTCCTGTTGTGCGTGGCCCCTTGGGCAAGAGTGACCATAATATGGTTGAGTTCTTCATTAGGATGGAGAGTGACATTGTTAATTCAGAAACTATGGTTCTGAACTTAAAGAAAGGTAACTTTGAGGGTATGAGACGTGAATTGGCCAAGATTGACTGGCAATTAATTCTAAAAGGATTGACGGTGGATATGCAATGGAAGGCATTTAAAGACTGCATGGACGAACTACAACAATTGTTCATCCCAGTTTGGCAAAATAATAAATTAGGGAAGGTAGTGCATCCGTGGATAACAAGGGAAATCAGGGATAGTATCAAATCAAAAGATGAAGCATACAAATTAGCCGGAAAGAGCAGCCTACCAGAGGACTGGGAGAAATTCAGAGACCAGCAGAGGAGGACAAAGGGCTTAATTAGGAAAGGGAAAATAGATTATGAAAGAAAACTGGCAGGGAACATAAAAACTGTCTGCAAAAGTTTTTATAGATATGTGAAGAGGAAGAGATTAGTTAAAACAAATGTAGGTCTCTTGCAGTCAGAAATGGGTGAATTGATCATGGGGAACAAGGACATGGCGGACCAATTGAATAACTACTTTGGTTCCATCTTCACTAAGGAAGACATAAATAACCTGCCGGAAATAGCAGGGGACCGCGGGTCAAAGGAGTTGGAGGAATTGAGTGAAATCCAGGTTAGCCGGGAAGTGGTGTGAAGTAAATTAAATGGATTGAAGGCTGATAAATCCCCAGGGCCAGATAGGCTGCATCCCAGAGTACTTAAGGAAGTAGCTCCAGAAATAGTGGATGCATTAGTAATAATCTTTCAAAACTCTTTAGATTCTGGACTTGATCCTGAGGATTGGAGGGTAGCTAATATAACCCCACTTTTTAAAAAGGGAGGGAGAGAGAAAACGGGGAATTACAGACCCAATTAGTCTAACATCGGTAGTGGGGAAACTGCTAGAGTCAGTTATTAAAGATGGGATAGCAGCACATTGGAAAGTGGTGAAATCATTGGACAAAGTCAGCATGGATTTATGTCATGTCTGACGAATCTTATAGAATTTTTCGAGGATGTAACTAGTAGAGTGGATAAGGGAGAACTAGTGGATGTGGTGTATCTGGACTTTCAGAAGGCTTTCGACAAGGTCCCACATAAGAGATTACTATACAACTTTAAGCACACGATATTGGGGGTTCAATATTGATGTGGATAGAGAACTGGCTGGCAAACAGGAAGCAAAGAGTAGGAATAAACGGGTCCTTTTCAGAATGACAGGCAGTGACTAGTGGGGTACCGCAAGGCTCAGTGCTGGGACCCCAGCTAGTTACAAGATATATTAATGATTTGGACGAGGGAATTGAATGCAACATCTCCAGGTTTACGGATGACACTTAGCTGGGGGGCAGTCTTAGCTGTGAGGAGGATGCTAGAAGGTTGCAAGGTGACTTGGATAGGCTGAGTGAGTGGGCAAATGCATGGCAGATGCAGCACAATGTGGATAAATGTGAGGTTATCCACTTTGGTGGCAAAAAGAGGAAAGTAGTCTATTATCTGAATGGTGGCCGATTAGGAAAAGGGGAGATGCAACGAGACCTGGGTGTCATGGTACACCAGTCATTGAAAGTAGGCATGCAGGTGCAGCAGGCAGTGAAGAAAGCGAATGGTATGTTAGCATTCATAGCAAAAGGATTTGAGTATAGGAGCAGGGAGGTTCAACTGCAGTTGTACAGGGTCTTGGTGAGACCACACCTGGAGTATTGCGTACTGTTTTGATCTCCAAATCTGAGGAAGGACATTATTGCCATAGAGGGAGTGCAGAGAAGGTTCACCAAACCGATTCCTGGGATGTCAGGACTTTCATATGAAGAAAGAATGGATAGACTCGGCTTGTACTCGCTAGGAGATTGAGGGGGGATCTTAGAGAAACTTACAAACATTTTAAGGGGTCGGACAGGCTAGATGCAGGAAGATTGTTCCCGATGTTCGGGAATTCCAGGACAAGGGGTCACAGCTTAAGGATAGAGGGGAAATCCTTTAGGACCGATATGAGAAAAACATTTATCACACAGAGAGTTGTGAATCTCTGGAACTCTCTGCCACAGAAGGTAGTTAAGGCCAGTTCATTGGCTCTATTTAAGAGGGAGTTAGATGTGGCCCTTGTGGCTAAAGGGATCAGGGGGTATGGAGAGAAGGCAGGTACGGGATACTGAGTTGGATGATCAGCCATGTTCATATTGAATGGTGGTGCAGGCTCGAAGGGCCGAATGGCCTACTCCTGCACCTAATATCTATGTTTCTATGTTTCTATGTTGTACCTTCTGCTGGCTTTGCCCGTATTTTATCTTCAATGAATAACCAAATCCTCTTTATATCTTGATCTCAGAGTACATTTCATTGAAGTAGAGCTGTATTTTTTCAATCAAAGAAACCTCTACTTACACTTTGATCTGTGCTTCCCTAGCTAATAGAGAAAACTAAATCCAGGGATAAGTCTTATACATGCCCATGTTCAGTTGCTAAGGCCATTTTCAGTGATTGGATCCCTCATTTTAAATGTAGAGCCGGTTTTCATCAGATTCGACCCCTTGCATGGTATTCCATCACTTAAAGCAGGGAAGTACTGCAGCAATTGATAAAAACGTGGAACATCGTGTGAGAGGGATGAATAAATAAAGAGATTATGAATGGCAAAACGGGGAGCAAGGTGTTCTTTGTGGATGAAACCAGAAGCTTTTGTGGAGGCTATGTTTGCATACAAACTGAATGTAATATGTAATGTAATATGTAATAAGTTATTACATATTACATTTCATATTACATTCAGTTATTACTAATAACACTTTAACATCCAAGGGTTGGGGATAATGCAACTGTGTGACTATGCTATCAAAAGCCAAAAAATAGCACAGGTTAATGACCTGATAAAGTTGTCCAGGTGAAGGACTGCTTAGATCTTTCCTGCATATACATTCTCTTAATGCATGAACATGAGAGAGACATTTACTTTTGTGGAAGCAAATCTCCACTAAAAAGTTGAACATGTGGCATGGAACACTCTAAAAGGAAATACAAATGCAGGTACTGTAAGCAGCAAGCACATAAAGTCAATTCTACTTTTGACAATGCATATATATGCATCGAATGGTATATTAGCTTTCATTGCAAAAGGATTTGAGTATAGGAGCAGAGAGGTTCTACTGCAGTTTTACAGGGTCTTGGTGAGACCACACCTGGAGTATTGCGTACAGTTTTGGTCTCCAAATCTGAGGAAGGACATTATTGCCATAGAGGGAGTGCAGAGACGGTTCACCAGACTGATTCCTGGGATGTCAGGACTGTCTTATGAAGAAAGACTGGATAGACTTGGTTTATACTCTCTAGAATTTAGAAGATTGAGAGGGGATCTTATAGAAACTTACAAAATTCTTAAGGGGTTGGACAGGCTAGATGCAGGAAGATTGTTCCCGATGTTAGGGAAGTGCAGGACAAGGGGTCACAGCTTAAGGATAAAGGGGAAATCCTTTAAAACCGAGATGAGAAGAACTTTTTTCACGCAGAGAGTGGTGAATCTCTGGAACTCTCTGCCACAGAGGGTAGTTGAGGCCAGTTCATTGGCTATATTTAAGAGGGAGTTAGATGTGGCCCTTGTGGCTAAGGGGATCAGGGGGTATGGAGAGAAGGCAGGTACGGGATACTGAGTTGGATGATCAGCCATGATCATATTGAATGGCGGTGCAGGCTCGAAGGGCCGAATGGCCTACTCCTGCACCTAATTTCTATGTCTATGTTTCTATGTTTCTATATTGCAAACATTTCGGGCAGTGCAAAGTTCTTATGCATAGTAAAATAATCATAAATTCCTGATTCATCAATACATTATTCTTTAGTCCAAATAATATAAATGAAGAGATGGGAAAGGAAGTCAATACAAAAAAAAATATTTGCCCTTTCAGTCCCAGCCTGCCTTACCACTAAACTGAAGGAAAGGTCTTGAGTTCAAGATTCAAGATTCAAGATTCAAGAGAGTTTATTGTCATGTGTCCCTGATAGGATAATGAAACTCCTGCTTTGCTTCAGCACAACAGAACATAGTAGGCATGAATACAGAACAGATCAGTGTGTCCATATACCATTATATAAATATATACACACATGAATAAATAAACTGATTAAGTGCAAATAACAGATAATGGGCTATTAATGTTCAGAGTTTTGTCCAAGCCATGTTTAATAGCCTGATGGCTGTGGGGAAGTAGCTATTCCTAATCCTGGACGTTGTAGTCTTCAGGCTCCTGTACCTTCTACCTGAAGGTAGCAGGGAGATGAATGTGTGGCCAGGATGATGTGGGTCCTTGATGACACTGCCAGCCTTTTTGAGGCAACGATATTGGAAAGTAAGATGGAAATTCTAAAAGCGACAAAATATTCCACGGTTATTTAGTGAGGACATGATTGATCTGTTTAGTTCCATTTATTTATGTTGTTTATGTAACATTGACCACAAACTTTCAATCAATGCAGCTTCTTCCTTTCAAGGGAATAATTAGAGATTTCGGGCAGTGCAAAGTGCAAACCCCCCCCCCCCCCCCCCCCCCCCCACCCCCCCCCCCCAGCATAATTAGATTCTTATTTTAAATAATCATTAACTGATGGAGCACAAGGGGCCTTTGGTCTAATGTTCCAGTGAGAGACTTTGGTTCAGCTGTCTTATTAGCACTGAAAATTTGCTCCTTCTGTAACTTTTCAATCCTTTAACAATTTATTCAAATTCAGTTTGAAAGTTGCCAATTGCTATGGGTTCAGCATTCAGCAATAAAACACAGAAAACATTCTGCAGGCACATGGTAAAGAAAACAGATGATTCACATCGAATAAACCAGCAAAATTGGGAAAGAGAGAAAATCAAGTTAATTTTAAGTTGTAGGGAAAGTGGATGGATGGAAGGATGGGACAAAAGGAATAGCTGTCATAGTAAAAACCGAGGGTCTCCATGGAAAAATGTTGCAGAGATCCTCAGGTCAAGTGGATGAATGTGGACAGGTAGATGTGTTAAGACGGATAATGAAACATTAGGCCAAGTGGGACCTGTTGGGTTCCTGTCACACAGGAGGCCTGATCCCCCAATGCAACCCATTCCCCAATGCAATATTCCACCACTCACCCATTCCCCCAAAGCAACCCGTTCCCCAATGCAATATTCCACCACTCACCCATTCCCCAATGCAACCCGTTCCCCCAACGCAATATTCCACCACTCACCCATAGCCCCCAACTGAACAGGCGCGGCTCATTTCCCCTCATCCCCCAGCACTCTCTCCCCCTCCTCTTCATCTTCCCTCTTCTTTCCCCTCTCCCCATCCTCTCCCCCAATCTCTCCCTCACTCTCCTTGCCCCTACCTTCAGTCATTTCCCCCCCTCCCTCCATAACTCCTCCCCTCCATACCCCCCTCCTATCCCTCTATTCCCCACCTCCCCCACAACTCACCTTCCCCTATCCCCCACTATCCCTCCTCACCTCCCCCACTGCTCTCCTCTCACTCTATTCCCCACTCTCTACCTCCCCCAATCCCCCTTCTCTTCCTCTATTCTGCCTCCTCCCCCCATTCTCCATCCTCGCCCCCTCAACCCCACTTACCTCGCCCCCTCTCCCCCACTTACCCCCCTTTCCCTCCCTATCCCCTCCTCTCCCTCAATACCCCCACGCTCCCTCCTCACCTCCCAAGGATCTGGGGGGTTTCACTCCTATCCCTCCTTACATGCCTGGAGTAGCAGTGCCGCCCCCCTCAGAGCCAGGCTCAGTGCCAAGGACTCGAATCCTCGGCCTGGTGCAAACACCCAACATGACTTGCATGCATTTGTATTCTATGCGTCAAATACATTGACACCAACTCCACAAGCATTTACTAATTATAGTATATTTGCAAGTCCTGCTGCAGAATTGTCTGTTTGTATTTCAGATTCCCCATGTCTGCAGTATTTTGTTTTCCACACGTATGGTGATGACACCCAGCTCTGACCTACCTCAATCTCTTTTTAATATAGTTGGATGCAATTGAAGCAGACAATATGTAAGCTAGCTGTCATATTTGACCTTTGAATAAATTCCTGACCACATCCTCATGTTATCCTGGTTTTATCGTATTCTTAGCTCATTCACTGTTTAAATCTTCACAGGCACTTCTGTAATAACAAGACTTCACTATTCAAATGCATTTCTGGCTCTTTTCTCCAGTTCTAATCTACTTAATCTTAAGGCGTTCAAACTTCACATGTGCTAACCCAAATCCCATTCACCCCTCCACTTATGCCAAGTTATCTGCAGTGATATTAAAATGTCCCTCCTTGCTTTCAAGTGAGGCGGAGGCCTTATCACCCTAGATCCAACTGTACCAACCTTTGGGATACCTGAGCTCATGTAATAACCAAATAACCATATAACAATTACAGCACGGAAACAGGCCATCTCGGCCCTACAAGTCCGTGCCGAACAATTATTTTCCCTTAGTCCCACCTGCCTGAACTCATACCATAACCCTCCATTCCCTTCTCATCCATATGTCTATCCAATTTATTTTTAAATGATACCAACGAACCTGCCTCCACCACTTCCACTGGAAGCTCATTCCACACCACTACCACTCTCTGAGTAAAGACGTTCCCCCTCATGTTACCCCTAAACTTCTGTCCCTTAATTCTGAAGTCATGTCCTCTTGTTTGAATCTTCCCTATTCTCAAAGGGAAAAGCTTGTCCACATTTACTCTGTCTATCCCTCTCATCATTTTAAAGACCTCTATCAAGTCCCCCCTTAACCTTCTGCGCTCCAGAGAATAAAGACCTAACTTATTCAACCTTTCTCTGTAACTTAGTTGTTGAAACCCAGGCAACATTCTAGTAAAATCCTGGCTTCTTGGTCTCATCATTTGTAATAACTTATTTTTTAAGGGCCATGTCTTCTGCTTAGTCTTAGTGTTGGACATTAGACAATCGACAATCGACAATAGGTATAGGAGTGGGTCATTTGGCCCTTCGAACCAGCACCGCCATTCACTGTGATCATGGCTGACCATCCACAATCAGTACCCCGTTCCTGCCTTCTCCCCACATCCCTTGACTTTGTTATCTTTAAGAGCTCTATCTAACTCTCTCTTGAAAGCATCCAGAGAATTGGCCTCCACTGCCTTCTGAGGCAGAGAATTCCACAGATTTCACAACTGTGTGAAAGAGTTTTTCCTCATCTCTGTTCTAAATGGCCTAGCCCTTATTCTTAAACGTGGAATTCTCTGCCACCGAAGGTAGTTGAGGCCAGTTCATTGGCTATATTTAAGAGGGAGTTAGAGGTGGCCCTTGTGGCTAAAGGGATCAGGGGGTATGGAGAGAAGGCCCCTGGTTCTGGACTCCCCCAACATCGGGAACATGTTTCCTGCTTCTAGCGTGTCCAATCTTAATTCCTGTCAGTGACTGATGAACAAGGACACCCAGATCCCATTGTACTTACCATTTTCCTAACTTGACACCATTCAGATAATAATCTGCCTTCCTGTTCTTGCCACCAAAGTAGATAATCTCGCATTTATCAACATTAAATTGCATCTGCCATACATCTGCATATTAACCCTACCTGGCCAAGTCACCCTGCATCCTTATAGCATCCTCCTCAAGAGACAATGGACAAGACAAGAGACAAGACAAGAGACATTTAATGTCACATGCACGCTACGGGCAGCCCAATGTTCAGGCCTGCTCGCTGGGATGATGGAACTCTGACTTCGGAACAGGAGAATATCCTCAGCAGCTTGGACCTTCATGTCGGCCACTTCTTCCTGGAGTCCACGGCTCCCGAAGTCCACAGGACGAGCTGGGTGGAGATTCACACTGGCGGCCCACGGCAAAGGGATCCCAAGGCCCCGTGATGTTGGCCAGTGCCGCCCGCACTGGATGCTCAGCAAATCACAGCTCCGCGATGTTGAAGCATAGAAACATAGAAACATAGAAAATAGGTGCAGGAGTAGGCCATTTAGCCCTTCGAGCCTGCACCGCCATTCAATATGATCATGGCTGATCATCCAACTCAGTATCCCGTACCTGCCTTCTCTCCATACCCCCTGATACCTTTAACCACAAGGGCCACATCTAACTCCCTCTTAAATATAGCTAATGAACTGGCCTCAACTACCTTCTGTGGCAGAGAATTCCAGAGATTCACCACTCTCTGTGTGAAAAATGTTTTTCTCATCTCGGTCCTAAAAGATTTCCCCCTTATCCTTAAACTGTGACCCCTTGTTCTGGACTTACCCAACATCGGGAACAATCTTCCTGCATCTAGCCTGTCCAACCCCTTAAGAATTTTGTAAGTTTCTATAAAATCCCCCCTCGGAGAATAGTCGCGTCCTCGCCAGAAAATGACTGGGAAACGGTTTCCCCCTTACCCCCCCCCCCACCCCTCCCCCACATAAAAATACTAAAACAATCCTCTAGAACAAATTAAAATTTAAAAAAAGCTAGAAAAACAGACAGACTGTAGGCAGAGGCTGCCATCATGCGGCACCCCTAATGGTAGTTCACAGTTCACGCTGCCCCCAGCTTTGTGTCATCTGCAAATTTGAAGTTGAAAGGCACTACTTACTACAAATGGCAGCTTGAGTGCTTTGGCTTGAAGTTGAAAGGCACTACTTATTGCAAATGGCGGCTTGGGTGCTTTGGCTTGAAGTTAAAAGGCACTACTGCTAATGCACTTACTTCCTGTTTGCACTGAATATTGATTTTAGATAAAACGCTACCACTTACGTCTGTGATTTTTGGCCATCCAACTCAGTCCCCCTCCGCTGAGCAGGTGCAGAGAATTCTTCCCATCAATTAAAAATAAAAGTGTTATTAGTGTTTAATAAATCTTGAGAATCTCTCTCTTGTCAATCATGCCATGAAGGCCACATCTTTTCCGGTGGGAGGGGGAGGGGTTATAAAACCCGGAAGTGTGGGTGCGGCTCAGTCCCTGCATGACGGGGAGGGAGAGGTCATGACGGGGAGGGAGAGAACACACTGAATGTCTACTGAACTGTGAGTTTGGTGTTTTTTGTGGTTTTATGGTGGTTTCACCCTGCATGAAATGGTATGAAGCTGCATTTGAATTTGGTGGCCGTGCACCCGGCTTGAAGTGGAATGACACTGCATTCGAAATTGGCGGCCTTGCACCCTGTTTGAAGTGGTATGAAACTGCACTTGAATTCAGTGGTCTTGCACCCTGCTTGAAGTGGTAGGAAACTGCACTTGAATTTTGTGTCCTTGCACCCTGCTCAAAGTGGCAAGAAACTGCCCTTGAATTTGGTGGCCTTGCACACTGTTTGAAATGGTAGGAAAATGGATTTGAATTTGTGGTCTTGCACCCTGCTTTAAATGGGATTTCAAGGAATAGCCATGAGTCAACTGCCAGCCCACCAGCTGTGAGTGAGCTGCCAGCAGATCAGACTTGAGGGACTGAGTTGCCACCCCAAGAACCCATACCAGCGCTCCAGAAACCCCACCCCACTGGCCACCAATATTGGAATTGATGGAGAGGTGGATTATTGCGTCGGGGGACCAGCCCTCCCGTGTGAACATGGGACCCAACGGGTCCCACTTAGTCTAGTAACATAATATTCTGGATTGATCATTGTCTATAGTTTTTAAATTGCATTATAAAACATTCTATGTGAACTAATTTATTTATTTCTTGCTAATTCTGAAAACCTTTTATTGGTTTTCATTTTTATAACACATGCCAAATATCTCAGCAACTATTTTATTTGTTTTTGTACAGATTATCATTTGCATCTCTTAATATTCTCAATTATCTACAAACCCTTTCGTTTTAATATGCCTGTGCAAGCCATTTACAGTAATCCCTTTTTCTCACCATTATAGCCTAATATCTCTTTATTTCTCTTCTGTGGTTTGGTTATTGCTTTTGATTTTCTTTGGTTGTGACCATAATTTTATCACATGTTTCCTGCTAGGATACAACATTACTCTCTGCAGCTGCAGGACAGTATTTTTATTTCCAAGGGAAAAGCAGTTGTTAGCCGTTCTGTTTTACATAGCCCCAGGCTCTTCAGGGTTTCCCTAATTGAGTTGATTGAAGCCTACAAAAGGCATGGGATGAGCTTGATAATATGAATAAACCTTCTTACATTCTTGCTTCAATTTCTCCAAACAGCAACCTAGGGTTTCAGTATGCTGAAGGAAAAAGGCACTAAACATTAAACTTAAAGCCAAGTTCAGACGCGTGTCTGATGGATATGCATGGATATGGATATTCTGGATATGCATTGCAAAGCCCAGTCATTGATCAGACGTGTGACTTGACTTTGTGAATGGACAAGGGTGGTCATTGCATCCATGACAGGGGTTTAGAATCCTATTCATGTTATTGAGTCTATATTTTTTTATTTAACTGACAATAAATTTAACATCTTTGCTCAAAGACATGGAAATGGTAACAAATGGAATTTGTTAATGTACATTCAAAGGATAGATACAAAAAGCTGGAGTAACAGTCATTGAAAGTAGGCATGCAGGTGCAGCAGGCAGTGAAGAAAGCGAATGGTATGTTAGCTTTCATAGCAAAAGGATTTGAGTATAGGAGCAGGGAGGTTCTACTGCAGTTGTACAGGGTCTTGGTGAGACCACATCTGGAGTATTGCGTACAGTTTTGGCCTCCAAATCTGAGGAAGGACATTATTGCCATAGAGGGAGTGCAAAGAAGGTTCACCAGACCTGATTCCTGGGATGTCAGGACTGTCTTATGAAGAAAGACTGGATAGACTTGGTTTATACTCTCTAGAATTTAGGAGATTGAGAGGGGATCTTATAGAAACTTACAAAATTCTTAAGGGGTTGGACAGGCTAGATGCAGGAAGATTGCTCCCGATGTTGGGGAAGTCCAGGACAAGGGGTCACAGCTTAAGGATAAGGGGGAAATCCTTTAAAACCGAGATGAGAAGAACTTTTTTTTCACCCAGAGAGTGATGAATCTCTGGAACTCTCTACCACAGAGGGTAGTTGAGGCCAGTTCATTTGCTATATTTAAGAGGGAGTTAGATGTGGCCCTTGTGGCTAAGGGAATCAGAGGGTATGGAGAGAAGGCAGGTACGGGATACTGAGTTGGATGATCAGCCATGATCATATTGTATGGCGGTGCAGGCTCGAAGGGCTGAATGGCCTACTCCTGCACCTAATTTCTATGTTTCTTTGTTTCTATATAGACGATGATGTAGAGAGATAAAGAACAATGAATGAAAGATATGCAATAAAGTAACAATGATAAAGGAAACAGGCCATTGTTAGCTGTTTGTTGGGTAGAAATGAGAAGCTGGTGTGACATGGGTGGGGGAGGGATAGAGAGCGAGGGAATGCCGGGGTTACTTGGTTAGAGAAATAAAAAAAACATACCATTGAGCTGTAGTTACCCAAGTGAAATATGAGATGCTGTTCCTCCAATTTGCGTTTAGTCGCACTCTGACAATGCAGGAGTCCTTGAACAGAAAGGTCAGTGTGGGAATGGGAAGGAGAATTAAAGTCTTCAGCAACCGGGAAATCAGGTTGGTGCAAGCGGACTGAGCAAAGGTTTTCAGCGAAACGATCGCCCAGTCTACGTTTGGTCTCGCCGAAGTATAAGAGCCCACATCTTGAACAATGGATACAGTAGATGAGGTTGGAGGAGGTGCCAATGAACCTCTGCCTAACCTGAAAGGACTGTCGGGGTCTCTGGACAGAGTCGATGGTGGAGGTATAGGGACAGGTGTTGCATCTCCTGCAGTTGCAGAGGATGGTGGTTTGGGAGGGAAAGGATGAGTTAACCAGGAAGTTGTGGAGGGAACTGTCTCTGTGGAAGGCGGAAAGGAGTGGTGATGGGAAGATGTGACCAGTGTTGGAATCCAGTTGGAGGTGGCGAAAGTATGGAGGATTATGTGTTGTATGCGACGGCTGATGGGGTGAAAGGTAAGGACTAGTTGGACCATGTCTCTGTTGTGAATAGGTGGAAGGGGAGCAAGGGCAGAGCTGCAGAATACTGATGAATCATGAATGATGGGAGAGGGGAACCTCCATTCCCTAAAGAATGAGGACATCTTAAATATTCTGGTATGGAATACCACATCAATTGTGGCATAAATGGAGGAATTGGGAGAAGGGGATAGAGTCTCTGCCGGAAGCAGGGTGGGAAGAAGTGTAGTCTAGATAGTTGTGGGAGTCAGTGGGTTTGTAATAGATGTAAGTTAACAGTCTATCTCTTGTGATGGAGACTGTGAAATCAAGAAAGGGGAGGGAAGTGTCGGAGATGGTCCAAGTGAATTTGATTGCAGGATGGAAATTGGAAAAGTTAAAATTAAAAATGATAAATCAGAGATTTCAATCCCACCTTGATTGCTGAATTTAAATTTAATAATTTAAATAAACTGGAATAAAAATGATATTTCTCTTGTCATTATCACTGGTGCTATTGGATTGCCTTAAAAATCCATCAGGTTCATTAATAGACAATAGGTGCAGGAGTAGGCCATTTGGCCCTTCAAGCCAGCACCGCCATTCAATGTGATCATGGCTGATCACCCCCAATCAGTACCCCGTTCCTGCCTTCTCCCCATATCCCCTGACTCCACTATTTTTAAGAGCCATATCTAGCTCTCTCTTGAAAGCATCCAGAGAACCTGCCTCCACCACCCTCTGAGGCAGAGAATTCCACAGACTCACCACTCTCTGTAAGAAAAAGTGTTTCCTCGTCTCCGTTCTAAATGGCTTACTCCTTGTTCTTAAACTGTAGCCCCTGGTTCTGGACCCCCAACATCGGGAACATGTTTCCTGCCTCGAGTGTGTCCAAACCCGTAACAATCTTATATGTTTCAATGAGATCCTCCTCTCATCCTTCGAAACTCCAGAGTGTACAAGCCCAGCTGCTCCATTCTCTCAGCATATGACAGTCCCGCCATCCCGGGAATTAACCTTGTAAACCTACGCTGCACTCCCTCAATAGCAAGAATGTCCTTCCTCAAACTAGGGGACCAAAACTGCACACAATACTCCAGGTGTGGTCTCACTAGGGTTCTGTACAACTGCAGAAGGACCTCTTTGCTCCTATATTCGATTCCTCTAGTTATAAAGGCCAACATGCCATTCGCTTCCTTCACTGCCTGCTGTACCTGCATGCTTACTTTCATAGACTGATGTACAAGGACCCCCCCAGATCCCGTTGTACTTCCCCATTTCCCAACTTGATGCCTCTATTTCAGTTTCACTCTATGATACACTGAGCGATAATTGTTAAATTACATTTATAAAATGCATTATTATAGTGAACAGATCAGGAGATGCATCCTTTTTCTGTCTTGGCCTACTGCAGAAGGACAGCAGCCAAAACTTTCTGAAGGGCAATCTTAGAACATAGTACAGCACTGGATTAGGCCCTACAACCTATAAAGGTTGTGCTGAACATGAAGCAAAATTAAACTAATGCCTCCTGCCTGCACATGATTCATAGCCCTTCATTCCCTGCATATTCATGCACCTATCTAAAAGCTTCTTAAATGCCACTGTCATGACCTGAAAGAGATTTCTTCCAAATTAATATTACAATGTATATTCACAGCATTCATTCTCCAGCTACAGTACATTCCTCAAAGTGATCGAAATCCATTATTTCATAAGCCAGATGAGCTACATCCCCTTTTCAACAATGATAAACAGAACAGAACTCCAAAATAATAGTCCCCGTACTCTATCCTTCCAATAGTTTGGCCAAAGGATTAGCTTTGCAGGTCTGGCCCAACACTTGTTGCACTAGTCTAAGACTCCCTCTTCATTCAACTGGTATGATTTGGGTATGGTATTAGATGTGGCGTCATTCTTGTCCACGCTGATAAGCTCACACCATTCTTAATTCTTTGGATTCACCACCTTCAAAAATCATCTCGAGTCAAGTCAAGAGAGTTTTATTGTCATTTGTCCCAGATAGGACAATGAAATTCTTGCTTGCTGCCCAGCAGGTTTCAGTGTAGACATCAAAATCAAAAAAATATTTCCCTTTCTTTATTTCAATGGAGTTGTCTATTGTATGTCAGTCACATACGATTCATTAGTCTCAACATCATTGCCATTGAGATTGATGTATTGCTATAGATGGCATTACAGATTGGTTGTAAGGCAAGATATATTGTGACTTGTTGACAACGCCAATAACTTGGCATGGATACTTTCAGCGAGTGTTTTTTCTATAAAATTTACTTAATCGGGCATTCCATGCACTGCTTTCCACTGATACTCTAATCTGATTAATAATTAAGGCATTTCATTGTTTTGCTTATGACCAAACGAGCATTATAAATGCTTTCTTGCCTGCTTTTATTCTCATGTGTCACGATATGGGCTTCCTTCTATTGAACTTTTTTTCATTTTAACGTCTGTTGCCGTGTATTCATGATGAAGAGATTGCATTCTCCATAGTTTGATTTGAAATAAGTGATCTTATATCATTCCCTGCCACTGGCCGATGAGATATAAAAGATGGCACAGTGGCACAGCTGGTAGAGCTGTTGCCTCACGGATCCGAGTTCAATCCTAACTTTGGGTGCCATCTGAGTAGATGTTGCACATTTTCCATGTGAGCACGTGGATTTCCTCCCAGAGATCTGGTTTCCTTCCACATGCCAACGATGTGATGGTTTGTAGTTTAATTGGCCTCTGTTAATTGCCCTTCATGTGAAGGGAATGGACACAAAGTGGTGTAACATAGAACTAGTGTGAACAGATGATCGATGGTCAGAGTGGACTCAGTGGGCCAGAGGAACAGATTCCATGCTACATCTTACAATAAAAAAACCGGTGCACTTTCATCTGATTTGATTCATCTTATGAAACTAACTCATGTAGCAATGAGCTTTTTTCTTGATTCTCCCCAGTTTTTTCACAGTTTACTTGCCTGGAAATATGGATGCTCTACATTGCATGTTTGTTCATGGTGCAGTATCTAACTTATATTACACAATGTACAGACGCTACAATACAATGTATTATTATATTATTTGGACACTCAGTCTCATGGTTCCATAAACCATGACTTCTGATACCAAGAAGCAGTATATCACACTCTAAGATAATAAAAGTTAGCGAGGAGGTTCATAAGTTGATTAGTTATAGGAGCAGAATTAAGTCATTAGACCATCAAGTCTACTCTGCCATTCCATCATGGCTGATCTATCATTCCCTCTCAACCCCATTCTCATGCCATCTCTCCATAACTCCTGACACCTGTACCATTCAATAACCTATCAATCTCTGCCTTAAAAATATTGGTTGACGTGGCCTCCAGAGCAATGAATTCCACACTTCTACCTAAAGAAAATTTTCCTCATCTCCTTTCTAAAGGCACGTTCTTTTATTCCAAGACTATGACTTCACATCCTAGACTCTCCCACTATTGGAAACATCCTCTCCTCAATCACTCTTTCGAGATCTTTCAGTAAGTTTCAATGAGGTTTCCCCCTCATTCTTCTTAGTTCCAGCGAGCCAAGGCTCAACGTTGTCAAACGGTCACCTTATGTTAACCCAATCATTCCTGGGATCATTCTCGTAAACCTCCTCTGGACCCTCTCCAACACCAGCACATTCTTCCTCACATATGGGGCCTAAAACTGCTCACAAAACTCCAAATGCAGTTTGACATGTGCCTTATGAAGCTTCAGAATTACATCCATGATTTTATATTCTAATCCTCTCAAACAATTCTAGCATTGCACTTGCTTTTCTTACAACCGATTCAACTTGCTAATTAACTTTTTGGGACTCCTGCATCAGTACTCCCGTCCCTTTGTGCCTCCAATTTCTGAATTCTCTCCCCATTTAGGAAATAGAAAATGACTAAACTACTATATTGTAGAAAATAATTCACAAAGAGAAAAGCAAGCAACTTCTACTGGGCAATGCACTTCCTCCCTAAACTGCATTGCAATGTATACAGAGAGTAGTTGGACATGCATGGTGATGCTTAATGGGACACCCAATATTAGATATGCTATGGGTACACAAAATAATGCTGGAGAAACTCAGCGGGTGCAGCAACATCTATGGAGCGAAGGAAATGGGCAACGTTTCGGACCAAAACCCTTCTATGTTATGGTCATTTGGGTAAATAAATTTGGCATAATTCTTGGTCTAGCCTCCATGCAGACATATAGCCCCGTTTACTCTGAAATTAACCGATGTAGCGGACGAAGTTGTCCATTAAAGAATGAGGCAGGACACAAAGTTTGTCTGAAATACTGGTTCTTTATTCCACACTAACTCTCAATTAATGGAATTCCAGAAATATTCTCATCCTTAGTAATTGCAGAACCTAGAAAATTCCCAATCAAAAACAATAGCCTTCTTACCCATGCTCAATTTGGTTTATACCAGGGTCAGTCAGCTCCACACCTCAAAAGAACTGTAGCCCAGGTATTAACATCAGAATTTAATTTAATGAGACCTGTTGGGGGTAAATAGCTGATATCAATATATGATTTGGGAGATCAACATCTCAGGACAACATTACAGGTGTTCCTCAGGCATTCTGTAAAATCAAAAAGCACCACAGCATTGAAACAGTCGCTTCAACTCAATTCATCCATCCTTACCAAAACGCTCCATCTGAACCGGTCCCATTTGCTCACATTCCTCTAAACCTGTCCTCTTCCTGAACCTGTCCAAATCTCTTTTAAATGCTGCTATCCCCTCTGATTGAACATTTTCAATAAAAAGCAATAATTTTATTTTCTGCACGTCTGCACATCTGCACGTACAATCTACGTTCAGACAAGGATCCATAGTCAGGATCGAACCCGAGTCTTTAGCACTGTGCCACTTCCTGGTTGTATTAGAGTTCATCCCAACAGATACACTTATGCCCCTGTCCCACTTAGGAAACCTGAAGGGAAACCTCTGGAGACGTTGTGCCCCACTCAAGGTTTCCGTGCGGTTCCCGGAGGTTGCAGGTGGTTGCCGGAGGTTGCAGGTAGTGGAAGCAGGTAGGGAGACTGACAAAAACCTCCAGGAACCGCACGGAAACCTTGGGTGAGGCGCAAAGTCTCCAGAGGTTCCCGTTCAGGTTTGCTAAGTGGGACACGGGCATTACTCCTCAGATAAAGATGCAGTAAAGGTCTGCATGCAATAAGACCTCTGCAAGATTGAGACATGTCTTTATATATGGGTAGAAAAAAGACACAATATGCTGAAACGATTAAACGGGCCATGCAGTATTCCAGAGACATGGATGGTGATGTTGTGGGTCAAGCTCCTTCTACAGACTGATTGTACAGGTTTGGGATAAAAAAGCTAGAAGAGAGGAGGGGAAAGACAAAGCATGGCAGGTAATACATGAAATATGTAGGAAAGAATTGTAGATAGACAAAAGTGCTGGAGAAACTCAGCAGGTGCAGCAGCATCTATGGAAATAGGCAACATTTCGGGCCAAAACCTTGGCTTATACCAAGAGAGACACAAAATGCTGGAGTAACTCAGTGGGTCAGCCAGCATCTCTGGAGAAAAGGAATAGGCTACATTTTGGGTCAGAACCCTTTTCCAAATGTTCGATAGATGAACGCAGGTGATGGGGAGGAAGGGGTGGGGGATGATAGGCAGATGGTGAGACAAAGGACAGAGGTTTAGAATGGTGTGAGACAAAAGTATTGAAGAGTTGTTCATTATGAAGCCAGAGGAAGGAATGCAGGTGGAGGGTGCGGGGAGAAATAGTAGTGAGTTCAGGTTGGGCACATGAGTGTGGAGCAGGGAAGGAAGGGAGGTATGTGGGGGAGAAAGGGAAGGCGAGGGAGGGATTATTAGAGGTGACCCAAAATTAGAGAATTCAATGTTAAAACTGTTGGGTTGTAAGCTAGCCAAGTGGCATAGGACGTGCTGTTCCTTCAGTGGAACCTGTTTCTACTTAATAATTGGGTAAACTAAATTCAGACATAATGAACAAGGAGCATTTCAACCATATTAATGCAAGGTAATAAGCAATAACAATAATTTACCAATTTCCCCACCACATTACACATAATAATATTGTTAGTGACAAATTCTTCTTCAATTTCCCGACGATTGCCCTGGATCAGAGTCATGTAACATAAATCTTGGGCAGGGTAAAGTCCGGACACTCTGCAGCAATTGACTGACTGTTCAGCATCCACTATCTACAAGGCACTTCAAGGACCCATTGGTATATGGCAATTGGTTAAGTAATGGTAGAGGTATCCACAATCACACATTAGAGCTAAGGGCATTACCAGAGCCCCCACACACCCACAATTTGGACTGTTCATACTGCTTAACTCTGGGAGGAGGTACCGCAGCATGAAGAGTGGGACAACCAGGTTCTGCAACAGCTTCATCCCCCAGGCCATAAGATTACTGAACAATCACCAAAACCGAGGCTAGAACTTTTTAAATATCGACACTTGTTAAAAACTTTTTTATATATATTTATTTTACAGAACCATGCACATGAGGCATTTTTATGGACACACCTAGTAATTTTTATTGACCTGATTTTGGAGAGTCGAATGCAACAAAAGTTCGTTCAAGGTGCACTGTGTCTAGGTGTATATCTGAATGACAATAAAGTTTTCATCCATTCATTCATCCATTCATCCATTCATTCATTCATTCATTCATCCATTCATCCATTCATTCATCCATTCATTCATTCAATCAATCATTCAATTCATACATTCATTCAATCAATCATTCATTCAATCTTTCATTCATTCATTCATTATTTGCCAAGTGATATGAGTCCCAGCTTCACAATGGCTGTTGAGGCATTCAGATTCAAGTGATTCAAATAAATGGGTTATAAACACGGGGAAGCAGAAAGAGAATTGGTGCAGGGTAGACCACTCATCCCTCAAACCAGCCCTGCCATTCTGTATAATCACAGCTGGTCTGCCCAGGCGTCATCTCCTCTTCACAGCCCTAAGTTCCCTGATCTTGAACTACCTCCTTTTTAAATATCTCCAGTGACATAACCTATCTAACTCTCTGGGTAAAATAATTCCAGAAATCTGTTGTCTTCTGCAAGAAGTTCCCATGCACTTTATTTTCAAATGACTGCCCCCTAAACGAGTAACAATGCTCCCTCATTCCAGATTCCTCTGCAATAAGGAATATTTTGAAAGCTATAAAACCATGCCCCCTCATAATGTAATATGTTTTTCAGTTAAATCAGCAATCATTTTTTAAACTCCACAGCATTCAGATATTTTTGAGCTGCTCATAATGTTGATCATAAATTTCCTGATTGTCTTCAAAGAACACTGAAGGGTCTTGACCCGAAACGTCATGCATTCTTTCTCACCAGAGATGCTACTTGTCCCGCTGAGCTTCTCCAGCTTTTTCAGTCTAACTTTGTTAACCAATCTCCTCCATAATAATAATAATAATAATAATAATATTTATTTATATAGCACTTTTCAACAAAACCAGTATTTGAACCAAAGTGCTTTACAAAGATTGATTAAATTAATTGAACAGATCAATGCAATAAATCCATACAAATCAAAAAAAGAGAAAAAAGAGAATAAGAAAAAAGACACAGAAACAGTACACTATAGAAATCAACATGAAACGTCCCCCCACAGCAGAATTCACTGTGAGGGAAGGCACTAAAAATAACCAGTTCTCCCCCTCATAGTCCACCCGAGGTCGGGGCCTATATCTGGCCTCCTCAGCCAACCCGGTGTCTTCAGGCCCTCCTGCCGCGAAGCTGGATCATCGGCGTCGGTGAACATCCATCAGCGGCCTGGACTGAAGCGGCCGCTTCCCGACGCGAAGACTGCAACGACCAAAGTTCACAGGCCGCGCCGGCCGAACCTCCGACTCTGGCGATCTCGGATCCCAGGCTCCGCGGTGCTGTCGGCGGTCACAGTGCCCGGAGCTTACCGCAAGGCGACCCGGCAAGGCATCGCCCGCTCCTTGTAGGTGTCCCAGCATCTACACCGCCGTCGAAGCTGCAGTCCCGGCAGGAAACGCCGCTCCAGCGCTGCTCCAGTTCGTTCGTAGGCCGCACAGAGAGGACGAAGATGCGGTTCGGAGAAAAACCGCATCTCCGACCAGGTAGGACTGGGGTTAAAAATAATTTCCCCCTTCCCCTCCCCCACCCACCACATAAAAGAAGACCTCCAACAGGACTAAAAATAAAAATAAATAAGGGTGAAAGGACGGACTGCAGGAGGAGCAGCCATACACAACGGCGCATCACCCCCGCAGTCCGCCATCTTGCCATAGATCATCCTTACCAACGTGGCCCCTATGTGACCCCACACCCATCAATATATTGACACACCTATCCTCTGAACTGTCATGGGTAATCTATGGGTGTTCAAGGAAAGGTAACAAATTTTGGTCGACAGATGCAAGATAAAATTAGTCCTCATGAACGCAACTCTATTGATACCTAAGAAGATTGAGACCAAAAAGAATGCTTCCATCCAGAACAAAGCAGGACACTTGAAGAGGGCCCAATTTATCTCCCTAAGCATGACTCTGCCAATTCACCCCCCCCCTGTCCCAGCACTGGTGTACAGGGCTGCTGTGTGCATGGTCTGGAATTTGCATGGTATGAACTCACAAATTCTTCCTCACTGAAACCTCCCAAATGAACAATCTCTCCTCCCTTGAAAAAGAAACAGCTTCTGGTGTGTTAGTTCTCCACTGTAATCACACACCTTAATGTACCAGAAATACACATCATCCCTTTATTGTTAATAAGCCTAAACCGTGAAACTTCCTACGCAGCATCACCATGGGAATACATGTACTGCAAGGGTGGCACCAAACGTAGCTCAAAATGTAGTGCACACTAACGTCTGTACACCAGGCACACGTTAATGGGAACATCAGTAACTCAAAGTTATGAGAAGCTCCATGAATACAGAGGGGTGCATGCATTGTGTGTGCAGCAGTTAATATCCCTACAGTATATGATATCTTCAGTTACCAGAGGACATAGGTTTAAGGCATGGGTTCAAGGTGAAGGGGAAAGATTTAATAGAAATCTGAGGAGTAACTTTTTCACACAGTGGGTGTATGGAACAAGCTGCCAGAGGAGGTAGTTGAAGCAAGGACTATCCTCACATTTAAGAAACAGTTAGGCAGTTACATGGATAGGACAGGTTTGGATGGATATGGATCGAAAGCGGGCAGGTGGGACTAGTTTACCTGGGACATGTTGGCCGGTGTGAGCAGTTGGGCTGAACGACCTGTCTCCACGCTTTATGACTCTATGACAATAGCAAATAGACAATAGGTGCAGGAGTAGGCCATTCGGCCCTTCGAGCTAGCACTGCCATTCAATGTGATTATGGCTGATCATCCACAATCAGTACCCCGTTCCTGCCTTTTCCCCTTTTCCCCATATTGACTGCTATCTTTAAGAGCCCTATCAAGCTCCCTCTTGATAGCATCCAGAGAACCGGCCTCCACCGCTCTCTGAGGCAGAGAATTCCACAGACCGTGGGTTATTTTGACTTTACGTGCTTCTTGTGGAGTCTATACATTCTCCCTCTGATGATGTGTGTTGCTGAAGGCTTGTTCATCATTGATGATTGGGATGTAACATTGTTACTCACAGGTTATCATCTATCACTTAATAAGGGATCTGTCTCATAAAAACAATGATAGAATTTTCTGATTTTAGAAATATTCTCACTGTTTTTCTCAGTTTGCGCACAATTATATGGCCTCCTCTGAGACCACATAATGCACAAGCAATGGATTTCTCCTGATTTATAAATGTAAACCATATAACCATATAACAATTACAGCATGGAAACAGGCCATCTCGACCCTTCTAGTCCGTGCCAAACACATATTCTCCCCTAGTCCCATATACCTGCGCTCAGACCATAACCCTCCATTCCCTTCCCGTCCATATAACTATCCAATTTATTTTTAAATGATAAAAACAAACCTGCCTCCACCACCTTCACTGGAAGCTCATTCCACACAGCCACCATTCTCTCAGTAAAGAAGTTCCCCCTCATGTTACCCCTAAACTTCAGTCCCTTAATTCTCAAGTCATGTCCCCTTGTTTGAATCTTCCCTACTCTCAGTGGGAAAAGCTTTTCCACATCAACTCTGTCTATCCCTCTCATCATTTTAAAAACCTCTATCAAGTCCCCCCTTAACCTTCTGCGCACCAAAGAATAAAGCCCTAACTTTTTCAACCTTTCTCTGTAACTTAGTTGCTGAAACCCAGGCAACATTCTAGAAAATCTCCTCTGTACTCTCTCTATTTTGTTGACATCCTTCCTATAATTAGGCGACCAAAATTCTACACCATACTCCAGAATAGTAAGATTAAACGAGAACTTACCAGTTTGAAGTTTGATCTTTATTTTATGAGGAGGAACGTTGAGGGAATACGTGAAAGAAGCCCGCTACGACGCATGCGTGTCATCCTTCAAAGCAGCGGTGTGAGGTCACAGATACACTATAATGACCTAAAATAGTAAGATTATTAAAGAGATACCAGTTTAAGATATGACCATTCGAGGGTGGGAGCGGAGGGCACGTATTCCCTCAACGTTCCTCCTCATAAAATAAAGATCAAACTTCAAACTGGTAAGTTCTCGTTTAATCTTACTATTTTACTTCGGAGTCACGTGAAAGATTTCAAAGCTCTGTGACCTCATGCCGTGGAAACGAGTCCATGCTTCACAGCTGCCTTGGTAGTTAGGGAGAAATTGTTAATTATATTCAAAACATTCATACCAATTATTTAATGGAAATGATAAATAATATCGAATTAATTCAAATCATAACCCTGTATTCTTCAGGGATAAATTATCATACAGAACTTAAAATGTTCCCCGAAAACATTCCCATACTGCTAACTGGTTTGTTATAACATTTCTGAAACGTTTTCTCCGACAACCATCCTGCAATCCTGAGGATTTGGTCCATGGATACATCAAGGCGTCTTGCTGCGGATGTAGCTGCAGCCCTGGTGGAGTGATATTTAAATATGTTATTGTCCACTCCCGCCTATCTTAACCCATATTTCAGCCACCCCGAAATGGTCTGAGTTACACTCTACAGTACAGTTTCTTATAGCTGATTAAACGCCATACCTTGCCTCTGATAGCCTTTGTACTTTCACTGTATAACAAAACGTGCTTCACTATACAGAGGCGTTTGTCCTCCGGGTAGGCCATCAATTCTATGACCTGCCCCGCTGATCCTGGCCTATTTTGTTTAATAATACGGTCCTGGATCACAAACCCCAAACTTCCTGCCGCCATAGTGAAGCCATCCAGTCTTACTTTTAGCAATAACTGGAGCTTATGCGCTGTGACTAGCGCCATCAGCATTACCATTTCTAGTTAGTTTATCCAGATTTAATGCTGTAGCCGGCGACCAATTCCTTAGCAAGGTCAAGACCACACTTACATCCCAGATATAGTTGTATCTTATTTTTGGTGGCTTGGTGTTAACATTGCCTCTTAAAATTTTAACTACCAGAGGATGTGATCCCACAGACTGTCTTACTGTTCCTTGCCACCAATAAGTTGACAATGCACTTCTGGCACTATTCACAGTGCTGTAACTCAGTCCTCCATAGTGCAGGCTGGTGAGAAACTCTAGCACCGCCGGAACATCCTTATTTCTGTGGTCCAGAAGGTTATTATGGCAGTAATTAGTCCATTTTTAATATGACCTAAATACTGTTTTTGTGTAGACTTTCTTTGTGCTGCTGTGATCATGTCCACAGTTCTTTTTGATAGCCCCATGTCCCGTAGCGGTGTTTTAGAGTCTACAACCTACTAAATCAATATTTTCTATGACATGGATAGCTATCCTCAGTTACTGGATGCACCAGCAACTTAGGACTATGTCTTACAGTTATACATGGTTCCAGCACCATGTCCTGTACCCCGGAAAACCATAGTTGGGTAAGCCAATCAGGTACTAAGACATCCCAGATGCCGATTCCTGTTGAATTTCCCTTAGTACCCAATTGATACAGTAGAAAAGGAGGAAATACATAAATGAAATCTTCCCCCCCCCCCAGTGCAGTGAAACAGCATCTGTAGCTTCTGCCTCAGGATCTGGTACCAATGATACATACCTCGGTAACTGGTGATTTAAACCTGGATGCAATTCTAATATCCGGCCTTACATACTTTACTGTGATTTCAGCAAATACCGTTCTATCCAACATCCATTCAGTACTTTCAATAAATTTTTCGTGACCTGGTGTCTGCCACTGAATTAGTATCCCTGGTAGATACGTAGCCGATAACCAAATATTCCTTTGGACACACCATTGCCAAATTGAATTTGCCAATTCATCACAAGATGTTGATATATTTCCACCCATATGACTTATATATGCCACCACCGAGGTATTATCTATCTACCATCTAACATGCTGCAGTTTCATTCCTGAGCAATAAGATTTTAGCCCATGAAATGCACTTAACATTTCTAAGTACTTATACCCTTAGTGTTAAGTAGGTTAGCTTCTTGTATATTCCATCTCCCCCATAGCTCGAGATGGTATCAGTTTTACCCTAACCAATTGCACTGGCATCTGTTTGTAATAGCACAGATTGGGTTTGAGCAATACTAACATTGTGTTCCCACCATTGTAATTCTTTTATAGCTTCTATTGTTAGCTCCATTGGCCAAAAATTAAATGGCCTCTATAATTTTGAGCCCATTTAAACTCTGTGGCTTTCCCTATTAGCAAAGTCATTAACATATTAAATGTGTTAATGGTGTCAATTTGACTTAAGTGGATGGACAATGAATCCCAGCTGTTCAAACAATTGTTTAGTGGCAACCACTGCCTAACATGCCAATTCATAGGTTATTCCCACAATAAGTATATCATCCAACTATACCATTACTCTATGATTTTGGTGTTGCGGCAATACCCAAAGCTGGTTTAAAATGTTTCTCCTGTTGGATATTGAATAGTAAGCATCTTAAAGATTAATACTTGCCATAAAGTAGCCTGCTGAAAACTAACTCTTTAGCACTGCTAAAAGTATCCATTTTTAAAATGAATATATTGCACAACATTGTGAAGCGTTGATAAGCCATAATAATACGGCAACCCCCATCTTTCTTATTTCTAATAAATATGTTTAAGACAAAATCCTGTTGTTCAGGTTTGGTTTATTCCATTACCCTTTTAGTAAGCATATATATCTGCCCGGTTTATGTTGTACTGGAGGGTTTTGTTTGTGTAGAAACTCTATCAGATATCCCTTAATACTGCTAAGGATATATCTGTCCATAGATATATTACACCATGCTTCCACATGAAGTTGCAATGTCCCTCCAACTTCCGTGCTCCCTATTAATGCTGGAGCCCCAGATTCACCTACCTCCATGGTTATCGGTGGTAACCAAGTTATTTTCTTGGTTTCATTCGTGGTTGTGGAGGGCCTAAAGGTTTAGGTTAGGGTAGATGCTGACGTAGAGGCTTTTGCATCTTCCACAGTGGTCGTCCCGGGCCAAACCCTAAACAGGACGCTGCTACTGGGTACCTCTGCCCAATTCTTTGTAGTATAATTACCAAAAACTACCTCTCTTAGGATGCACATAAGGTTAATGTCTTCCCCAGATATCCTTTGGATGCTCTAATCAGCCCCAAAATCGAGCCTCCTCATCCAATTCTTTAACCTGTTTGGACAGGTCTCCCCCAAATAACAGGGTCTATAGCCGTTTGCTTACATAGTATAGCAAACTTAGGGTCTAGAGCTGGCTGAATGGCCCTCTTTCTAATATATTTAGTTCAAACTGCACATTGCAAAAATAGTGCAATAGCATCCTTGTGGTCACTAATTATGTCCACCTTTTCTAACATGCGGGGCAAAGCTGTTATGCCCGCCATGAGACCTTTCAGAGTATTTTGGATTTTAATATCCCGACTCCTAACGGCCTTCCCAACATATCTGCAAGTGCACCTGTAACACTGGCTACATTAAGAGCACCACAATTTCCCGGGGTATAAATGCCTTGCCGACACTTCAGCAAAAGTATTAGCTTGAAGTTGATGGGTGGACATATATTCAATACTCACAGCCATCCTTCTCGAGATCATTCTCAGTGTGTTCCTGCTGGCAGTACTGGCTCATCATGTTCAGCAGGTTGTTTTATCCCACCCTTCAATAGGGGAAGGTGGCTCCATCACCTGCTCAGATTTTACCCCGTCAGACCTTCCATACCCTCCTCAGAGGCGTCTGATATTTCATGCAGCCCTTATGGGAAACTGCTGTGGGACTTATATTTTTTGCCCACTGTGGCTATCCTCCAATCCCGGAGCCTGCCACTGTGGAGAAATTTACTCCAGCCACCGCTCCAGCCGACTTACATGCTCTCGGGCACTAGTCGTCGCGGGTGCTTTAATATATGGGACCGCTCCTGCCGACCTTGGTGCTCTCGGGCACTAGTCGCACGCGGTATATCCCGCAGCCGGTCCCCATGCCTACGGGCACTGGTCGCTCCCCATGGTCCCGGTACTCACGGGCACCTCTACCCATTTAGGGTGAAGTTTGGCACTTGCTCCCTTATGGGAGATGCTGGTGCCGACATTCATTGCTGCCTGCTGCTGGTCATTAAACAGCCGCGATTTTGTGTGGCAGCACTTCAGTTCTATACTGACATCAGTAGCTGGCTGCTTGCTGTTCAGCAACACAGCAGCAAACGTCTGTGGCTCTGCCCTGACGTCCTTAGCTGGCTGCCTGCTGTTCAGCAACACAGCAGCAACGTCTGTGGCTCTGCCCTGACGTCCTTAGCTGGCTGCCTGCTGCTCTTCAGAATACGGCAGCAACGTCTGGAAAGAAACAAAGGTAAGGGAAATTTGTTCTTACCTGTACTGGTTCTCAGCCTGCCGTTTGGGAGGAACGTCCTTCCTCCCGCAGCCCCACGGACCCCGTAGCGTAGGTCCTTGGGCTGCTGTCCCAGATGTCGGCTGACGGCTACGGAGTAGTCCTGCTCTCTTCCGGGTCCTGCAGCCGCTTCAATCGGCTCCGGAGCCGCTAGCGACTGCATCCAACATAGACTCGCCTGAGTCTGGACACCCCCGGGACGTGCTGCTTCGCTTCCCGCCCAGCAGCAGTCAATCTTGCCGGTGCGGGGAGCGACGTCGGACACAGCTGTTTCCTCTCCGGAGGATTCGCGTGCCATCGGCTGCTGCTGGCTGCTGGCTGCCCGCTGTTTCCGCGGTTCTCCCCTCCAGCTTCCCGCAGCTTCTTGCATTTCCACCTGCAAAGGTAAGTGGGAAAAATTTTGCAGTCTCTTACCTGCTTCTTTCCACTTACCTCTAGGGAGACGTCGTCTCCCACGTCTGACTCGTTCAATGCGTGTATGTGATATGACACGCATGCGTCGTAGCGGGCTTCTTTCACGTAGTCACTCACGTGACTCCGAAGTAAAATTGGCCTCACCAATGCCTTGTACAATTTTAACATTACATCCCAACTTCTATATAATGCTCTGATTTATAAAGGCCAGCACACAAAAAGCTTTCTTTACCACCCTATCTACATGAGATTCCACTTTCAGGGAACTGTGCACAGTTATTCCCAGATCCCTCTGTTCACCTACATTCTTCAATTCTCTACCATTTACCATGTACGTCCTATTTTGATTTGTCCTGCCAAGATGTAGCACCTCACACTTATCAGCATTAAACTCCATCTGCCATCTTTCAGCCCACTCTTCCAACTGGCATAAATCTCTCTGTAGACTTTGAAACTCTACTTCATTACCCGCAACCCCACCTATCTTTGTATCATCTGCATACTTACTAATCCAATTTACCACACCATCATCCAGATCATTGATGTACATGACAAACAACAGTGGACCCAACACAGATCCCTGTGGCACCCCACTAAGTCACTGGCCTCCAACCTGACAAACAACCATCCACCATTACCCTCTGGCATCTCCCATTCAGCCACTGTTGAATCCATCTTGCTACTCCATTTATACCCAACAGTTGAACCTTCTTAACCAACCTCCCATGAGGAACCTTGTCAAAGGCCTTACTGAAGTCCATATACACAACATCCACTGCTTTACCCTCATCAATTTCCCGAGTAACATCTTCAAAAAATTCAAGAAGATTAGTCAAACATGACCTTCCAGGCACAAATCCATGTTGACTGTTCTTAATCAGACCCTGTTTATCCAGAACAGACCTGTGCTATGATTTTACTCTTTAAAAGCTAAAACACAAAGTTCTGGAGGAACACAATGAATCAGGCAGCATAAATGAAGGGAATGGATGGGCAGCATTTCCAGTTGAAACCCCTGAAGTTCAACTGGTCAACTTCAGCTTGTATGCAGTATCATGATGAGTAAGGAGGGTTTTATGAGCTTAAATTTTCTTGCCTGTTGCTGAACATCCATTTCACATCCATTTCCTAAAACAATTCAAAGGGGTTAACCACATTTGTAAGATATGAATGTCATCATATGTAACTTTCCCTGGGAACGGAAATAGCTTCATTATATTTTTGGGTTGATGCATTTCTGATGGCCTCTTTTTCCTTCACTACCTGTAGGTTACAAGCATGGCACTTCAAACCAGCACATTTGCTTCCTTTTATCTGTATATCATGCTTTCATCTCCAAAGTTATTTTCCTCTAGTGTGATCTTCATAACCAACAGATCATCTTGTTACATCAGCAATTATTCTTTTATGGTAAGGTTTTATCCTAGAATGCCTTAAATTATATGAGGTTCACATGCATCTCTTCCAATCTCATCGACTATATTTGGTGTAGCTCCATTTACATTAGTGTTGAAGGCTAGGTGAGTGTTTTGCGCAACACTTGTGCGGAGGGAATTATCGGAGTCGCTGCCTCAAAAAGGCAGCCAGCATCATCAGAGACCCACACCATCCTGGCCACCCACTCATTTCACCCCTGCCATCAGGAAGAAGGTACAGGAGCCCAAAACCTATAACGTCCAGGATCAGGAACAGCTTTTTCCCTACAGCCATCAGACTATTAAACACTATACCCTCAAATAAGCTCTGAACTGCAATAGGCTATTATTATCATTATTATTATTATTGCACTAATATTGTTTGTTTGTGTACGTATGTGTGCGCATGCGTATATGTGTGTATATATATATATATGTGTATATGTGTGTGTGTGTGTATATACTGTATACACACTGAACTTTTTATTTCCTCTCTTGTTTATTATATTGTTTACAGTGTACTGTGTATATATATTCTGTAGAGCTGCAGCAAGTAAGAATTTCATTGTTCTATCTGGGACATATGAGAATAAAACACTCGTGACATGACTCATGGCTCTGTCCACCAAGGCCTGTTGGATATCTCGTTTGCTTACCATTTTAATTCCCATCCTTGTTCTCATACTCATTTCTGTCCTTGGCCTCCTCCAGTGCCAGAGTGAGGCCACATGCAATCTGGAAGAACACTACCTGATGCTCCACTCGGATAGCTTACAATCCAAAGCTATAAACAATTTTACTTCGGAGTCACGTGAGTGACTACGTGAGTGACTACGTGAAGAAGCCCGCTAGGACGCATGCGTGTCATTGCGCTACATACATTTGCAAACGTCTACAGAGAATGGAGAAAGGTAGAAAATCAAAGAGGGCTGCAACGAAGCTGGCCAGGGTGGACCACGGAGCAGCGGACAGCCAGCCAAAGCAGCCGTCGGCACAAAGATCACCCGTAGTGGGATCACTTGTGCCCTGTGAAACCGCCGCACCGGCCAAATCAACGCGGCCGGCGGAAAGGCAAAACACAAGACAAACAGAGTCGTGGACTCGGAGGAGTCCGACTCTGATACACCGCGGGAGACCAGCAACCAAGAGCGCTGGACCCGTATAGAACGGTATCTGGAGCATCTACTCCAGCGGGACCGGCTCCGCGATTTGGAGTCAGACCCCTGTGGGCCCTATATCAAACCCACAGCAGCACCTTTTCAAGGGCTGCACAATGTCTCCACCTTATCAGAGGGGAGCACCTCGAGTCAGTTCTGGGCTGATTTGGAAGAGGGGACCGCGGAAGAAAACACCAGTGTGCATGGGGTGCAGGGGAAAGAGAATTTACTGGATATGGTGGCAAGCTTCATGCAGCCAGACCAAACAGGGGCAAACCTGGATCCCAAGCTTGCAGCAAGCATTGATTACATGTCCTTAAACCAGCTACAGGGACAGGCTGTGCTGGATACAACAGGGAGGCACTTAGCACCAGGAAACTGCATTTCCTTGAATGTGCCAATTGTAAACAGCTACATCTGGAAGCATCGGGCCAGGGGTCAGAAGCATGGATGTGAAGCTTCAAAAAGTCCTGAAGTCATTAACTTCAGGAATAACCGCCTTTGCCCATACGGTGGACACCACGGCCATGTCCCAAGACCAACAGGACGCGCTGGCACTTCTATGCAACACACAGCACGAACTAAATAGCATTAGAAAAAGTGCCATACAGCCAACGCTAAATCCAAAATTTGCGGGGCTGTGCAAGCCTGGAGCCACAAAACCGTCCATCCTACTGTTCGGAGGCAACTTATCAAAGCAGGTAAAGGAGCTGGACGAAGAAGCCAAAACTTTGGGGTTAATTAAAGGATCAACCCACCCTGCTAAAACCCACCATAACCTACGACATCACCCCTACGCACCCACTGGCAGAACTGGTGAAAGTACGTGGGCTCGGCACTCTAAACATGAGTCTTTTTTAGGCCATGGCCCAGGCCGACCCTCCTGGAAGATGCGGGTAACCCCAATAACAGCAGCAACCAACCCGAAGAGCCAACCACCAGCACAGCAACGGAAGAACTTCAGGAAGAAGTAGTCCTGCCACTGGTAACAATGGAGGTAGGTGGGTCTGGTTCCCCAAATAATATGGGAAGCATGGAGGTTGGGGGAAGACTGTATTGGTTTTTAAATGCATGGAGCATGCTAACATCCGATACTTACGTCTTAAGCAGTATCCATGGATATGCCATAGAGTTTGTACACCAAAACAGCCCTCCAGTTCAACACAAACCAAACCAAGAATCTGTGCTCTCTGATAGGGAAAAAACAGAAGCACAAGTTGAACTGGAGCGAATTTACATAAAAGGTGTAATTCAGACAACACAACACGAACCATTAGAATTTGTGTCCAATATATTTACTAAAACCAAAAAGATGGTGGTTGTCACATCATCATAGATCTGACAAAATTGAATACATTTGTACAATATATTCACTTCAAAATGGAAACCTTTGTTACTGCTAAACAACTAATTTCCAAAGGGTACTTCATGGCTAGCATTGATTTAAAAGATGCATACTATTCAGTACCCATACGAGGTGACCACAGACATTACTTAAAATTTAACTGGATGGGACAACGTTGGCAATATAAAGCACTGCCAAATGGGCTAACATCAGCCCCCAGGCTGTTCACAAAAATTTTAAAACCAGCCCTAGCATTTCTACGCAAACGCAAACATATGGTTATGGCATATTTGGATGACATACTCATTGTGGGCATAACTTTGGAACTGGCCATACTAACTGTAACAGCCACAAAACAGTTGTTTGAAAAACTGGGATTTATCATCCATCCAATTAAATCTAACCAAACACCGTCCACTACTATGGACTACTTGGGATTCACCATTGATTCAGTTCACATGACGGTGACACTACCTACCAGAGAAATAATAGAGGTTTGTAGCAATCTCATTGACATCACAAATCCATCCATCAGATTGGTAGCCAAAGTAATCGGTAAAATGGTGGCTGCTTTCCCAGCCACACAATTTGGACCTTTACATTACCAAAACTTACAGAGAGCTAAAATTCAAGCTCTAAAAATCAATGCAGGTCACTTTGACAGACCTATGAAACTACCAATTCAAGCCAAAACGGAGCTAAAATGGTGGATCAATAACATCTGGCTTTGTTCCAACCCTATCATTGTCAGTAACCATTTGATGGTACTACAAACGGATGCCAGTGCACTAGGGTGGGAAGCCACCAATACCATCACCAGCTGTGGAGGTAGATGGACAGTGCAGGAGGCATCCTTCTTACTGACACTGGGTATAAATTACTTGGAAATGTTGGGAGCATTCCATGGCCTTAAGTCATATTGTACTCGGTCATATCACCAGCATGTTAGATTACAAATAGACAATACCACTGTGGTAGCATACATCAACCACATGGGCGGCAACAAATCGATATCATGTAACAATCTCGCTAATTCAATTTGGCAATGGTGCATCCAGAGAAATATTTGGATTTCAGCCACTTACTTACCAGGGAAACTAAATTTAGTGGCAGACACAAGGTCACGGAAATTTAATGAAAACACCGCATGGATGTTAAACAAAACAGTGTTTGCCGAAATCACAGCAAAATACGGAAAACCGGATATCGATCTTTTCGCGTCCAGACTAAACAATCAGATATCTAACTATGTTTCATGGCAACCAGACCCTGGGGCAGTGGCAACAGATGCATTTTCACTGCATTGGGGGAAATTGTTTATCTACGCATTCCCTCCCTTCTGCCTCATCAGTCGGGTATTAAGGAAAATACGACAAGACTCTGCGTCTGGTATTTTGATAGTACCCGATTGGCCTACACAACCATGGTTCCCAGTGGTGCTAAACATGGTATTAAAACCATGTACGACAATCCCACACAGACCAGATCTACTTCTACATCCCATGACAGGGGATAGCCATCCAAGACATAAAAGCTTGAACCTGTTAATTTGTAGAGTTTAAAGATACCACTTCTACAACTGGAACTCACGGAGCGAACAGTAAACATCATCTCGGCGGCCCAAAGAGAATCAGCAAAGAAGCAATATCTGGTCTACATAAGGAAGTGGGAAACATACTGCCAAAAGAACAAAATCACCAACAGGAATATGAACATCCCATCTGTTCTGAAATATCTGGCAGGCCTACACTATGATGAAGGGCTCAGCTACAGTGCCATCAACAGCGCCAGAAGTGCCCTGTCAACATACTTATGGCAAGGGAAGAGCGTTACACCGTAGGGACTCACCCCCTCGTAACCAAGCTCATGAGGGGAATTTTTAACACTAACCACCCTAAAACCAGGTACTCCCATATATGGGATGTAACAATTGTCCTGAAAGCACTCAGGAACTGGTCACCAGCAGCTACCCTGTCCTTACATAGACTTACGTTAAAAACAGTCATGTTGATGGCATTGGTCACGGCACAGAGGGTCCAGTCACTGCAAAAACTTAGAGTGGACAACATGACCTCCTCGCCAGACGATATCACATTTCATATTTTCGAGCTGGTGAAACAAAACAGACAGGGATCGGCAGGCCTCAACATCCAATTCAGGTCATACCCTGCAGATGACCGCCTTTGTATAGTAAAACATCTAAAACTATACATGGAGAAAACTAAAAACCTGAGAGGCAATGAGAATGGACTGCTGATCAGCCATAAGAAACCTCACAAAAAAGTGATGGTCCAGACAATCTCCAGATGGCTGAAACAGGTACTGACGCAGGCTGGGGTGGATACTAATGTGTTCAAATCTCATTCCACCAGGGCCGCAGCTACATCAGCAGCAGTACGACTGGATGTGCCCATGGACCAAGTTCTCGAAGCAGCAGGATGGTCAGGGGAAAGAACTTTCCAGTTATTTTATAACAAACCAGTGAGGGAGACTGGAACATTTTCAGAAATAATTTTAAATTCTGTAAATTAATTAAAACCCATAAATAGTGTTATATTTGTGTTAATAAATTTTATGATTTCAATAACAAATCATGTACAATTATGTTAACACTATTCCTCCCACAGTCAAGGCAGACGTGTGCATGGACGTTTCCACGGCATGAAATCACAGAGCTTTGAAATCTTCACGTAGTCACTCATGTGACTCCGAAGTAAAATAGTAAGATTAAATGAGAACTTACCAGTTTGAAGTTTGATCTGTATTTTATGAGGAGTTACGATGAGGGATTACGTGCCCTCCGCTCCCACCCAGATCATATACTTAATTGGTACCTCTTCTCTAATCTTACTATGTTTAGTCATTACAGTTATCTGTGATTTCACACCGCTGCTTTGAAGAATGACACGCATGCGTCCTAGCGGGCTTCTTCACGTAGTCACTCAAGTAATCCCTCATCGTAACTCCTCATAAAATACAGATCAAACTTCAAACTGGTAAGTTCTCATTTAATCTTACTATTAATTATCAAATTTCAAGCAATACACTCTCCCTCTCCTTCCCTTGCTCAGGTGTGCACACATTTCTCCCAACATCTCCCACGATCACAATCACCCTGATCCTTTCCTCTTTTTCTTAGGTTCATGCCGATCCCTGAGTCTCACATTTCGCCTTAATCTTTCAATCCTCCTTTTCTTTCCTTATCTGATTCTGTTTTCATCTCTAGTTTTTGTCACACGCGCGCGCACACACGTGCCCACACACACACACACACACACACACACACACACACACACACACACACACACACACACACACACACACACACACACACACACACAGACACACACACACACACACACACACACACACACACATCGCAAAGGTGAGGGCCAGGGAAAGCGGGTGAGCGCTGTCAGAAATACACACCCACGGAGAACAGGAAGGAAAAAGACCGCTCGCAAAATGTACGGTAAGTCCTTGAGAGAGCGCTGAGAGGGGGGAGGAGAGGGGGGGAGAGAAGGGGGGGGGAGAAAGGGGGGAAGGAGAAGGAGCGGGGGAGAGAAGAAGGGGGGGAGAAGGGGGGGGAGAGAAGGGGGAGAGAAGCGGGGGGAGAAGGGGGGGGAGGGGGAGAGTAGGGGGAGGGGGAGAAGGGCGGGGAGAAACTTTTAAGAAGCCAGACAACGTTTAATAAAGTTTAGCGGGCAATTAACATTACCGGTCGGTTTACTTACCTTTTTTTTTCTCAACGAGCTTTACCTTCGACTACCCTCGATTGCCTTCGATTACCTAGGATAGCACTACGACCTACCTCGACTAAACCTACGAGTAAAAGAATATCGATTTTTTCCATGGCGACCTTTATTTACTTGCAGGCATTTTTCAGCATGTTGAAAAAAACGCGACCTAGCTGAGGCCTCAAGTATGCGGGGACTACTCTCGAGTATAAATGAGAGTTACAAAGACCTCCTAGGACCTCGTGTCGACCATGCTGCGAGTACGAGTCATGGGCAAACTCTTCTAAACTCGTGGAATAGGTTGCCGCAGTGGGACAGGCCATTTACACGACCCACGTGTCAGCTATTCAAACCCCCTCTAACCTGTATCTACTTATCACTTGCCAAGCTTTGTTCCACCACCAGCTTTCTTCCATCTACTATAATCAGCCTGACGAAGGGTCCCGGCATGAAACATCTGTATTCCCTCCATAGATGCTGCCTGATGCACTAATTTCCTCCAGCCTTTTATTTTTACATGACATATGACACTTCTACCAAATCAGGATCACAAAATGAACACACAGATAACTGCATAGAGAACGTCATATGTGTTACACAATTCTAAAGTTAAGTTAGTTAAATTATTAGACTCTTCACAGTCCAACATCCTGGGTGTGATGCTGCCAATATATTTCATTATCAAATTGGAAGGGTTCATATCCCTGGGGAGGATAGAGAATGTCTCTATATTTTTCTGCTCCTTGCTCCAAGGTGTCTCATGCAGTGTTCAAGAAGCTTGATGTCCATACCCTTCAGTCATTTCAAATGTCTTTATTTTTGCAGCCACAAACCTTCCCTTTGAAATGTGGTATTTGATTTGTAACAGTATAACTTACTCCTGATTACAGCCTTCTTTAAGAAGGAACGGCAGATGCTGGAAAATCGGAGGTAGACAAAAATGCTGGAGAATTTTTGCCAGCGGGTGAGGCAGCATCTATGGAGCGAAGGAAATAGGTGACGTTTTGGGTCAAGACCCTTCTTCAGACTGATGGGGGGGATGGGGGGGGGGGGGCAGGAAGAACAAAGGAAGAGGCGGAGACAGTGGGCTGTGGGAGAGCTGGGAAGGGGAGGGGAAAAAAGGAGAAAGCAGGGACTACCTGAAATTGGAGAAGTCAATGTTCATACTGCTGGGGTGTAAATTACCCAAGCAAAATATGAGGTGCTGCTCCTCCAATTTACGGTGAGTCTCACTGGCCATGGAGGAGGCCCAGGACAGAAAGGTCGGATTCGGAATGGGAGGGGGAGTTGAAGTGCTGGGCCACTGGGAGATCAGGTTGGTTGTTGAGAACTGAGCGGAGGTGTTGGGCGAACCGATCGCCAAGCCTACGCTTGGTCTCACCAATGTAGAGAGATGTAATAGATGTGGTTGGAGGAGGTGCAGGTGAACCTCTGCTGCACCTGGAAAGACTGTTTACATCCTTGGATGGAGTCAAGGAGGGAGGTAAAGCGACAAGTGTAGCATTTCCTGCGGAAGAAGTTTTCGTTTGGCGATTCAAAAAAAAAGTGGCTATGAACTATTTATTTACGTGACATCATTATGTTGAGGAAGTAAAAATCTAGACTATCAGGGATATACCCATGATCTAACCACGATCCTTGATCCCAGTCACATTTACTGGGATTATTGCAAATGTTAAAGGTGCTCAACTGCAACAAATCCATTGGCAAAATATCCAAGTTGCTGCTGTTACTTTCTATGTCAAATGTGCAGGGCCCTGTGGCTGCGCATCAAGCTCCCTGTTAAATTGGCAGCAAAAAAAATTAAGGAGAGGTTGGGAGAGAGGTGAAATGTGGTAATGGTAGATACCTCATTGCCTCCTGCAGGCTGGCATCAACGTAATTAAAGAGCTGGCCCTGGGTTTGCTGTATGATTGCACAGACCTTTTGTTGCACTTACCCCAACCTCAGATTAACATGGGAAATATCAGCAAATTTAAAGCACGTATCGATTTCAATTCACATTTGTATAATTTTAGCCGTAGCTTGAAAAAATAATGCTGGAAACCGACCTGCCTAACAAAATAACCCATGTCTCTGAGATAAATTAATCACCATTGAGAGTGAGCACTAATTGCTTTTCTTTACAGAACTTTGAGGAGGCGTAATTCATTGGCACTAGGGGATATGTTTTGATGCTGTTTAAACATTTTAAAAATTATTTTAATGGAATTATTAGAAAATGAATCCTGCCTTTATCTAATCCTTTCAGGACAGGGCCACCTAATCTCTCATTTTTACAAAAACGTATTGTGAAAAATGGCATGACTGAGTTCATCCACGGCAGCTTCTGTGTTTGATGACATACAAATTAATTGGAATGAAAACTTGGGAAGGACGAATAGTTTGCAGACTGGTGCTGTTTTTAGAGGAATTTCCCTTAGATTTGTCCCAATTGGAAATTCTAATTCTAGCAATTTGACGATTTAAATAGCCAATTCACCATGAGAAACTATTCAGGGTAGGGCAAGTGAATCCGATTATGATAATTAATTCTAATATTATGCAGCACCTCTGCAGATGTGTTTTTTTTTAATGAATGATTATTGAGTATAGCCATACCCCATCCAAACATTAAATGGAAAAACAGCAAGTGAGTTGGTGGCAACGTGAAATATATATATATTTAAGCTGCAGCCATGAATAACACACCTGATGGCAGAATTGAAAAGTCTGTTTAATAATAGTTTTTTTTTTAAGAATAATGAATTGTGCATAAAATGTTTCCTGGATTAATGACACTATGTAGGAGTTTTGCTTTCAGATCAGCAGTGCACTCAGTGATACTGGGAACTGTGGTTTGACAGCCTTGGTGTCGACCCACTGAGGTGGAGCTAAGTTGAGGAGTGGAGCAGGAAATCAAAATAAAGGAAATTAGGAATCAAATGTCAAGAGTTATAAGTTTTGTTATGTGTACCAATAATGGAACAATTCTTACTTGCAGCAGCATAACAAATGCAATGCACACAAATAATATATATTAAATTAAAAATTAATAATCCCAAACCAGTGCTTGGTGCAGCCATAGACAATCTAGTCCTTGGTGCAGCCATAGACAGTCCATAGAAATACATTATTGTGTTTAGTCTTGTGTACTGTGCATCCAGATACAAAACTATTAATTTTAATTATGTTCCACCAACACCTACATGGTGTTAACTGTAATGCACTCATACTATTTTGAAAGTCTTCCTTTATGACACTGCTCTGAAAAACGCCCTTGCCTTTTTTCGTACTTTTAGCTTTATTCTAATTTAATCCTGTCTTCTGCTTTGTCAGTTTCAAAACCTGTCCACTCCACATTCTGTTCATTCATTCAGTTTAGTTTAGTTTAGGGATAGAGTGCAGAACAGGCCCTGAGGCTCACCGAGTCTGCACTGACCAGAAATCCCCGCACATTAACACTACCCTACACATAGTGGGAACAATTTTACACTTATTACCCAGCCAATTAATCTACAAACCTGTACGTCTTTGGTGTGGGAGGAAACCAAAAATCTTGGAGAAAGCCCACGCAGGTCACGGGGAAGATGTACAATCTACGTGCAGACAAGGATCCATAGTCAGGATCGAACCCGAGTCTTTGGCTCTGTGCCCCTTCCTGGTTGTATTAGAGTTCATCCCAACAGACACACTTATGCCCCTGTTCCACTTAGGAAACCTGAACGGAAACCTCCGGAGACTTTGCGCCCCACCCAAGGTTTCCGTGCGGTTCCCGGAGGTTGCAGGTGGTTGCTGGAGGTTGCAGGTAGTGGAAGCAGTTAGGGAGACTGACAAAAAACATCCGGGAACCTCCTGGAACCGCACGGAAACCTTGGGTGAGGCTCAAAGTCTCCAGAGGTTTCCTTTCAGGTTTCCTAAGTGGGACAGGGGCATAACTCTTTATAATCGTAGTTTATAATCCATTGGCAGTAGGTGGTTCTGTCCTTTCAATGAGATGATGAAAGTGATTGTTGAGGGTAGGACCGTGATTGTTGTAAACTTGGACTATTATAACATTCAGTCAGGTCTTCCCTAAGTTTATAATAGTCCAAGTATACAGGTCTTCCCTAAGGTATTTGATAAAGACCCTCAAGTAGGCTAAGACTGGCCAACCCATAGTTAGGTGGAAGGGTATTATGATTTCAATGAAAATGTAGATGGGTTGGTTAGTAGGTTTGCAGGCAACACAAACATTGGTGGAGCATCCTTAACAACATAATGTACAGGGGATTTTGGAATCCAAGTCAGTAGCCTCCTTAAAGTAGCCGCACAAGTGGCTAGAAAGATTAAGAAGGCATATGGTGTGCTTGCCTTCATCGCTTGGACCATTGAGTATAAGAGTCAGGAAATCATGTTCCAGCTTTGGTTGGGCTGCATTTGAAGTTCTGGTTGCCAAATTACAGGAAGGATATGGAGGCTTTGGAGAGGGTACAGAAAAGGCTTTGGAGAATGTGCAGAAGAAGCGTTTTTTTCTTTCAGGAGAGGATGAATAAACTCTGCTCTCACTCCCCATCCCCCCACTCATAACAAAGGGCACAGTCCCCCTTGTCCTCACCTTCCACCCTACCAGATGTCATATACAACAGATAATCCTCCTGCATTTTCACCACCTCCAATGAGATTCCACCACTGGCCACATCTTCCCATCTCCTCCCATTTTGGTTTTACACAGAGAATGCTCCTTCTGTAACTCCCTGGTCCATTCGTCCCTTCCCACCCAAACCACCCCCTCCCCTGGTACTTTCATTTGCAGGAAATGCTACACTTATTGCTTTACCTCTCCCCTTGACTCCATCCAAGGACCTAAGCAGTCTTTCCAGGTGTGGCAGAGGTTCACCTGCACCTCCTCAAACCTCATCTATTGCATCCGCTGTTCTAGGTGTCAGCTGCTCTACATCGGTGAGACCAAGTGGAGGCTTGGCGATCGCTTTGCCCAACACCTCCACTCGGTTTGCAATAACCAACCTGATCTCCCGGTGGCTCAGCACTTCAACTCCCCCTCCCATTCAGAATCTTACCTTTCTGTCCTGTCCCTCCTCCATGGCCAGAGTGAGTCCCACCGCAAATTGGAGGAGCAGCACCTCATATTTCGCTTGGGTGGTTTACACCCCAGCAGTATGAACATTGACCTCCAATTTCAGATAGTCCTTACTTTCTCCCTCTTTCCCAGCTCTCCCGCAGCCCACTGCCTCCCCCTCTTCCTTTCTTCATCCCAGCCCCCCTCCCCCACATTAGTCTGAAGAAGGATATGGACCCAAAACGTCACCTATTCCATTGCCCCATAGATGCTGCCTCACTCGCGGATTCTCTCCAGCATTTTTGTCCACCTTGAATAAACTTAGATTGTTTTACCTGGACTGTCAGAGCTGAGTGTGAGTGACCTGAGAACAGTTTATACATTTATGTGAGGAATAGATAGAGTAGACAGTCATAACCTTTATCTCAGGGTGGAAATCTCAAAGACTTAGAGGGTATAGTTTTGAGGCCAAAGGCTGAAAGTTTAAGGGAGATGCACAGAGAGTGAAGGGTGCCAGGAACGTGTTGCCAGAGATGGCGGTGGTAGCAAACACAATTGCGGCCTTCAAGAGGTGTTTAGATTGACACCTGAATTTGTGGGGAATGGAAGGACATGGATCACAGGCAGGCAGTTTTGAAACCTCTTAAACGTTCTCAAACCTCCTTAAATTTTTCAATTTTCCTCTTGTTTCCTTGTCTATTTTTATCTTCTGTTTCAATTTTCATAACACATTAACTTTGCACTAAATTTTGAAGCACACAATGTCTTTTAAATATATACTTCCTCAAGCAGATGCAGAGTATGAAGAGTATTCTGAATATAAACAGAGAAAGCTGGTAAAATTCAACTGATCAGGGAGCATCTGTGGAAGGAGGAACTGCTATCGTTAATAAAAAGAATCTCATCATTCTCTGCATTGAATACAAGATCCTTATCTCCAAATGCGTAGCTCTCCACTTTTTTTTAAATATTCACCAGTCATGCTATGCGTGCTGTGGTTTGGCTCATTTTATCTTCCAATGCCTTTGTGGGTAACTTTAATCCTATACTATGACATTAGTGTCATTCCCAAATCAAGATTCAAGATTCAAGATTCAATTTATTTGTCTTTTGGACCCCTTGAGGTCCAAACGAAATGACATTTCTGCAGCCATACATTACAAACAAATAGACCCAAGACACAACATAATTTACATAAATCATCCACCAGTCATTGCAATTATTCCCTGTTCAGGCAACCACATGGAAATAATTCATCCCAAATTGCCTTACAATTCATCTTCCGAAGATTAAACATACATTCTAAATGTAAAGATTCGCCTGTCAACATGTGCCAAAGATCTGATTCTCATCATACCTCTGCTGAATTGATGTGTATGAATTCCATTCTTATTGCTGTCTGTGGTTTGGTACTGAGAACAAAATAGCATAAGAGGGGAAGCCAAAATTGGCTATTCAGCCCCTCGTGGCTGCTGTGTCATTCAATATGAGGGGGAACTTCTTTACTCAGAGGGTGGTAGCGGTGTGGAATGAGCTTCCAGTGGAAGTGGTGGAGGCAGGTTCGTTGGTGTCATTTAAAAATAAATTGGATAGGCATATGGATGAGAAGGTTTATGGTATGAGTGCAGGCAGGTGGAACTAAGGGAAAAAAAGTTGTTCGGCACGGACTTGTAGGGCCGAGATGGCCTGTTTCCGTGCTGTAATTGTTATATGGTTATATGGTTATAATATGATAATGGCTGTTATTTTGAAATCTCAGAATCAATATTCCATTGTTGTTCCCAAATCCCTTGGTTCCTTTTATGAGAAAATAATCTATCAGTTCCTAACTTGATATCTTGGGTGAATGAGCCCCCACAACCCTGTGAGGTAGAGAATTACAAATATACTCTGTCCTCAGGATTCCCCTCATATCTGGTCTGAATGGTCTTCCTTTTATCTTGAGCTGCTGTTCCCTGTTTCTAGACACATTGGCCATGAGAAATTTTCACTCAAATTTCCTCAAATGCACCTCTCACTTTTCGAAGCTCTCACTCAAGTCAAGTCAAGTCAGGTCAAGTCAAATCACATTTATTTATATAGCACATTTAAAAAACTACTCTCGTTGGCCAAAGTGCTTTACATTTGTTATAAGAATAGTATAAACAAACAAACTACATACATATATACATATAACCCTCGCTCAGTGGATGTCAGGAAAGGCTTGGGAGTATAGATAAGTTTTTAGTCTTGACTTAAAGGAGTCAATGGAGGGGGCAGTTCTGATGGGAAGGGGGATGCTGTTCCACAGTCTAGGAGCTGCAACCGCAAAGACGCGGTCGCCCCTAAGCTTATGCCTAGACCGCGGGATATTCAGCAGCCCCAAGTCGGACGATCTGAGGGACTTGGAGGTGGAGTGGTGGGTGAGAAGACTTTTAATGTAGGAGGGGGCAAGCCCATTGAGGGCTTTGTAGACATAGAGGGTCTTGAAATGTATACGGAACCGCACAGGGAGCCAGTTTAACTGCCACTCGGGCAGTTTAGGCCCAGTCCGGTGAATGTTTCCTTATACAACAAACCTACAACTCTTGGAATCTATTTGGTGAACCGTGCCTGCATGTTAATCCAGTATTTAATAATACTAACTGTGGCATGAAAATTGGAAATTCATATAGTTTCTAAAAATATTGACTTAATATATCAAGTACTTTTATAGCTACCTGTCCTGTTGAGCTTTTCCTGCATATTCTGTTTTTATTTGTGTAACTACGGATCTATCATAAGATGAAACATTAAGACGAGTGGGCCGGAACTATCTGTAGTATAAATAAATGAAAAGTGATTTCATTGATATGTGCACAATGGCATCCACACATTACAACCACTACCCATCCATGATAAACTAGGTAAACTCTTCAATTTTCATATCCTTTAATAATGGCAGACTTGAGGGTCTTTATAAATGGCCATGAAGACAGCAGAAATCTATGATCTCTAGCCATAAATTATTCACCAGTTTCCACTGGGAAATGGGGTGAAAAGCCAGTTAAAGAGGGATGGCAATGCTTCTGGTTCAAAGTGCCTCATTGGAGCAATACTCTGCAGTGCCACGGTGTGCATTATAAAATTAGCAACATTTTTAATAAATTAACTATCTTGGGAGAACAGCATTCTATTCCCAAATCTATATCTTTTTGCAGGGATGGACTTACTCTGCACTTGCTAAAGTTACCTGTAGGAAAGCCAGTGGAAATTTGAGTTCTCATTTTTACTTTCACATGGCAAAGCAAAACAAAATAAAAGAAAATAGTTGTTCATGTTTCTTAAGCAAAAACTTGTAAAGGCTGGAAAGGTTTGTCAGGCAGTGAGTGCCAGGTAGTGAGTGCCACATTTGTCTTCATTTCAAGTATATTATTGGCCACAGTTCTGTGGCCACTTCATTTATGTTTTCTCAAGAGATCTAGCCTGAGTTGCTGAGAGCCACCAGAAATTGCCTTTGATCTCCAATGTCGTACAGTTCAATTTTGCTCAATTGTCTTTATTTTCAATTACTGGCTATGAAATAAGTTGGGGCATTTGTGCAGGTGTCAAGGAAAGGATTCCTCCAATATTTTGCCAAAAGCCAACTGTTAAGGCTGGAAAAGCCCAATAAGTTGATATTTCCAACTATTTCCCACGACTTCACATTCTGAACTAGCTAGACATTATTTGTTGTGCTGTGCTGTGTTGATAGTGTGCCGTTGCAAGTCTAAAGCTATCAGTAGAGAATGAAACCTCATATATTTGCACAGAATGAAATGTTGCAATTCTCAAAAGCAAATTAAGAACTTGTGCATTGCTTATATTAGCTTCAGTTGATGCAAAATAAGCTTATTTTATACAGTAGCCTTCATATTAACTCAAAGTGCTTACATTGATAATATATAATCTGGTCTATGATGGAATAATAGCTTGCTTCATGGCTTTATTGTTGGATACCCACAGTGAGCCCATGTTAACTAATTTTTGCTGTGAACATCTGGAAACACTCAATGGATCAGGCAGCATCTATGGAAAGAGAAACAGTTAATGCTTCAGATATGACACCCGTCTTTAGAACTAAACATGAGAAAGCGAAAATTACAAGTTTGTTTTTAAAGCAGAGAGGTGGGGGATGGGGCGGGGGGGGGATATAGAATATTGTGTTGGGTAAGACTAAATGAGTTAATGGAGCAGGTAGATTAGCAGTGAGGCATGTTATGCTTCTTTATCAATGTAATGTGTTGTTGACATTGAGGCTGTAGGACATGACCAGAAGGGTGATCTACAAGAATAGAAAAGGAAAACTGGGCCAAAATGGTGACAGGCAGATATGATTAATTCTTATTTAGATAGAAAGAGAGAGTTGCCAAGTTACAGATTCAAGATAGATTTAATTGTCACGTGTGCCTGATGGCACAGTGAAATGAATTTCCATACAGCCATACAATAAAAATCAACAGGACACAACACACTATAGGGTTTGACATAAAACATCCCCACACAGCAGAATCAAAGTTCCCCACTGCGTGGGAAGGCACCAAAGTCAGTCTTCTTCCTCCACTATTCCCCGTGGTCAGGGCCTCCCCAAGCCCTCCGCAGTTGCCGCTACGGACGGCCCGATGTTCAGGACCGCACGCCGGGGTGTTAAAAGTCCGACGTCGGGGCTGCGGGACGTCCTCAGCGGCGTGGACACAGAGTCGGCCCCCTCCTACCGGAGTCCGCGGCTTCCAAAGTCCGCCGGCCGCGCCGGGTGGAGACTGCTGCTGGAGACCCTCTGCAAGGCGCCCCAGGACTCCACGATGGTGGTCAGCGCCGCCCGCGTTGGAAGCTCTCCGCACCAGAGCTCCTCGATGTTGGAGCAACGGCCCAACGCTCCGGAGCTCCAAACGGCGACCCAGGTAGGTATCGCCCGCTCCGCGGTGACTCCAGCGCTGCGCCGCCGCTGTAGCAGCCCTGGTCCGGTTCCCGGTCCCCGACAGGAAAGGCCACTCCGATCCAGCTGGTAGGCCGCGAGGTGGGGGGCGAGGACGCGACTCGGAGAAATAGTCGCGTCCCCGCCAGGAAGAGGCTGAGAAACGGTTTCCCCCCTTACCCTGCCCCCCTCCCCCACATAGAAAAGTTAAAGTTTCCCACAACACAACACTTTGGACTAACTAAAAATAATAAAAAAGACAGAAATAACAGACAGGCTGTAGGTAGAGGCTGCTGCCAGTGCAGCGCCCCTAGAGAGGAGAGTTGTTGAAACCTTTGATATTGTGTCTGGAAGGCTGCAACATGCCCAGACAGACGATGAGGTATTATTTGCCAAGCTTTCATTAGATCTCACTGTAACAGGGCAGGAGGCCACAGACAGATTGGTTAGAAAGGCAGCAAGATGTAGCTCTTTTAGCCATAAACATCAACAATGGGTGTCCATGCACCATACATGGTGATCGGTGTATGAATCACAGGTGCATGGGAAGCAAAGACCCAGGTATCTGTCATCATCCATAAGGTGGCAAAAACATCATAGCTGTTATCAAAGTATACATGTAATCATTTGATTGTAACATTTTAGCTCTGCAGACCGCGGCTTCAGGCTGCCGGCTGCCCCGGGCCAGCGAAACGGAGCGCTCCCCTCCAGCGAGGCACAGCGAGGGCTCGCCCGCTCCACGCCGAGAGTCCACGCTGCATCCGCTGCTGAAGCCCCGGGCGCGTCTCCGGGAAAGGCCGCCCCGATCCTTGCTGTTAGGCCACGGGGTAGGCGACCTGGAAAAAGTCACCTCTCCGTGGAGGAGGTGGCCGAAACGGTTTCCCCCTTACCCCCCAACACCACCCCTCACACAAAACACACCGAGAAACATTAAAAAACATACTTTAAAACATACTAAAAAAAAAAAAAAAGTTGAAAAAACTAACGCGCTGCTGACAGGCTGCTGCCATTGCAGCGCCCCCTACCTACCCTACCTATGGTACTTAGTACATCACCTGTTGCACCTCAGTTTTCATCAACGGATGTGAGGTAAAGCATCTGTGCAACTGTGGGCAGAATTAGGAACCTCTTCCATCATATTTGGTATATCGACTGCTGCAGCTCAGTTTTCATTGATGTTCTTGCCTTCTGCAATAATCATTGTGTGAATCGCCAAATGGAAGCCACATTATGGCTCACTGGACCCAACAAAGTACAAGCAGATAACCACAAGTATGAGGCAGTGCATTCTCATTATGATAACAGCCCTGCAATCTCTGCTGTACATGTAAAAACACCACCAGAATTAACACCAACAAAGAAAGAATGTTGCAAATTAATGCCGATCAAACAGCATTGCTGAAGGTAACCAGTCCTATATCTTTGCAGGCATCATAGCCTAAAAGTGGAACAACATTGTAGTCAATGGCATGTATGGTTGATCCATAAGTGACAATGCAGCTTCACAATATGGACTGTATTAACCTCACTTCCCCCAAATGCGAGATGAGTAAAATTGGGGGGGTTTAATCACTCTGCGTTCCTCAGGCAATTGAACTGTTCCCGAGACAGAACATTGCATATCGCTGCAGTCAATTTTCATCTCGATTATCTTATTGTGTTTACTGTTACGGTGGCCATTGATTCACAATTTTGCATATTTTGTGTGATAATAGAATGCGTCTGCAGAATGATTCCATCAACCTTTGGCCTCTCATCCATGCCGCTATTGGACAAATCTGACAGTGGCTCAGCCTGCAGAGAAGATTATTGGCTGCAACCTTCCCTCCATTGATGAACTGTACACTGCTAAGGGACAGGAAGCGAGCGGGCAAGATCATCTCTGACCCCTCTCACCCTGGCCACGAACTCTTTGAATCATTTCCCTCTGGAAGGCGACTCCGGACTGTCAAAGCTGCCACAGCCAGACATTAAAACAGTTTTTATCCACGAGTAGTTGCTCTACTCAACAGCCAAAAATCTGCAGCCTCCCTTTGATCTGGTATTTTGTTGGTTCACATGCTTGATCAATGGTGTTTTATCATTAATGTCTTAATATTATTAATGTTTAGGGGTCACAGTTTAAGGATAAGGGGGAAATCTTTTAGGACCGAGATGAGAAAAACATTTTTCACACAGAGAGTGGTGAATCTCTGGAATTCTCTGCCACAGAAGGTAGTTGAGGCCAGTTCATTGGCTATATTTAAGAGGGAGTTAGATGTGGCCCTTGTGGCTAAAGGTATCCGGGGGTATTGAGAGAAGGCAGGTAGAGGATACTGAGTTGGATGATCAGCCATGATCATAGAGATTAGAGTGTTTAATTTAATTTGTTCATGATATATGTATTTTTGTTTCTATTTACTTGTTGTTATTTGTACTGCACACTGAATGGACACTGGTTGAGCAACGTTTTTTTGTTCCTCTGGGTATGTGAGTACTCAGGAAATGACAATAAATATATACTGACTGACTGATATTGAATGGCGGTGCAGGCTCGAAGAGCCGAATGGCCTACTCCTGCACCTATTTTCTATGTTTCTATGTTTAGTGTTTTCTGAGATATTTGTAACTCTCACTGTATGTCATGTTGTTACTTATAGGTGGAGCACGAAGGCAAATTCCTTGTATGTGAATACTTGGCCAATACACTTACTTACTTACTTTATCTTCTCTTTCTTAGGTCGGGATCTGCAACATCTCCAGAAATGGTTTTTGCCTTTTACACCCATGGCAAACTTGACCAAAGGCAGAGCAACAAGCCTTTTCATGATGTTCAAGAAGGAACTGCAGATGCTGGAAGATCGAAGGTACACAAAATTGGTGGAGAAACTCAGCGGGTGCAGCAGCATCTATGGAGCGAAGGAAATAGGCAACGTTTTGGGCCGAAACCCGTCTTCAGACTGATGGGGGGGTCTTTTCATGATGCCTTTTCATGATGCTCTGGCGTAGCTGCAGAGAATGATGCTGCAGCTCCAGAAGTATGATATCCCTCTCACTTACAAGCAGGGTAAGCATATGTATATGGCTGACACATTATCCCGTGCATCCAGGAAGTCATAAGTTCATAAGTTCATTTATTTACAGTGAAATTCACTGGCCAGATCAGTCATACAATTAAAAAAAAACAACAGTCAAAAAACACATTTTAACATAAACATCCATCACAGTGACTCCTACACATTCCTCACTAGATATAAGATACAAGATACAAGATACATTTAATTGTCACATGTGCCAGTTGGCACAGTGAAATGAGATTCCCATACAACCATACAATAAAAAATAAAGAACACAACACACGATAGAATTCAACATAAAACATCCCCACACAGCAGAATCAAAGTTTCCCACTGTGAGGGAAGACACCAAAGTCAGTCTCTTCCTCCAATGTTCCCCAATGTTCGCCCGTGGTCGGGGCCTCCCCGAGCCCACCACAGTCGCCGCTACGGGCGGCCCGATGTTCAGGCGCGCTCGCCGGGGGTGATGTAAGTCCGACGTCGGGGCTGGGGGACGTCCACAGCGGCGTGGACACAGAGTCGGCCCCCTCCTACCGGAGTCCTCGGCTCCCAAAGTCCGCAGGCCGCGCCGGGCTGAGACTGATGCTGGCTGCCCTCTGCAAGGAGCCCCAGGACTCCGCGTTGATGGTCAATGCCACCCGCATTGGAACCCTCCAAACCAGAGCTCCGGAGCTCCAAACTCCGCGGTGAATCCAGCGCTGCGCCGCCGCTGTTGCAGCTCTGGTCCAGTTCTTGGTCCCCGGCAGGAAAGGCCGCTCCGATCCAGGTGGTAGGCCATGAGGTGGAGGGCGATGGACACGATTCGGAGAAATAGTCGCATCCCCGCCAGGAAGAGACGCAACTATTTCGTTCAGCATTAAATTGTTCTGTGCACTGAATTCAGTCATGTTGCATGTTGCTCCTCCTGAGGTCTTCTTTGGAACTTCCTGCTTTGCCTCTTATTTTATCAGCAGCAAGCTTCCTTATCCTATTTCTGTAGACTCATATCTCTCATTGACTCCTTGCACATTTCAGCAGTACATCTAAAGAAGCAATATTAAATGCTGGAATGGGGATTGTGGCATGAGTGTTCACATCAATTACTATCGTGCAATCATATAATTAATAATACTGATCTTGTACGTGTGTACATGTGTATATGTGTGTGTGCGTATATGTGGTTGTCTTTACATCTTCGCAAAAATACTACGTGGTACGATAACATTTTTACATATTCTGATTGACATATTTCCCGTCGAGGCCGGGTCACCTTATCTGAACATTTTATGCTTTATTTCTCCTTATTCTTGACTCATTACTGATTAAAAGTCTAAAAAAGTCAAAAGACGTTAAAATTAAAACCACCAGTTTCAACCGATGTTGTCACAATGGCTCAGCTAGCAGAGACCAGCCTCAATGAAGATTTCATCCTACATTTGACACATTATTCGCGATTAAACCTTTGAAAATGCCAATTTTCACAAGATTTTTACATATTTAACTTCGGAGTCACGTGAGAGATTACGTGAAGAAGGCCCGTTTAGCCGCACGTGCGTCATTACATCAGACGCATTGGTGCAAGGTGCCCGGTTGGGGAGCAGGAGTTCCTCCCACGTGGGTAAGTTTAAGCTTCAGATAAGCTTGATTCTTACCTATTTTATTCCCTGCAGGATCCTTTAGTTCCAGAGGCTTCCGGCCGGAGGATTCGTGAGGCCCGACGGGGGAACCGGCTATGGGCTGTGGGGAAACCCCGGATCTTGCCGCCAAGCGTGGGTAGCTGGGTTGTCGGGTTTCACGAAGTTAGTCGCTGACAGGTGGTCAGTGGCTTACAGGCGCTCTGGGTGCCGGGAGGGGTTGCCTCCGATAGGCACAGAAACGCTGGGGTTCCCAGGGAGGGGACCTCCAGTAGGCCGTGTGCTGGGAGTGGTTTTCCCTCCAAGATATGAACGTTAATGCTGGGGTTCCCGTGGAGGGGACCTCAAGCAGGCAGGGTGCCAGGAGTAATTTTCCCTCTGAAGATATGTATGTTAATGCTTGGGTTACTGTGGAGGAGACCTCCAGTAGATCAGGAGTCTGGAGGGGTTATTTATCCTCCACGATAAATATATATGCCGGATGTTGGGAGGTTTTCCCCGATATCCATATAGAGGCTGGGGTTCCCGGGTAGGGGAATCCAGTATTATGCCGCTTGCAGACCGCAGGGGTCCCCAGGTAAGGGGTTAAACGGACCGGAACGAGCAGCCCTGGGGCCGGTAGGGGTTTCCCTCCGGTAATATATAAGGGTGCTAGGATTCCCGGGGGAGGGGAAATCCACCAGCAATGCGGTACCCAGACCGCAGAGGTCCCCAAGATATGGGGTAAATCGACCTAAGTGGTCAGTCCTGGTGCCGGGAGGGTTCCCTTCTGGTAATAATAAATAATGTGGAAGTTGGCCAGGATGGAGCCTTATTGAGAGTAGGCTCAAGATAGATACACCCAAACATCAGGAGATATGGCAGTGTTGGGCAGATGGGAAGCCCTTGCCAGCAGCGCCTTGTAACAGGGCTGCATAATGGGGATGCCAAATATATGGCAGTGCCGAACTATTGCTCTAAGCCGTGTCAGCAGCGCCTTGTATAGGGCTGTTTAAATGTATGGCAGCAGCACCTGGAGAAGGGCTGCAATGATGTCTCCCTCATGGAGGAGGTGAGCTCACCGGGGCATTTTCTGACCCTGAAGGGTGGGCCTGTTGGAGAGGTCATGGCAGCAGCGCCTTGTAGTGGGGCTGCTTATTGTCTCCCTTATGATGGAGGAGAACATGCCGGGTCAGTGTAATCTGATGCCGAGGCTGAGGGTATAGCGTGGAGCATACCTCAAGGAATGAAGGGCACATGTCAGAGGTATGATTCCTGACAGCAAGGTTGCCATCCCAACACAATGCAGTGAACACCACTATCAGGGGAGTTAGAGCCACCCGCCGAATATTCTATTCAGGTGAGACATATTCCACAGGCAAAACCTGAAGGGCGAAGCACATAGTTTAGGGGAAAACACACCCCATGGCTTCATCGGCAGGAACTGGTTCACTGAAGCTGGTAGCAGCATTAAGCTGACCAGAGTTACTCTACAACTAAGTGACCACAAACAAGTTGGTAAGATTTACAATTGGTTGGGCAACACACAAATAACTGAGACATTGTCATCTACTCAGAGGCATTTTAACCAGGTAACTGGACAATACTAGTATTCCAAGAAAGTTGGAATTTGGCCAGAAGAGTGTTGAGCCAGGTCCAGTATTTTAGCCAGGTTTGCCTTCGAGACAGGCTCGGAGATATGGGGAATTGTCTTTCAAGGCAAGGTCAGAATTATGGCAAGAGCTGTCTTGGGACACGTGAGAATTATCAGAACCGGGCCAGAGTTGTCGTCAGGGCAGACTCGAAATGATGGCAGGTGTGGCCTGTTCATTATGAAAGAAGAGTGATCAAGCTTATTTCATAGGGTTTTCCATGTACAATGATCATGAGAGATGTTTGAAGGCATTGTTATGATGAGGCAAGTTAAACAGTATGATAACAATAAATCATTCAAAGGACTACTCAGAGTTCAAAAACAATTGTGATGTATTGTCTGGATTATATTTTGATGCTGTATTTGACTAAAATCCACTCAGTTTCAAGCTAATTGAGGAATTGGTTTCTCCATTCCAGTAAATTAGGTTGTTATCGAATGGATAGTTGCCATGTGACTCCGCCCTGGGCAACAGATTGGAATCAATAGAAACCTGGAACAGCATTGTGGTTATAAAGGAGTTCCTATTAATTAGACTAACTGGCGAACCCCTGGAGTGGACAGGCACGGCGCAGCCAGACGCCAGAGCTGGCGGGAGACGGTACGAGGCAGTGCGACGCGGAGGGCATATTGTATCGGGGTATCGGCCGACGGCCTTTATAGGTCCGGTAAATGGTGCTCTGGCACTATTCCCTGCTGTTACAAAATGATAGGAGAGAGTGGGTCTAGTGGTATGGAGGCCAGTGGAAGAGAGGATAATGCAGAAAGTGTTGAGAAGGAGTGGGGAACCGTGGGAACACGGGGTAGTCCCAGGAAGAGCAGCCGTAAAAGAAGGAAAAACAATACTGGTTGATCGGAGAGTGAAGACAAGGAACCAGAAAAGGAAATTTTGTTAAATGTAGTGGTGATGTTTGAAGGAGAAGGAGGAGTAAAGAAGATAGATCCATTGAAGCTGACAAAAATAGTCAGAGCCCAGGTTGGGGAAGTAAAGTATGCAAGAGTGCTGGAGGATGGAAACATGCTAATAGGGTGCAACAGTGAGGCTCAAGTTGAAAAGGCAATGAAAATGAACAAGATTGACAAAACCAAAATAATCAAAGTAGTGAGAGTGGGAGAACGGAGGACGGCAGGGTGTAAAGTGGTTATCTATGGAATCCCTCTCAAAGTTAACATGAGTGAACTGGTTCAGGAACTCAGGAAGAGATGTGAATTAATTATGAATGCCAAAAGAATGACCAAAGGAGCAAAGAAAGAGGAAACTGAGTCAGTCCTGGTCGAATTCAAGACAGAATCCCTTCCAAAAGTGGTACATTTTGGATTCATGCGATATAGCGTAAGAGAGTATGTACCCAAACCAATGAGGTGCTTCAAATGTCAGAAATTTGGGCATATAGCTAAAATGTGCAAGGGGGCGAGGAAATGCGCAAGGTGTAGTGGGGACCATGAATATGGTCAGTGTGGAGAGGGGGTTAGACCAAAGTGCTGTAATTGTGGAGGAGAGCATAGTGTGGCTTACTGGGGCTGTGAGGTGATGAAACGTTAAGGTGAAGTACAAAACATAAGAGTGAAGGAAAAGGTCTCCTATGCAGAGGCAGCAAAAAGGGCTGACCCTACAAAACAGATGAATTAAAGAAGGATCAGGAGGGAGCAAGATGTGGGCATAATGGAGACAATAAAAGAAAAAGAAAAGAGTATATGGAAAGAAAAGATAAACCTGGTTATATTTATAGCAGGAGTAATAAATGCGACAGCCCAAAACAGAAAGGATCCAAATCATTGTAAAGGCTGCAGTCCACCACTTGGGCATGGCAGGATTGAAGTGGGAGGAAATACATGATGGTCTCAGTATCCAGGCAAGCCAAGAATCAACATGTGTGGGTTAATAATATTAATGTTAATCCTACAATGGAATGCACGAAGCTTGTTAGCCAATGGGCAAGACTTTACGCAATTCATAGACAGTAGGAAGGAAAAACCAGATGTCGTATGTATCCAAGAAACCTGGTTGAAACCAAGTTTAGATTTTGTTCTATATGATTATGTTGCAGTGAGATGTGATAGAGGAAATGGGGGAGGAGGGGGTTGCGCCACTTTCATTAAAAAAAGGGATACCATACAGGGTATTAGGAATTGGGCAGGAACAGGAATATGTGGAAATAGAAGTATGGTTTGAGAGGAGGAAAGTAGTGGTAATAAATTACTATAATCCATGTAAGCGATTAGAGGTCAGTAAGTTACAGGAAGTAGAAGGCCAGAGCAAATCTAATGTTATTTGGTGTGGGGATTTTAACGCACATAACACATTATGGGGCAGTGGAAAGTCAGATAATAATGGACAGGTAATTGAGGAATTATTAAATGATGGTAATCTAGCATATCTAAATGATGGAAAGAAGACCAGGGTAGATGTTAGGACAGGGAAGGAGTCTGTGTTGGACCTTACACTTGTTCCTAATAGGATTGCTGCTAAGTGTGACAGGGAAGTATATGAAAAGGGTACCATAGGAAGTGATCATCATCCTGTGCTATGCAAAATAAATGTTACTTTAATTATGATTAAAGAAAACAGAAGTGGACGATGGGTTTTTGAAAAGGTTAATTGGGAGAAATTTAAGGAAGAAAGTGATAGATATGTAAAACCGATACAAGAAGAGACAGATATAGAAAGCTTTGAGAATAAATTGTCAGAAGGTATCAAAATCGAGATGAGAAGAACTTTTTTCACACAGAGAGTGGTGAAATCTCTGGAACTCTCTGCCACAGAGGGTAGTTGAGGCCAGTTCATTGGCTATATTTAAGAGGGAGTTAGATGTGGCCCTTGTGGCTAAGGGGATCAGGGGGTATGGAGAGAAGGCAGGTACGGGATACTGAGTTGGATGATCAGCCATGATCATATTGAATGGCGGTGCAGGCTCGAAGGGCCGAATGGCCTACTCCTGCACCTAATTTCTATGTTTCTATGTTTCTAAAAGAGCAGCATTAGTTTCCATACCTAAAAGTAAAGGAAGATCAAAAAGGAAAGCTGTGCCATGGTGGGACAATAAATGTAAAGAGGCGGTGGTGAATAGAAACAGAGCATTCAGATTATTAAAAATAACTCATAACTACCAACACATGATTAATTACAAACAGGCTCAGGCAATTGTAAGGAGGACTATAAGACAAACAAAAAGAGCATATTGGAGGACGTATTGTGATTCAATTGGAAACACAACACAGGTAGGGGAGATATGGGGGATGATTAAAAAAATGGAAGGTGATAAAAGGGAGTGGAGTTATCCTATCTTAACAAATGGAGATCAAACTGTAGTCTCAAATAAAGACAAAGCAGAACTAACACTTATAGTAGGGTTCACAGCTCCCACAACTTATCAGATGAAGGAAGAAGAGGTAGGGAAAGAACAAGAGAGGAAAATGTTGAGGCCTTACAAAGGAAAGGTATCACAGAGGACAAATACAATATTCCATTTAATTTGGGGGAGCTAAAGTGAGCTCTGGCCAAGTGTAAGATCTCAGCCCCAGGGAAGGATGATATTTGTTACATAATGATAAAGCATCTAAGTGAGGAGGGACTCCAAAAGATACTTGCACTATATAACAAGGTGTGGGAAGAAGGGCGAATACCGGAGAGGTGGAAGGAAGCAATCATTGTGCCTATTAGGAAACCATGGAAAGATGCAAGTAATCCAGTAAATTATAGACCTATAGCTTTAACAGCACACGTGTGTAAACTGATGGAAAGAATGGTAAATGAAAGATTAATGCATCTAATGGAAGAAAACGGTATAGTGGCTAATTATCAGAGTGGCTTTAGAAAAGGGAGAGGTACTAATGATCCAGTTCTGTGCTTGGAAGATAATATAAGGAAAGCACAAGTCAAAAAAGAATCTGTAGTTACCATATTTTTTGATGTAGAGAAGGCGTATGATATGTTGTGGAGAGAAGGTCTTCTAATAAAGCTGCATTTAATGGGAGTAGGAGGAAATATTTTTAACTGGATAATGGATTTTCTCAACGGTAGAAGTATCCAAGTTAAAATAGGGTCAGACATCTCTAGTAAATGTGTAGTCGAGAATGGAACTCCCCAGGGAAGTGCGATAAGCCCGATCCTATTCTCAATCATGATCAATGATATATTTGCAAACATTCAACCAGAGATGGGGCGATCGCTCTTTGCAGATGATGGCAGCCTATGGAGAAGGGGGAGGAATATAGAATTTATCGTGGAAAAAGTACAGCAAGGGATAGCCCAGGTGGAAGAGTGGGGAGGGAAATGGGGTTTTAAATTCTCTATAGAGAAGACAAAGACAATGGTTTTCACAAGGAAGAAAATTAAAGAGGATGTCCAGTTAAAACTATACGGCAACAATTTGGAAAGAGTTAAAGATTTCCGCTTCCTGGGGGTTCATTTTGACTCCAGATTAACATGGAGGGTCCACATTACAAAAGTAATTGAAAAATGCAAAAAAGCCATCAATGTAATGAGATGCTTGACAGGTTTAGAGTGGGGAGCAGATGTATTATCTCTTAAACGCATTTATGTATCACTGATCAGATCCAGACTAGAGTATGGCAGTATAGCTTATGGGTCAGCATCTAAATCAGTGTTGTCCGAGTTGGACAAAGTCCAAGCGGAAGGTCTAAGAGTCTGTATAGGAGGTGTGCGGACGTCACCTGTATGTGCACTACAGGTGGAAACTGGGGAGATACCATTGAGACTGAGCCGCAGACAACTAATGGCTAATTACTGGCTAAGCCTTAAGGGTCATGGAGAGAACCACCCAACAAAACAGGTAGTACAGGAATGCTGGGAGAGAGGGGTGGCTCAGTCTGGAAGCTTCGGCTGGGTTGGAGGAGTTGTGGCAAGGGACATGGGAGTAGAGGACAAAGAGTTCTGCCCTGCAGTATTGTGGCCATCTGTGCCAATATGGTTACTGAACATCACAAAAGTTGATCTGGAGATATGGGAGGCAAAAAGGAGGAACAAAAATTCAGACCTAAAGACAGAATATCATAACCATATAGATAATAGATACAGGGAACACCTCTTAATTTTCACAGATGGATCAAAGGACCCAGTAGCTGAAACAACAGGGGCGGCTGTGTTAGTCCAGGGGATGAATGTTGAGCTTAACAAAAGAACAAACAACTATTTGACAGTATATACAGTGGAACTGTACGCTATTTTGATGGCAGTTCGGTGGATGGAACAGGTGCAACCATGTAAAGTAGTACTATGTAGCGACTCATTATCTGCAATCCAGAGTATTGGGTCTGGTGCATCCCATAGGCGGCCTGACTTAGTGTATGAAATCCTGCTACTATTAAGCCAAGTGACAAGGAGGGGCAGTGACGTGACTTTGTTGTGGGTCCCAGCACACATTGGTGTTCTAGGGAATGAAAAGGTGGATAAATTGGCAAAGGAAGCTGTAAAAAAAAAAAACATAGAGGTAAACTTACAACTATCCAAATCTGAAGGAAAACACATTGTGTGGAAGAAAATAAATCAGGAATGGCAACAATACTGGGAACAGGAGACAAATGGGAGACACCTCTATTCACTACAAAACAGAGTGGGCATTACAGCAAGAAGAGGGGGGAACAAGAGGGAACAGGTAGTATTAACAAGATTGAGAATAGGACACACTCACCTGAACAGCATATTAAAAATATTGGGAAAACACCCTACTGGGCTGTGTGAGGAATGCCATCAACCAGAAACAGTTCAGCATGCCCTAGTTGCATGTAGGAGATATGAGACAGAAAGAGGATTTATGATCATTGCATTGAGGAAAATTGGATTGACAGAAATATTAGTAAAGAACATTCTAGAGTGTGGAGGGAAAGGAAAAGGAATAAAGTTGTTGTTTAATTTCTTGAGGGCCTCTGGGCTTATAAAAAGGGTGTAATATAAAGACATGAGTACTGTGGAATGAAGCCAGAAGGTGGTAGCAATGCAACATTGCTGATGCCGGCTGCCGTAAAACTCCAAAGAAGAAGAAGACAAACTGGCAATGTAATAGATGTGATGCTGCTGTGCATTTGGGAGAACTGACAGCATGCTTAATGACAAACAATAAGGGTCATGAAGATCATTGATAATACAACTTGCTATTGCTAGCTGAAGCTAAGAAAGCCACTATGATGGACAAACAGTATTCAGCATTGCTCCAGTAGTTTATCAATAAATATGTCATTATATTGCAAATAAGATGCTATGGCTTAAGGTGGGAAAATGCGAATGTCATCTCTAGTTGAGGTGCAGGAGATTTGCAATGTGTTATTAACTCTTCAGTATTGGTATCAACTATCTATAGACCCTAAGTGCATTATGGGTTAAAGAGGGATTGAGTGAATATGCATAGGTGCATGCTCAACTTCATGTTGATACACTAAGATGTGGCATATGATAAACACGAGGGTGCAATCAGGGAAAAGATCCTGTAAAAGGTACATAATCTCATTTGCCACTGGAGTATCATTAAGTACAGATCAATGACAACACAGAATGGGTGTTGGACCATGCAGTATTTATGAAATTCTGATTCAATGCAACACCGAATATAGATATATTGTTTTCATGCTAATTAAAGGTTGCAAAATGTGTGGCATAACAGTGACGAAAGATACATTCTCGCTACAAGCATCAGGAATGGTCTTTTATGTCTTCCTCCAATTTGCTTTATGTCGGGTCTTGAAATAAAGTCATCAAGAATCGCTTTAGGTTCCAGCTGTGGAATTGGCCTATCCAGTTTGATTCCCGATTTGTCGGGAATAATAATAATGCAACCTTATATGGTTATTTTAAACTTAACTTGGTGGTTCAGCCTGTGGCTTGGGAGATCAGCCGTTGCATGATAAAATCAATATATGTTCTACAGATTCTCAATAGACTGCTTACGGCTTGGGTTTGTCATGCCTATTTTTGTATGTATTCACAGTGCTGGAATGGTACCAAAAAAGCAGCACTTTGCTGCTTCAGGAGATGGGAAGCGCTCATGTTATATTTTAAAATGGTACAGATTCTGAGTTATTACAGTTTATTTAAATGGTCTTTGACAATATTGAATTATAGGTTCATTAACTGTGCCAAGGGGCTTTCCATCAGACTTACAGCAGCTAACGAGGGCCAAGTTGTTGGGTTCACCTCGGATATCGAAAGGATATCTGTTACACAGGTTTCCCAGGACAAGTACAATGCAGTATGGGAGATTGACATTGTGTAACACTATTTTGAACCAGGGGGTTCCAGCTACATTCTTAGCTTTGATCGGACCTCATTAGGTAGTTATCCTCCTGGCGCTGGTTAGCGCAACAGGTCACTCACTACATTATTGTGACAGGAGAGGATGATTGCATCTGCAAATATATGCATAGTATTTATGCTATAATTAATTTAAGCAGAGCAGTAGGGGTGTCAGGTCTCAAAATAGTTCAAGACATACCCAGGGATTTCTCGTTATGTGGGGACACACATATACAACAATACGTCAAGGTCACCAAGAGCCTTTGAGACTCTAAGCTAACTATGATTGTTAATTACAAAAGATGTTATAAGAACCTATCTGCTCAGATCTTGTCAGGTGTTAAAACGGAGTTGAGGTATGCAGGAGTAGATACTGATCTGGATCTCACTCCACCAGGGCTGCTATAACAGCAGCAGCAAGGGTTAATTACGTTCCGCTGGACCACATCATAATGGCTGTAGTGTGGTCAAACAAACAATATTTCAATCATGTTATAATAACCTGTTGCTAGACCAGAGGTATTCTCAATTTATTTTATGTTCTGTTATAGGTTCCATCCGGATGAGAGATGTGACTATTGGTATTGCATATTTAACATCATCAGCATGTTTAAATCTATGTCATAACTGTATGCATTATGAATGTTTTCCCTCATTTTGTCAATGAGGCAGTTGTGGTTGTGTAGACATGTTTCTCACGGCATGAAATCACAGAGCTTTGAAATCTTCACGTAGTCACTCACGTGACTCCAAAGTAAAATAGTAAGATTATACGAGAACCTACCAGTTTGAAGTTTGATCTCTATTTTATGAGGAGTTACGATGAGGGAATACGTGCCCTCCGCTCCCTCCCAGCCCTCGTTAAACTCATCAGGTAGTTCTAGTCTTCTTTCATCTTACTATCATACTTCAGTCATTGTTATTATTATCTGTGATTTCACACCGCTGCTTTGAAGATTGACGCACGTGCTGCTGAACGGGGTTCTTCACATATTCCCTCATCGTAACTCCTCATAAAATAAAGATCAAACTTCAAACTGGTAAGTTCTCGTTTAATCTTACTAATCTGATTCACATTTTCACCTCGAGGCAGAGATCACTTTCACTGAACATATTATGCTTTATTTCTCAACTATTACTGATTAAAGTTAGAAAAAGTCAATATACTTTGAATTTCAAACCGACCAGCTTCAACTGATGATGTCACAAACATGTTACCAATGTTCAGGGAGTCCTGAACCAGAGGCCACTCTTTAAGAATAAGGGGTAAGCCATTTAGAACGGAGATGAGGAAACACTTTTCCATACAGAGAGTTGTGAGTTGTGCAATTCTCTGCCTTATAGGGCAGTGGAGGCCGGTTCTCTGGATACTTTCAAGAGAGCTAGAAAGGGCTCTTAAAGATAGCAGAGTCAGGGGATATGGGGAGAGGCAGGAACGGGGTAGTGATTGGGAATGATCAGCCATGATCACATTGAATGGCGGTGCTGGCTCGAATGGCCAAATGGCCTACTCCTGCACCCATTGTCTATTGTCTATTGTCTAATGGCAGCTTCAACCGATGACGTCACAATGGATAGACTAGCAGGGCATGTGTGATTGGAATTTTTTTTATAGATCACTGCAGAGGGAGGCAAGGGGAGTGTTGGAATCTTGCATTCGGGACCGGCTTGAGTTGGAGAACCACGCCTCCTGTGAGGGCTACGGGTAGGGAACGGGTGTGTTGGAGGAGCAGACCCAACGGGTCTGCACTTGGTTGAGTTAACACTAAACCTGTAGATAAAAGAATATCGAGGTCACTGCATTAAATTTCAGTGGGAGGTCTACAGACATTCCTCCCGGGTTTGCTACATCACTTTGGACACGAGTGCTACCCTCACCCACCACAAGTCCTGATAGGGCTAAGGAATTGATATTTTGTGAGCTCCTTTGTGAATTAATCAAAAGTCAAATGTCATGACATCAAAATGTTATATCTTACAATCTAAGCCAATAGAAGATATATCTTGAAGTTGTGACCCACCTGGTGAAAAATCATTGTAGAAATCAGTATGTGGTTAATCTAATCATATCTGCTTCTTGTGATCAATTGAAAGACTGTCCTCAGTGAACTGTCAATGGAAGGTCATTGGATGATTGCAGAATTGATTGCCATAGCAACAACTTGATGCTAAATGACTAGCTACCTCATTGTAATCTGTAGTCCTGGCACTTATACCACCCAGAAAAGGATTGTGAACCTTTAATTGAAAATAGCACTAATCACTGAGCTAACAAAAGAGGATGACTGCTGTATATGATAGAGATACTTAGTCCAAACTGTCTTGCTTTGCATTGAATATACATTAACATGTTACTTTGAAAGCTATCACAAACTACGAATTGAGCAAAATGATCTTAAATGCATTTTAAAAATAGTAGAGACATGCATTCAATAAATAATACAATACTTTATTGTAATTAATTGCCATTTATTATCTTACCTCTCAAGATTGCTTTTAATGTTTGAAACATTCATATTTCATGATTTAGGGGACTGTTGTAAAGCTGTAAGATGATAGTTGAAAATTGCAAATGTTAAGGCATGTTAGTCTGATGATAAACGCAGCATTGCTAGCTTCAGATGTATGTGTTTTTATTAACGTTATATAATGCACCGCTTTCAACTGTTCAAAGAGCATTTACTCTAATTTTGTAATGGAATGACAGCTAATGACGGCAGCCATGTCACCAGAGTAGCTGAATGATTGTAATGAGCAGTATTCTTTACAGTTAATTGAACACATTGTCACTACCCTTATCAATCTCATTTTCATCAAATGAATATTCAGCTCACACATTTGTGGTAGATTTCTGTTCCATTTAACTGCTATTGGCAGCAGCTAACATGTAGGGACGTTGTTATTGGGAGCGACAGTAAAGGCAGTAAGTGGCATGTAAATCAAATCTAAACAATGGTGAACATAGTCGAAAATATTTTGGAAAAATATAGTTTTTTAAATAATGGGCAAATTATTCCTTATTTTCATTTCTAATCACTAGGGAATCTTCCTTAAAATGATGCTATATTCATACTGCAGTAAGTGATGACATTTATGGGAAGATGGGAGGGACTTAGGTGATGCTGCAACAGCCAGGGAAATGCAGACCCTACTGATCTAATGGCAGGACAGCACTATGTTGTGTGTTTGTCTCCTGCTCAGTACTTGGATACATGCCAGGCTGGCTAATAGGTAGAAAGATATACCAGTGGTAGGAGGCTGCAGCTGGGGACAATTGTGGGCAGTCCTTGGCAACCAGGAAGGGATAGGCTTCCTTAATTGGAAAGTTCGTGATTGGGAAGGCTGGAGGGAAAAGGACTTGTTAAGATGGGGAAACAGTTCCTGCATTCACCAGGAAGCACAGGACTCGGAACAGGCAGGCAAGTGGAGGTGGATAGTGTTATGTCTTGCCCGGAGCAATAACCACAACAGAGTTAGTAAAGTATCAGTAGTTTACTAATTAACCTCAAACTTTAAACATCATCGTAACTTATAGAAGACGGCCGCAGCCTTTCTGACTGTGTCGCGGCCAAGTCCCGCGCGTCCCGCGTCACCTACTCCTGCTAATCATTTGATGGCTTAGATTTCCCGAAAAATATTTACTGCTTTTAAAATATTTTACACCTCCGATATTTCTAGTGGTTCAGCTTTACTTGGCTACATTCCCAGTTTATTATATTTTTTCCCCAATTATCAAACTATCCTTTACGACAGATAAAGCAATTAATGAACTGAAAGCACTCCAGACAAACTCCATTGAGACCTTTGCACAATTATAACAAATATTTTCTGACTTTAATACAGGTTGTTTACTAGTACCATTTTGTAAAATTACATAAAATAGAATGGAAAATGCATTGTTTTGCTTGTTATTTAAAAAAAAAAAGGTAGGCTGAATTACAATACTTTACTTTAACATTCTTCACTAGCACCAGATTAGTTGAATTAATGTTATGGAAACGATGGATTAGACCTTCTTATAAAATGTAGTAACAAAGAACACATTGATCTATCACTCTCACCCAGAGGTTGACACCTATCATGTATACTTTAAGTTTTAAATCAGATCCTTCTGGCCTGATTGGTTTACTGGCATGACTTGAAAACCATTTAATGACAATTCAAATTTTGGGGAGGACCATTTTCATGACTTTCAGTCGAACCTTCGCAAAGGCAGGTACACAAAAATGCTGGGGAAACTCAGCGGGTGCAGCAGCATCTATGGAGCGAAGGAAATAGGCAACGTTTCAGGCCGAAACTCTTCTTCAGACTGATGCGGGGGGGGGGGGGGAGAAGAAAGGAAAAAGGAGGAGGAGCCTGATGGGAGGAGACAGCCCGAGGGCTGAGGAAGGAGAGTCGACAGCAACGGTTAACAAAATTGGGAGAATTCAATGTTCATGCCCCCAGGATGCATCACCCCTCCGGCTGTCTCCTCCCATCCCTCAGCCCCCCCCCCCCCCCCCCATCAGTCTGAAGAAGGGTTTTGGCCTGAAACATTGCCTATTTCTGTCGCTCCATAGATGCTGCTGCACCCGCTGAGTTTCTCCTGCTTTTTTGTGTACCTTCGATTTTCCAGCGTCTGCAGTTCCTTCTTAAACACGTAACAAAGGCAGGATGGAAGCTCATCAAGTTAGTTCAGTAAACTCACGAAATAAAAAAAATGACTGTTAGTATATCTGCATTCAAATATTTAAATTTTCAATGTGAAATATGAAAAACTATTAAGAACAATCTGCACTTGACAGCAGATATCAGTGATGCAGATGGTTGAGACATAAATTCCCAGTACCTTGTCAGGGAAAAAAATCAGTTAATTTTCTAACTTGTGCTATGACAAGAGATTTCAATTATACACATGACAAGCCTTGTATGCCAACAGAATCTGGAAATTAAAGTATGAGCTGGAACAAGATTGCTCATACCGATGGGATCCCACAGCTGTCTATGTATTTACATAGAAACATAGAAATTAGGTGCAGGAGTAGGCCATTCGGCCCTTCGAGCCTGCACCGCCATTCAATATGATCATGGCTGATCATCCAACTCAGTATCCCGTACCTGCCTTCTCTCCATACCCCCTGATTCCTTTAGCCACAAGGGCCACATCTAACTCCCTCTTAAATATAGCCAATGAACTGGCCTCAACTACCCTCTGTGGCAGAGAGTTCCAGAGATTCACCACTCTCTGTGTGAAAAAAGACAGAGTATTTCTACCAAAAGTCCTTTTCCCTGCTACATTACACTGTGAATTTCTTTATTTGACTTTTAATTATTTCTGATGCCTTTGATCCCCTGCTATACTCTCAAATTGACCAAAAAAACTTAAAAGGTGGATACAAAGTTATGTTTTTGAAAGTGTGCATTTGCAGCAAAATGGATTTACTCCTGAAAAATGCCAATACATTTATTATAATAATACAAATAATTTGCTTGCAGGAAACGCTGTACCATGGTGCATCATCAGCATTAAAAAAATACTCATTCGATTTCAATGAGAGTAGCAGCAATCTGTATTCTTCATCTACAGTCCACCAACATCTATCCTTTAAAATCGATTCTCCAACAATCTTGAATCATTCAGAATGATAGATACTTCCAGGGGGAATAGCAAGCAGCTCAGCACTGATGCTTCAAATCGTGAAAACAGCTATAAAAAACAATGAACTCTAAATGCTGTCCTTCAGTTCAATTCAGGAGACAGCAGCAATAATTGAGAGTGTTTAAAAAAACCAGGCATGATTAGGAAAATAGCAATTAATTCCATAGATTTGGGAGAATGTATTAATCAAGCAACGGGTTCAAATTCCACTCTGGAGATCTGAGCATTAAGTCAACAAATGTTTTGGTACAGTTATTAGGGGATGCATCGGAAATGTGGGCTCTGAGAGAGAAATGTGAAATCAAACCCCCTTTTCCCATTCCCTTCCTTGGCTGAACCATTGTGCAAAATAATATCAAGAATATTCTTTGGATTTATTAATCCCAAATATCTATGGGATAAAATTTGAATCACACTTCTGAATAATGTTGGTTTTGCAACAGCTCTGCCCAAGACCACATGATACAGTATTGTGGTGAGTTGTGGATGCAGCACAGTATATCACGCAAAACAGTCTCCCCTCCCCCTATTGATTCTATCTACATTTCTCAATGCTTCTGGAAAGCAGCCAGCATAACCAAAGATAACTTCCCTCTTCTCGTTTCTCTTGGTGGGTAAAAGATAAAAAAGCATGAAAGCATGTACCAATAGTTTCAAGAACAAGTTCTTCCTGAATGTTATCAAACACTTGAATTGGCCTCTCACAAGCTAAGGAATGTCTTCCTGATTCCCCAATCTATATTGTTGTGGCCTTGTACTTTTTGTTATCTACAGTTTCACTGTAGCTGTACACCAAAATTGCACTCTGTTTCCATTCCATTTACACCAGTTGTACTCATGTATGTGTGTATTTCTTTACCTTTGTAGCATGCAAAACAATGTTTATCAAATGTGTCTTGGTACAAGTGAAAATAAACCAATAACAATATAAAATGGCCTCGGCAATATCCCTTTTGCATTCATTAGAGTTACTATGAGGCAAGTTGAGAAAAGAACAGCCGTAGCTGTATATATTTCACTGCAGATTACTGAACCACCGTCCAATAAGCTGGGGTGCAGTCCCTGTCTTCCAACCTACCTCTCCTGACCTGAAACATCGCCTATTTGTGTACACTGGAGATGCCGCCTGGCCCGCTGAATATCTCAGTGAATCATTGAATCAATGCATCGATTGAATCACCAAATTCCCTTTATCCTGTATCTGCACCCTGTGGATGGCTTGGTTGTAACCATGCATTGTCTTTCCATTGACTGTAACAAAAACCAAAGTGCAGCAAAAAGCTTATCACTATATCTCGGTACACGTCCCAATAATCTAAACTAAACTAAACTCCAGCACTTTCTGTTTTTTACTCAAGATTCCAGCATCTGCAAATCCTTAAGTCTACCTCATTGGAGTTTTTCTCTGTATCTGTAACATTATAGTGCTGCAACACGCTATTGTGCATGGTGGTGATTATCTCTTTAAATCACCTGATGCACAAGATAGTGTCCATGTATGGTCTGATTTGACAGGATAGCACAAACATACACAAGGCAATTAACTGTATTAATTTAATTTAATATCTATTACAAACCAATAATAATACCAATATCTGCATTGAGATAGTGCCTCGCTCTTTTTGTGGGAAGTATGGTTTTGCCTAACAGAACTGGTTCGAGGGGGTGCCGTCGAGTATGGCTGCTGAATAGAATAGTTTCTTTATTGTCATTGTAACATGAACCATGTACAACAAAATTTAAAAATGTCAGCCAGTCAGTGCACCATTCAAACATTTCTAAAAGCTAACGATACATACAAGATAAAATATTAAAAGATAAACAACTAAAATAAATATCATGAAAATAGCACGCATAAACACCCAACCCTCCATCCTTCTGTCGATTTCACAGTGTACCACAGTCCCTTTGTATGTCTCGCCCCTGCGTTCCTTGGCGGCTACATTTAGTGCTTTTATAGCAGTGGGATAAAAACTGTTTTTTAGTCTATTTGTCCTTGTCCTTGTAGATCTGTACCGTCTGCCTGACGGCAACTGTTCAAACGGGGTGGGAAATGTCCTTTATGATACTCTGGGATTTTTTGATGCAGCGGGAACTGTGTAAGTCCTCCAAGGTAAGGAGAGGGCAGCCGACAGCTGTCTGTCCTTATCACACTTTTTTGTTGTACGTGTCTGAAAAGTTTTTTGTTTTGGAGGTCTAGTATTTTTATGTGGGGAGTCGGGGGGTGGCGAAGGGGGAAACTTTTTTCTCGGTCCCTACCTGGTCGAGGAGATGCAGCTTTCCTCCGAGCCGCCATCTTCGCCCCCTCCTCGCGGCCCCCCCCCAATGGGCGTGGAGCAGCGTTTCCTGCCAGGACCGGCCAGAACTTCAGCTTCGGCGGTGGCTTAGCGCTGAAGGACCATCGCGGAGCGGGCGATGCCATACCCGGGTCGCCGTGCGGTAAGCTCCGGAGTGCTGAGACTGCAGACTCTAACATCGTGGAGCTGTGGTTTGCGCAGCGGGCGGCGCTGATTTTAAACACCGCGGGGCCTGGGATCTCTCGCCGAGATCGCCAGTGTCGGAGCTCCGACCGACACGGCCTGTGGACTTCGGGAGCCGCAGTCTCCGGAGAGGAAGCGGCCGTTCCAAACACTCCAAGCCGCTGAGAGTGACTCTCGACGCCAGAGCACCATCAGCCGGCGAGAGGGCCTGAAACATCGGGCCACCATTGTGGCGACTGTGGAGGCCTCAATAGGCCTGACCATGGGTGAACAAGAGGAAGAGGTCAGGGCTTTGTTGCCTTCACTCACAGTGGGAACCATTGTGGGGGATGTTTTTTTAGGTTTTATGTTAAATTCTTTAATGTTGTGTTTTATTTTTTTTGGTGTGCTGCAGATGGCTTCGAAAACTGGATAGACTTAGTTTATACTCTCTAGAATTTAGAAGATTGAGGGGGGATCTTATAGAAACTTACAAAATTCTTAAGGGGTTGGACAGGCTAGATGCAGGAAGATTGCTCCCGATGTTGGGGAAGTCCAGGACAAGGGGTCACAGCTTAAGGATAAGGGGGAAAACCTTTAAAACCGAGATGAGAAAAACTTTTTTCACACAGAGAGTGGTGAATCTCTGGAACTCTCTGCCACAGAGGGTAGTTGAGGCCAGTTCATTGGCTATATTTAAGAGGGAGTTAGATGTGGCCCTTGTGGCTAAGGGGATCAGGGGGTATGGAGAGAAGGCAGGTACGGGATACTGAGTTGGATGATCAGCCATGATCATATTGAATGGAGGTGCAGGCTCGAAGGGCCGAATGGCCTACTCCTGCACCTAATTTCTATGTTTCTATGTCTAAAACATGGCTGCTGGAGGTAAGAGTGAACGCTGGCACAATTGGCTGCCACTGCTCTCTCTCCGATTGTGTATTGTTGCTGTACATGGTGTTTTTGTTTCATGCTTGTTTTAACTGTAAGGTGTCTCAAGGACATGAAAGTCCTGAAAGGCGTCCTGTAAATAAAATGTATTATTATTATTATTAAGATCCTGATCTGATTGATGGGATTCCCGATGATGGGATTCTTCTTGTATTTGTCACCATGAGCTTTTGTGCCTCGCTTGATTAAGAGGTTCAGCCTCCAATGCTACACCAAGGTTTGAATTTGACAGAGAGTTTCAATTCTACATTTTGGTCAGTTTGTCCACCTTCAGTTTAGTTTTTTTTAGTTTAGTTTAGTTTAGTTTCGATATACAGCACAGAAACAGGCCCTGGTGCCCACTGAGTCCGCACCGACCAGCAATACCTGCTCATTAACACAGTCCTACACACTAGGTTTAATTTACAGTTATACCAAGACAATTAACCTACAAACCTGTGGGTCTTTGGAGTGTGGGAGGAAACCGAAGATCTGGGAGAAAACCTACATTGGCACGGGGAGAACATGCAAACTCCGTACAGACAGCACCCGTAGTCAGGATCGAACCCGGGTCTCCGGCGCTGCAAGCGCTGGAAGGCAGCAACTCTACTGATGCTCCACCGTGCTGCCCTAGTGAATTCCAAGGTATAGTTAGTACCCCACAGATGAAGGACAATAGATAATAGACAATAGGTGCAGGAGTAGGCCATTTGGCCCTTCGAGCCGGCACCGCCATTCAATGTGATCATGGCTGATCATCCCCAATCAGTACTCCGTTCCTGATTGGGGATGATCAGCCATGATCACATTGAATAGCAGTTCTCTGAGTTCTGGAAAATTTGAAATGATACAACCACGTTAAAAAAATAGTGAAGATTTAAACCGAGTGACTGTACACCAGTCAAACTAAACTAGGCACTTGAGACAAGTTCTAGACAGGTATGAGCAGGATGAATACGCAGTTGAAGTTGCTTCGATAAGTGTGGATACAGTAAAGGAAAAAAACAGCAGGAATTTCTGAAAAGAAAATTGTAGTTAACTAAATTGATAGTAGTTTTTGATGAGCAGCAGAAAAGATCAATAACACCAATGTAGGGGAGTCGTGGAGGCAAATTCCATCGTAGCATTAAAAAAAAACCAAGATGGATAAATTACTGAAAGGAAACAATTTTCAGAACTGTGGGGAGAGAAGGCAGGTGTTTGACGCTGGCTATGTTCTTGATAGGTTCCTTTATGATCCACTACAACCATCCTGTGATTCTGTAATTCTGTAACAAATTATATATTTAATCTCAGCTGGATCTGCAATAAACCCACACATACCTGTATGTCCTCAGCCTCCTCCAATGCCACAGTGAGGCCAAATACAAACTAAAAGATAGCAACTCATGTTGGAGTTATTTAGCTGACAACGGATGGTCTGCACATTGGATTTTGAACTGTTAGGTATCTTATATCCCTTGTATCCTTTCCCACTCCCATCAGTCCACCTAGTTTCTCCCTCGTTTTTGTTCAACTTTTCCTTTCCTCCTCCAACTTCACCAACTTCTACAGATGCACCATAGAAAGCATTTTATCAGGATGCATCACAGCTTGGTGTGGGAACAGCTCCATCCACGAACGCAAGAAATTGCAGCAAAATGTGGACGCAGCCCAGACCATCAGTCCAACCAACCTCCCTTCTATTGACTCCATTTATACCTCAGCTGCCTCGGCAAGGCCAGCTGCATAATCAAGAATGAGTTGCACCCTGGCCACTTCCTCTTTTACCCTCTCCCATCAGGCAAATGGTATAGAAGTCTGAAAACCCATATCTCCAGGTTAAGGGACTGTTTCTTCCCAGCTGTTATCAGGCAATAGAACCATCCTACAGCAATCAGAGAGCCGTCCTGAACTACTATCTACCTCATTGGTGATGCTCGAACTATCTTTGATCGGACATTACTGGCATTATCTAGCACTAAATTACAAAATTCTTAAGGGGTTGGACAGGCTAGATGCAGGAAGATTGTTCCCGATGTTAGGGAAGTCCAGGACAAGGGATCACAGCTTAAGGATAAGGGGGAAATCCTTTAAAACCGAGATGAGAAGAACTTTTTTCACACAGAGAGTGGTGAATCTCTGGAACTCTCTGCTACAGAGGGTAGTTGAGGCCAGTTCATTGGCTATATTTAAGAGGGAGTTAGATGTGGCCCTTGTGGCTAGGGGGATCAGGGGGTATGGAGAGAAGGCAGGTACGGGATACTGAGTTGGATGATCAGCCATGATCATATTGAATGGCGGTGCAGGCTCGAAGGGCCGAATGGCCTACTCCTGCACCTAATTTCTATGTTTCTACGTTTCTACTAAATATTATTCCCTTATCATAGAGATACTGTAAATTGCTCGATTGCAATCATGTAATGTCTTTCCACTGACCGGTTAGAACGCAACAAAAGCTTTTCACTGTACCTCGGTGCACGTGACAATAAACTAAACTGAACTGAACAGAATTATTTTGCCATTTCCTATAGCTAAACTAAACCAGCAGCCCTCACCATCTCAGCATCATGCCCACTTTACAATGTATTGACATCACAGTCCTCCTAAATTAAGTATACATTTGAAAACATTTTATATGTGCAGCCAATGTGTTATCGCCTGTGCCCACCATTACACAAAGTCTTGAAAATCTGCAGAATCCTGGTAGCGGTTGTGATGTCTGACTCTCACTGACACGGCTTGAATGGGAATCATCCACCTTCTTTCTGATTAGAACAGGGAATTGTGGAAGTACAAACCAAGCCCTTTAAGATTTGAAAGCAAAAGGATAGGTTCTCATTTGGGCAGGGGGTGGCATTTGTTTGTGCATAAATCTTTTTAGTTGCTGTGGAATTACCCATTTTTCAAGGTTTACTATAAACCAAAACAATGCAGAAACTAATGAAATGGAACAGGAGGACATAATTCCATGCTTACATGAATCTACCATGGTGCAAACTCATTATGTTTAAAGCAATAAATACAATCAATAGGCCAAATAATGAACTGAATTACTGATTCATCAGCAGCTCACTGATATATTGCAGTTTCCAATAAAGTTAAGAATTAGCATACCACCAAGGATTTTTTTAGAAAAAAAACGCTTGGGGAGAATTTACACCTTTGGTCTGACAAGAACAGTTATTTCATACCAGATATTCCCACAGATCTGTGATTTGGTTAGAAAACAAACTGCTGGAAGAACTCGATTGGTCCAGCGGCATCTGTGAAGGCAAAGGCTTGGCCAATGTATTAGGTCAAGACACTGCGTCAGTGCATCGTAGAGGGAAACCTGGAATCTACCGACCTACCCACCTACCTACCTATATACCTACCTATCTATATCTTCTATCTATACTAATACTAAAACTCTCAGTTTGAACACTTCTGGTCTGTTTTGTTTTTAAATTTGCGCAAAAACAGTACCCTATATTGCTAGGGTTTTTCGCCACCTTACTCACTGTTCTCCTCTGCTCCAAGGCACCAAGTTTTGTTCCGATCCAGGGAAGATTACAAAACTTATGAAGGTTTAAAAAATCGTGTGATCAGCAGATTGGTCTTCTCACCTGTTGCCACCAGGAAGGTAACACCCTTTCCGGCACCCGATGGGGTATAAAGCCCAGGAGGTGGGGCTGAGCATATCCAGGAGCCACTCGTCCAGAAGCCGCCAAGAATAAAGCTGAAGCATCGGAGTGTGGGCTGTGTTCCGTGAGCCGGGCGAGGGCTGTGTTCGTGGGCGGGGTCTGTGAGCACGACAGGTGCTAGGGACGGGAGCAGCAGAGTGAGTCCGGAGCAAAGTCCTGGAGCCACGTGTGTGGTCAGAGCCAGGGTCAGGAGCTGGTGACCCCACACACATCCCCCTACCCAGACCCCCCAAACTCACTCTTCCCTTACACCCACCTCCCCTACACCCCACCACTCCCCTATACCCCCACTCTCCTACACCCCCACCCCCTAACCACTCCCCCTCCCCCCCCTCCCCTACAACTCCCTCCCCTACACACCCCTCCCCTACAACCCCCCCGCCCTCCCCTACACTTCCCATCCCTCACACCTTCCCTCCCCCACACCCCTCCTTTGATGTGAGTGAGGAACATGTGATACCTCTTGCACAGGGATTCACCAGGAGTGCAGGATTCCCACGAGGACAAGCACTGTACTTTGAGTGTAGTCATGTGCCTGTAAGGGCTTCAGCAAAGAATGCAGACCAGTCTCCAAATAGCCTCAATGTGTAAATTATTAGTAGATCACAAAATGATGTTTTAATTATGGTTCCTTCCTTCTAAGGGATTCTGTGCTAGTTGTCATATTGAATGGCTGATACCACCTGGCATTATAGGGTATTAGCTACAAGGAGAGGTAGGACAAACTTGGATTGCCCAAAACACAAAGTGTTGGAGGAACTCAACAGGGTAGATAGAATCTTTAGAGAAAATGGGTAAGCAACATTTCAGGTCACGGACCTTCTTTAGACTGATTAGAGTAGGGGTGAGAAAGCTGAAAATGAGAGGTGTGGGTGTGACAAAACCTGATACGTGATAAATTAAATAGTTTGGAAATACCGTAGCTAGCTATAGATAGAAAAGATGATCAGAATAATGTTAATACAGTGGCCTCGAAATGTATTTGTGCAATGCTATTTATTTCCACCAACTCACAGAGGAAAACTGCATTAATGCAGCATTAATCAATTCAAGTCACATTTATGTTTTTTGCTCGCCATCAATATTGCATGTTTTTAGTGCAAAATAACACATTGCACCCTAGAACAATTTAGCCTGCCATTCAGCTTGCTGAAATGACAATAGAGTATGCTTAAAATTGGTTGCCAGCAATATTTTCCACCCACATTAGTGTGAATGTAAACAGGCACTGTTTATTCACAGAAGACCAAGCCTCCACTACTATTGCAGGACTAATCAGAACATTTTTTCAAAAAGGCTAATCACAATCAACTTGCTCCCACGGTCCCACGGCATTTCACTCTGCAAAATCACAGTTTACTCAACAGACTGCTCACACTCAACACTCCTTGCACTTTTACTTGTAATTATGTGGACCTCTACATGGATGACATGGGCATGCAAATAAGAAAAACACCTCTGGAGCCACTCATGAGACCTGGTGACTCAGATGAATTAGTCTGATTTTTAGCCAGTGCTAATAAATTGTTCAATCTTTTAAATATCTTTTTCAACAAACTCCAAGGGCTGTTTGTCGACCTAAAGGAACTAACGCCAGACGAAAATACATTCATCTGCAAAAATCAAACGGATACACCATGCCAGCTGGAATGTAGATTAGAAGGAGATAGCTCTGGTACCAACATATATTGACCAAAAAGGCAATTAAATTAATTGGGTCAGCAGCAGCAGCATTCATATAGAGTAGTTGTTTAATTGGGATAAAGCTAAATAACTTGCAAAAGACTGGTATACAAAGTCTGCTCATGGGAAAGTCCATCACTCATCTTCTCTTTTAGATAGAATGGAATATTTATCAACATTTCAAAATATGTTGCTTAAACTATTGCATGAAAGATGAGGGTAGGCAAATAGATAAGAGTTTGAACACCTATGTGCATGTGTTGACATTACACTTGCAACACCTTGAAAAGAAGAAAACCAGTGAGTGGAAGACAAAAAAAATATGTAGGAAGAAGGCCAGATTAGTTCCAACCAAGATGAATTAATTCACGATTCATTCACCAGCTGATCGATCCTATGTCAATATAAACCCCCATGTGTTGTAGGTCATCTTTTCATTTTGTGTGTCATGGATCATTATGTGTTTTAATAATCATGGAAATTTTCCTTTCCTCCTGAAGCAAAACTCTGTTCTATTTCTTAACTCTTAGGGTTAACATTCATCTTTGAAAAGGGTTTAAATCCAATAAAAGAGGGACCTAAAGGAATATCGCAACCATTATGGTACACACAGCAAATTCCCGAATACAAATGATATTTCCTTCGCTCCATAGATGCTGCTACACCCGTTGAGTTTCTCCAGCTTTTTTGTGTACCTCCCGAATACAAATGTTGCACTGCATGAGAATATTTTTCCAGTGCTATTCTTTACTTTAATATGGCCTTTGTTTTCATATTTTTAACATGCGTTTGCTTATGAGAAGAGAAACCACTCTCATTCTTGATAGGGGATTTTAGCTCAAGCTCGACACAGAGACAACCTGCAATCACTAAGATACTCTCCATTATAGAGGTAATGGAGCCTATGTGTCAGAGCGCTGCAATACCTTTAAGTGAGGAGGCAACCATAAGCCCATGACCATTACAGATTCACATTCTACTGCCTAGTAATAATTCAACTTCAACACAGTATCAAGCATGATGACTCCCATGCATCGGATCTCAGCACAGGTCACCGTGACTTGCTGCTTCAATAAAAAAACATTGTCAAGAATCAAACAAAGGAATAGAAGCAACAATTATTTGAAGAAATCTTCTTCCACCAGCACAATCTAATGATCAAAAATAAGACATGCCTTTTTTAACCAATTTTCCACATAAAGATCACAATTCAGATATGTCACTAGATTCAAATAATAGAAAAAAAGATGAAACAAGATTGTTATAGTTCATATTAATCAAACAGCATGGGCTCGCCCTCTTGCAAATTGTATGTACTTTTTTTCCAAGCAGCACTTACTCAAAATTAGGAAATTAATTCTTAGTAATGTAAAACAAATGGCAATACTATTTCAAAAATAAAATGCCAAACTGAATTTTATGGTCAAATTTTAAAAGTTTAATCTTATTCTTTCTTCAAAAAGCCCCTAATTTATAAAAACAATTTCTTCCAGTTTAAATGGTGACACAAAGGGTTTAGAAATTTGTCTGAGCAGACCAAGCCCCTGATAAAGTGTGTCGAATGGAAACAGGCAATGTTAAACTGTAGAGCTCTGAATACTGTAGATTAAATTAGTTTATTAAATGAGAATTCTGCACACATTGTATGATGTATTGCCATTTTCTGACTGCCATGTGCTTCATTTGCAAAGTACTTTTATTGCCAGCTTTCTACTCCCCTATTCTCTTCCACCTGCACCAAGCACTGAAACATGTTGGAAATCCGGTGGCGCTGTTGTTAGTTGTTGCCCACAGTCTGGTTGCCTTTTGTTTTTTTTGTTATGTTTAAAGAGTCTGCATCCTGGGGGCATGAACATCGAATTCTCCCAATTTTGTTAGTCCTTGCTGTCTCCTCCCCTTCCTCAGTCCCCCTGCTGTCTCCTCCCATCCCCAGCCTTCGGGCTCCTCCTCCTTTTTCCTTTCTTGTCCCCACCCCCCCGCCCCCGATCAGTCTGAAGAAGGGTTTTGGCCCGAAACGTTGCCTATTTCCTTCGCTCCATAGATGCTGCTGCACCCGCTGAGTTTCTCCAGCTTTTTTGTGTACCTTCGATTTTCCAGCATCTGCAGTTCCTTCTTAAACATTATGTTTTTTTAAAAGTTGGTCTCAGTATCTTATGTGGGAGAAGAGGGTATGGTAAGGGAGAATCGTCCTTCAGCCACTTCCTGACGAGGATGCGTCTGTTATCTGAGTCGCGCCCTCGCCCCATACTAACCGCAACCTTTCCTGCCGGGCCGGACCAGAGCTTCAGCAGCGGCGGCGAGGCGTGCAAACATTGCGGAGCGGGCGAGGCCTTACCTGGGATCGCCGCTTGGAGCTCTGGAGTGTCGGGCTGCTGCTCCAACATCGCGGAGCTGTGGGTGCAGAGTTCCCAATGCGGGTGGTGCTGACCTCGACATCGCGGAGACCTGGGACTTTTTGCCGGGGGTCGTCAGCGCGAATCTCCACCCAGCGCGGCCTGTGGACATCGGGAGCCGCGGACTGCGGTGGAAGGTGGAGGGTGGCCGATTCAGAGGTCCAGGCCGCAGAGGATGTTCTCCCCTTCAACGTCGGGGTTCCATCGTTCCCGGCGAGAGGGCCTGAACATCGGGCCGTCTGTAGCGGTGACTGCGGAGGGCTCGGGATGCCCTGACCATGGGTGAACATTGTGGAACCTCGGTGAGGAGGTTGACTGGACTTTGGTTCCTTCCCTCACAGTGGGGAACTTTGGTGCCGCTGTGGGAATGTTTGTGTTGTGGACTACTGTGTTCTGTGTTTTTGTTTTTTTTAATTATTTGTATGACTAAGGGAAAAATGAATTTATTTGTCTCTTAATTGAAGACAATGACAATAAATTAAATCAAATCAAATGATTGCAGCCATAAATATTTACAGCTAATAATTTATACCAACGACTAATGTTGTACGTTCCCACCCAAGATTTGCTATGACTCTCCTGAGATCCCAACCTCTTCCACTTACCTGACATTGTGTCAATATTGACTGGCCTCTCCATGTTAGTTCCCATCCTGATTGCCCTTGAGAGACTGTAACCATCATCAAGTATGCAGATGATACAACGGTGATTGGCCTCATCAGCAACAACGATGAGCTGGCCTACAGGGAGGAGGTCCAGCACTTAGCAGCATGGTGCGCTGACAACAACCTGGCCCTTAACTCCAAGAAGACCAAGGAGCTCATTGTAGACTTCAGGAAGTCCAGAGGCGGCACGCACACCCCCATCCACATTAACGGGACGGAGGTGGAACGTGTTTCTAGCTTCAGGTTCCTGGGAGTCAACATCTCCGATGACCTCTCTTGGACCCACTATACCTCTACTCTGATCAAGAAGGCTCATCAGCGTCTCTTCTTCCTGAGGAGACTGAAGAAGGTCCATCTGTCTCCTCAGATCCTGGTGAACTTCTACCGCTGCACCATCGAGAGCATCCTTACCAACTGCATCACAGTATGGTATGGCAACTGCTCTGTCTCCGACCAGAAGGCATTGCAGAGGGTGGTGAAAATTGCCCAACGCATCACCGGTTCCACGCTCCACTCCATTGAGTCTGTCCAAAGCAAGCGCTGTCTGCGGAGGGCGCTCAGCATCGCCAAGGACTGCTCTCACCCCAACCATGGACTGTTTACCCTCCTACCATCCGGGAGGCGCTACAGGTCTCTCCGTTGCCGAACCAGCAGGTCGAGGAACAGCTTCTTTCCGGCGGCTGTCACTCTACTCAACAACGTACCTCGGTGACTGCCAATCACCACCCCCCCCGGACACTTATTATTTTTTATTCAAATCGTTTGCTATGTCGCTCTTCAAGGGAGATGCTAAATGCATTTCGTTGTCTCTGTACTGTACACTGACAATGACAATTAAAATTGAATCTGAATCTGAATCTGAACTGCTGTAATCCTTCTGGTGAAGATACTTTGTGGTTGAGGAGGAAGGAGTTGCAACATTTAGACAAGGTTATGTTAGTGAGGCTTTAATTCAAATGTTGGACTTCCTCAGACTTGCCTAATCAGGTGGCTCGTATCATTCCTACAACAACATACCCAGACATGGTCAAACCCTTACTTTTTATGGTAAGGTTGATTTCTCAATATATTCTACTTGTAGAGTTTATGTCTCTGAAAAACTTCTCTTCATGATGGAAAATAAACTTACTGTTGTAGTTTATTGCTAAAATAATGATTATGTTACATTAAAACTTACAATAATAATGCTATATGGTACATATCATAAGGTGGCAATTTTAAGATCAGCTGTAGTTGTTATATGAAGCCATGTTTTACACACATTGTTATTTTCAACCAATGAAAATAGAAAATGCTGACATGTTTAGTTTCGTTTAGAGATACAGCACGGAAACAGGCACTTCAGCCTGAGTCTGCGATCCCTGCACATTAAAACCAAATATCTTATAGCAGAGCAAGACGGGTTACTCTCACGCAAACGTGTAGTCCGCTCATGGGCGGATTCATGGGTAATTATAGGACTCATTTTAGCAACCAGTCCCCGCCATCTTATTCCGCCATCTTGCTCCGCCATCTTGTTCCGCCATCTTGCTTCCGGCTAAAGATCGGATCTTTGTTTCCACAGCGGGGAGAGGGAGTGTGCGGCCCGTGGCAGCGGGGGCGTGGGGCCCGGGGCCCGGGGAGAGGGAGAGGGAATGGGTGTGGGGCCCGGGGAGAGGGAGTGTGGGGCCCGGGGAGTGGGAGAGGGAGTGAGCGGCCCGGGGCAGTGGGGAGAAGGAGTGTGGGGCCCGGGGCAGCGGGAGAGGTAGTGCGCGGCCCGGGGAGAGGGAGTGTGCAGCCCGGGGAGAGGGAGTGAGCGGCCTGGGGAGAGGGAGTGAGAGGCCCAGGGCAGCGGGGAGAGGGGGTGTGCGGCCCGGGGAGAGGGGGTGCACGGCCCGGGGAGAGGGGGTGCGCAGCCCAGGGAGAGGGGAGAGGGGGTGCGCGGTCCGGGGAGAGAGGAGAGGGGGTGCGCGGCCTAGGGCAGCGGGAGAGGGGCATATGAGGGGGTGAGACATTGTCGTGTGGGGGCAGGCAAGGGAGTGCTGGGGGCTGCGGGATAGGGCCTACTGTGTGTGAAGTTGCGGGGAGGTTTACAATGTTTTTTATTTAATGTCCCTTGTCTAGTCTGAAATAAAGTTTATTATTGGATCATAATATAATTGTGTGTGTTATATGATTATATACATTTATATCACATTCATGTATGTGTGTTTATAAACATTTTATTCTTTAACAAGAATTAACAGAATTATGAACTAACAGAATTATGAATCTAACCCTATATCACGCACAAAAACTTCCCCCGCAAAGTCAATTACAGCAATGTTACAAAATTTTGAGATTTAAAAAATCAAGTCTGCAATTTATCCCATCAGATAAAGCATAAAACAAAGTTTAATTTGACACCTAATTCACTTTCATATCTCAAGTATTTAAAAAGTTATGGCCATTTTCATACTCGGAAATTAGCATCTTGTTCCCTATTGATTTTCTATGGACATAACAAAAAAGCTGTGATCATGGACAGTCAAAAGCCCATAACCTTCTTAAAAATTAAGAGAACTGAATGAAATTTTCAGTTATCATAGATTGAACCATTCTGAAACAAATATAAAATAATCTTACTTGGATGACCTGAAATTAAAGCATATAATTAGTTAGTTACCCAATTGTAGCTAATTTCAAACTTCAATTACTAGATCTAAACATCTATCCATTTCTTAATAAATGATTAACATTTTTAAATACCCCAAGTGTCCAAATAATATTCACAAATAATTCACGATAAAACATGATTTTTAAATCTCATTTACATTAATTTATAGGCCAAATGGAAGGAATTTAGTGTTCAATTGCTGTAAATTAAAGTCCATTATAAATCGGCTTTCTAGTGGGTTCCTGTGAACGTGCTGGTTTAGAACGTTCACATTGCGCTAGATTTGTGCCCCCAAATGCCCAGAAAAACACTGCGGGATATAAAGAGCCCAAAATGAACTATTCGCTATAGAAAACTTTATATACAGGATTCTTAAGAAGCCCCTTTTAATGTAAAAATAAGATACATACCTTTACTGACTACACCGCCCAACACGGACTTCCATCTGTATATATGTATATATGTATGTAGCGCCGTAGAATTTGTGCACCTATTCCCCCCCCCCCATCTCCCTTCTGTTTTGTTTTTCTCTTTCTTGTTTTTTGTGTAAAATTGTATGTATGCACTGAGTACGAGCAGCTTTCAGTTTCACTGTACATGTATAGTGACAATAAAATGGCATATCATAATTGTTTGCTTTATAAAACCCTGGGGCTGCGAGAGGTCGCGGGTTTAGTGAGTGATTTTTAAACTACTATAACTATTATACAAGGCCATAAAAACTAATAATACCTTTTGCGACAGGGTCTTTCAGCGATTTTTCGTTAATGATTTACTAGGCTGAACATTTTCGATTGCAACAGCCTAGTAAAAATCGCGTTTTAAACCCGCCCCCCTCTGAACAGCGCCAAAATCGCGCACACGGCCTGGGGCAGATTCTCAACGACGATTCAGGTAGGTTTTGCAACATACCTATCAATTACCTTGCGAGTCGGGTCGGTTCCGGTTACTACAAAATCAACTCAAACACTGCTTGTGAGCCATTTAAAAAGAAATGATTTAAAAAACATTAAAAAAGACAATTACCAGAGTCAAATTTTATTCTTGACAAGAAGTATGAACTGACAGAATTATGAATCTAACCCTATAATCACACACACAAACTGTTGCCCCGCAACATTGATTACACTGCGAGTCGGGTCGGGTCGGGTCAGGTCGGCTCTGGTTACTAAAATGGGCGGGGAAAAATGCCCAGGATCCCCTCCATAGCGTACTACACATCAGCCCATTGTATTTCGCAGGAGTAGCCCATCTTGCTCTGCTCTAAGATCTTTGATTAAACTATCCTACACACACTAGGGCCAACTTACATTTATACAAAGCCAATTATACAAAACCTGTCCGTCTGTGGAGTGTGGAAGTGTGAGAGTGTGCCACCCTCAATTAATCCTCAATTAAAACATAAAACACAAAACACAGCTCTTCCAACTAAACACATGAGATTATAATTCAAAATAACATATTTTCTCCCATTTGGCAGTCGATTTTTGTGCAAGAGAAGGTCAACATGCTTTCCTCTGTGTCTATTTCCAATCCCAGAGAGCACAAGGAGAGTCTAGGAATCCAATTCATTCCTGGCCTTGACTTAGACTGTAAAGCGCAAGCTTTCTGACAGGCAGAACTTGCATTCAAACTGACAGAATCATTTGTGTAGGAATGAATTGCAGATGCTGGTTTAAACCGAAGATGGACACCAAAAGCTGGAGTAACTCAGCAGGACAGGCAGCATTTCTGGAGAGAACTAAAGGGTGACGTTTTGGTTCATCCATTCCTTTTCTCCAGAGATGCTGCCTGTCCCGCTGAGTTACTCCAGCTTGTTGTGTCTATCTGACAGAATGATTTCCACATTTTCTCTACTTTTCAATATTTTTATTGCACAGAGCTAACAGGTGCTATCACAACTCAATTTCATGATTAGAATTGGACAGACTGGTTTCTCAGATGAAGTGTGTAGGAAAGAACATGCTGGTTTAAATCAAATGCTGGACACATAGACACATAATGCTGGAGTGAAACCCCTGTCCCACGGTACAAGTTCATTCCAAGAGCTATCCTGATTCGAACTCGGAGATTTACGGTTATGGCCACTCATCGGTACTCAGGGCTCTCGTGGACATTTTTCAACATGTTCAAAAATCTTCATGAGTCTTCCCGTGCTTACCTGCCATTAGCGAGCCTTCCTGAGTACCTGCCTTTAGCGTTACGAGCCGCTAAGTGACGTCCCCGAGCTCCGACGTACCCGCTACATTCATTCTCCGTGCTTAACACGAGTTTGATTTTTTGTAAACTCAGGAGATCTCTTGGAATGAACTCGTACAGTGGGACAGGGCTATTAGTCAATGGGCCAGGCAGCATCTCTGGAGAGAAAGAATGGGTGATGTTTTGGGTCAAGACCTTCAGCATTTCTTTGAAGAGATGAAGGGCATGTGAGGTGTCTTGGACATGGGTAGGGATTGATTAAGTAACAGTTGCATAATGGACAAAGAATCTACTTGTTAGTTTATATAGTCATTAATGTAAGAGAATGCCCGGTGACATGACTGGATAGAGGGCTAGGGACTGTTGCCGAGAGATGCATTTATTCCACATTGGGATAATTCAAAGATTGTGCTGGGGTCCTGCACTGCATCGACACTGTGCAGCAAAATCGATGCAGGAGATGGTAGAGGTGCTGATAATCCAAACATAGAAAATGTTGGGAAATACTTTCAAGGGAGTTTTTCCACTTCGCCTCAATGGTCACAGCTGCACTGTTCAAATGCATTCAGGCACGAAACCATTCACGGTCACGCACACACACCCCCACCCTGCAACTTCCACTCCACCACACAGCAAGCTTAACCCAAAATATCCCCATGCTCACGAACAGCAAACTCAGCTTCCACACACTCCCCCCCTCACACACTGCATCCTCCATATCCACACACCTCCTCCCCCACCTCCTTACACTCATATTTACACAAGAAATAATTTCCCCAGATACCTGACAGTGACCATGAGGAATTTCTTGCAGTTCATTGCAATTGGACCCTTGAAGACCGAAAAAGGTGAATTTATTATGGGGAACAAGGAAATGGCAGATGAGTTGAACAGGTACTTTGGATATGTCTTCACTAAGGATTACACAAACAATCTTCCAGACTGATTCCTGGGATGTCAGGACTGTCTTATGAAGAAAGACTGGATAGACTTGGTTTGTACTCTTTAGAATTTAGGAGATTGAGAGGGGATCTTATAGAAACCTACAAAAATCTTAAGGGGTTGGACAGGCTAGATGCAGGAAGATTGCTCCCCGATGTTGGGGAAGTCCAGGACAAGGGGTCACAGCTTAAGGATAAGGGGGAAATCCTTTAAAACCGAGATGAGAAGAACTTTTTTCACACAGAGAGTGGTGAATCTCTGGAACTCTCTGCCACAGAGGGTAGTTGAGGCCAGTTATTGGCTATATTTAAGAGGGAGTTAGATGTGGCCCTTGTGGCTAAGGGGATCAGAGGGAATGGAGAGAAGGCAGGTACGGGATACTGAGTTGAATGATCAGCCATGATCATATTGAATGGCGGTGCAGGCTCGAAGGGCCGAACGGCCTACTCCTGCACCTAATTTCTATGTTTCTATGTTTCCTGATATAGTAGTGGCCAGAGGATCTGGGGTGATGGAGGTACTGATGGAAATCCACATTAGGCAGGAAATGGTGTTGGATAGACTGATGGGACTGAAGGCTGATAAATCCCCGGGGCCTGATGGTCTGCATCCCAGGGTACCTAAGGAAGATGCTGTAGAAATCGTGGATGCATTGGCGATAATTTTCCAATGTTCTATGGACTCAGGATCAGTTCCTGTGGATTGGAGGGTAGTTAATGTTATCCCACTTTTAAGAAAGGCGGGAGAGAGAAAACGGGGAATTATAGACCAGTTAGCCTGACATCGGTGGTGGGGAAGATGCTGGAGGCAATTATAAAAGATGAGATAGCCGCACATTTGGATAGTGGTAAGTCAAGTCAAGTCAAGTTTATTCGTCACATACACATAGGAGATGTGCAGTGAGATGAAAGTGGCAATGCTCGCGGACTTTTGTGCAAAAGACAAACAACCAAACAATCAAACAAACTATAAACACAATCATAACACACATATACCTTTACATAATAAATACTGGAAGGAAAAACGTTCAGTAGAGTTAGTCCCTGGTGAGATAGGCGTTTACAGTCCGAATGGCCTCTGGGAAGAAACTCCTTCTCAACCCCTCCGTTCTCACCGCATGGCAACGGAGGCGTTTGCCAAACCGTAGCAGCTGGAACAGTCCGTTGCAGGGGTGGAAGGGGTCTCTCATGATATTGTTTGCTCTGGAGTTGCACCTCCTGTTGTATAGTTCCTGCAGGGGGGCTAGTGAAGTTCCCATAGTGCGTTCGGCCGAATGCACTACTCTCTGCAGAGCCTTCTTGTCCTTGTCAGAGCAATTCCCAAACCAGATGGTAATGTTCCCGGACAAGATGCTTTCTACCGCCGCTGTGTAAAAGCACTGGAGAATCCTCGGAGACACTCTGAATTTCCTCAATTGCCTGAGGTGGTAAAGGCGCTGCCTTGCCTTACTCACCAGTGCTGAGGCATGTGATGCCCATGTCATATCCTCGGAGATGTGGACTCCCAGATATTTAAAACAGTTCACCCTATCCACAGGATCCCCATTCATCCTCAATGGAGTGTAGGTCCTCGGATGATGTGCCCTCCTAAAGTCCATGATCAGCTCCTTCGTTTTTTTGATGTTCAAGAGGAGGCTGTTATCCTGGCACCAGAATGCTAGATCAGCCACCTCCTCCCGGTAGGCCTTCTCATCGTTGTCTGAGATCAGGCTCACCACCACAGTGTCATCAGCAAACTTAATTATTGAGTTGGAGCTGAACCTAGCCACACAGTCATGTGTGTACAGGGAGTACAATAGGGGGCTGAGGACGCAACCCTGGGGCGATCTTGTGCTCAGGGTGAGGGACTTCGATGTATTCCCTCCCATCTTGACTACCTGGGGCCTGGCGGTGAGACAGTCCAGGACCCAGGCACACAGGGAGGTGTTGAGCCCTAATTCCAGTAGCTTCCCGGCCAGTCTGGTGGGGACTATCGTGTTGAAGGCTGAACTGTAGTCTATGAACAGCATCCTCACATAGCCCCCCTTCTGGCTGTCCAGATGGGAGAGAGCGGTGTGCAAAACCTGGGAGACCGCATCGTCCGTGGATCTGTTCGGACGGTATGCGAACTGCAACGGGTCCATGTTCCGAGGGAGGAAGGCGCAGATGTGTTTCTTCACAAGCCTCTCAAAGCATTTCATGACTACCGAGGTAAGGGCCACCGGACGGTAGTCATTCAGACAGGCTGGGGAGGCATTTTTTGGTACCGGTACAATGATGGATTTTTTGAAGCAGGCAGGGCCCACAGACTTGTCCAGGGAGAGGTTGAATAATGTAGTGAGCATCTGAGCTAGCTGCGCAACACAGGACTTGAGTACTCGCCCCGAGATGCCATCGGGGCCTGCAGCTTTCCTCGTGTTCACTCGTGTCAGAGCCCTCCTCACGTCGTGCTCGGACAATGAGAATGCGTGCATATTCCTCCCTTCAGCTTTGGTAGCCAGCCCGCTGGCGGTATTGTCGATAGTCGGCAGACCTGAGGTGGTGTTTCCCATCTCGAAACGAGCGTAAAAGGAGTTCTGGTCATCAGTTAGGGAGGTGCCGGCACTTGCAGATGAGGGAGGGAGGGGTGCTCCGGTAGTTGGTTACAATCCGTAGCCCCTGCCACAGGCTTCTGGTGTCCTGCTGCTCCATCTGTGACTCCATCTTGTCTCTGTACCTCCTCTTTGCGTCCTTCACCACCCTTCGCAGTCGGTAGAACTCTGCCTTGTAGACGTCCATGTTTCCTGATGCCAGGCCCGAGTTGTAGGCAGCGGTGCGAGCATTCAGGGCCACACGAACAGACCTGTCTACCCAGGGTTTTTGGTTCGGAAAGTTGCTTACCCTTACCATGGGAACGATGTTGTCGGTTACTGTTGCGATGAAGTCCATGACTGCTTCCGCGAAGTCACTGACGTCACTGGAACTTGCTTCGAACATATTCCCGTCGACATCACTCAGTGCATCTTGCAGCATGGCCTCTGACTGGTCATAACAGGATCAGTCCGAGTCAGCATGGATTTACGAAGGGGAAATAATGCTTGACTAATCTTCTGGAATTTTTTGAAGATGTGTAATTGGGAAAATGGACAAGGAACAGCCAGTGGATGTAGTGTACCTGGACTTTCTGAAAGCATTTGATAAGGTCCCACATAGGAGATTAGTGGGGCAAAATTAGGGCACATGGTATAGGGGGTAGAGTGTTGACATGGATAGAGAAGTGGTTGGCAAACAGGAAACAATGAGTAGGGATTAACGGGTCCCTTTCAGAATGGCAGGCAGTGACTAGTGGGGCAACGCAAGGCTCAGTGCTGGAACTGCAGCTATTTACAATATACATCAATGATTTGGATGAAGGGATTCAAAGTAACATTAGCAAATTTGCAGATGACACAAAGCTGGGTGGCAGTGTGGACTGTGAGGAGGATGCCATGAGAATGCAGGGTGACTTGGACAGGTCGGGGAAGTGGGCAGATGCATTGCAGGTGAAGTTTAATGTGGATAAATGTGAGGTTATCCACTTTGGTAACAAAAACAGGAAAGCAGATTACTATCTAAATGGCGTCAAGTTGGGAAAAGGGGAAGTACAACGGGATCTGGGGGTCCTTCTACATCAGTCTATGAAAGTAAGCATGCAGGTACAGCAGGCAGTGAAGAAAGCGAATGGCATGTTGGCCTTTATAACAAGAGGAATCAAATTAAGGACCAAAGAGGTCCTTCTGCAGTTGTACAGAGTACTAGTGAGACCACACCTGATGTATTGTGTGCAGTTTTAGTCCCCTAATTTGAGGAAGGACATTCTTGCTATTGAGGGAGTGCAGCGTAGGTGTACAAGGTTAATTCCCGGGATGGCGGGACTGTCATATGCTGAGAGAATGGAGCAGCTGGCCTTGTACACTCTGGAGTTTAGAAGGATGAGAGGGTATCTCATTGAAACATATAAGATTGTTAAGGGTTTGGGCACGCTAGAGGCAGGAAACATGTTCCCGATGTTGGGGGAGTCCAGAACCAGGGGTCACAGTTTAAGAATAAGAAGTAAGCCATTTAGAACGGAGACGAGGAAACACCTTTTCTCACAGAGAGTGGTGAGTCTGTGGAATTCTCTGCCTCTGAGGGCGGTGGAGGCAGGTTCTCTGGATGCTTTCAAGGGTGAGCTAGATAGGGCTCTTAAAAATAGTGGAGTCAGGGAATATGGGGAGAAGGCAGGAACGGGATACTGATTGGGGATGATCAGCCATGATCACATTGAATGGCGGTGCTGGTTCGAAGGGCCAAATGGCCTACTCCTGCACCTATTGTCTATTGTCTATTGTCTATTGTCTATTGTCTATTGTACCGTCTGGTAGTAGTAGCCATAGTGATGCATGAATAACCTTTGGTGGAGAACCAGAGGAGTGGAATTTAAACAGTTTTCATCCAAGCAACATACAAGTAGTCTGCATTGATCAAAGATCTGGCATCTTCCTGTCATGACAATGACTCTGATCGTTTTTCTCAAACCAAACCAGGGACTAGGTGCAAGACATTTCTCATGGTTGCAGAGATTTGCAGCTCTCTATCCCTACCCCTACTGACTTTGAAAGTCATAACTTCAGGAGATTTCACTATTCTGAGATCCCAAGATGTCTCTTTAAAACCCTTTGCAGGATAGTTGTAGGAAGGATACTGGTTTAACCGAAGATAGACACAAAATGCTGGAGTCACTCAGTGGGAGAGGCAGCATCTCTGGATAGAAGGAATGGGTGATTTTTCGGGTCTGAAGAAGAGTCTTGACCCGAAATGTCACCCTTTGCTTCTAACCAGAGATGCTGCCTGTCCCGCTGAGTTACTCCAGCATTTTGTGTCTATCCTTTGCAGGATAGGGTCTTCCATCTCTCTTGGATATCCTAGATATGTCAATGCATTCTCTGACACCTGCTGTAGCAGTTCATGCAGACTCTCAGTGGGAGCACTGCTGAAGATCCACATTAAGGAGGTTCTATGTTTTGAAATGGCAGTGGATCAGTCATTATGATCGGCAAGAGCAACGTTTTTAGTCAGCAAGTGAGGTGCTTTTCTCAGCACTTTTAGATGGAAAAATGAATCAGTGACATTCTTCAAATATTTATGGTTCAATTAATAATGTTGCTTTTTCTTACATTATTTTGATTTTCTACATAATTTAAGCTCAACGATAATAAAAAATAATAAGTTAGAGGAGTTAGACAAAAATGCTGGAGAAACTCAGCGGGTGAAGCAGCATCTATGGAGCGAAGGAATAGGTGACGTTTGGGTTTGAGTCCCTTCTTCAGACTGATGAGAGGGTGGGGGTGGGGGGGGGGGGTGGGAAGAAGAAAGGAAGAGGCGGAGGCAATGGGCTGTGGGAGAGCTGGGAAGTGAGTGGTTCATTCAGCTCCTCAACTCACCATTCAAAATGGTCACGGGTAATCAAACATTTCTCAAATCCCCATTCCCTGTCTCTTCCCATAACTCTGGATTCCTTTACCGCTTAAAAATGGATCTATCTCCACCTTGAATATGCTCAACATCTACAGTTTGCTTTCATAGAACAGGAAATTATGAAAACATGCATCTGCGTGAATGATCCAGATTACATAGAAAAGTGTGGCCCAGTTATGTACCTCCTGGTATTACACAAAGATTTATGACATTGCTTGTGCAATTTGTGCATCAAAAATATGACGTATGGCAACACATCATCCAGTTTTCCACGCGGTTCACAGAGAAGCAATTTTGTGTTCCACTGTGTATTAAATCAATTTTGTTATCTGACTGTGGTAACAAAAAAAAGGCAGTACAATGCATTCCAAATTTCAAAATTCAGTTTCTTTCAGAACCTTGCTTGCAAGGGAGTTAAATAATGCTTCTTGCCCCTCGAAAACATTTTATATTCAGATTAGCGCTCGAGCAAACGCATGGAATTGTGCAGCTTGGAAAGTGTAGATCCCAAATATTCCTGTTAATGTCAACAAAACCTCGCAGTCAACTGCAGCAAAAAAATAAAAAACACACTGGCTGAGAATGTAAGACCATTCTTCATGAATATTAATTAATTACTGCCATTGCTGCATACAGTTCCGGAGTTCTCCACTGCTCAGCAGGATTACTGTTGAAAATTGCATTAATCTTGCTGCAGCATGAGCAACTATACAACTGCACAATACCTTTGGAGTTAATCTTATTTGAAAGCCAGTACAATAAGAAGACTCATGAACTCAGAACAATTAAATGTTGCTGGTTTCTGTATTTAACAACCCACGACAGAGATAGGATTGTTCCCATGGAGCGGGGGGGAATAATGCAAAAATAAAATAAATAAATTAAAATATATATATATATATATATATATATATATATATATATATATATATATCTGGGCATAACCAAAAATACTGTTAAGAGAGCAATTGTCCATGTGAATATTAAAGGGGGGAGGGAATATCAGCTGTTCCAAAAAGATCTGACCACATCAACATATTTAACAGGGTCCTCTCAAACACACATTCTCTCATGCGAGCCAAGTAAATAAATAAACACTTAAGGGCCTGTCCCACTTGGACGTCATTTGCGCCTCATATAGCGACATCATTTACGCATCATGATGCACGACGCGCACGTTGAGACGCGCACGTGACACACGCATGGCATACAATACGCACGCATGGCGTGTGGTGGCGTAGGCAGTGACACGCAGTAGCGCACGGCGCCCCAGGATATTGGGATTCACAAAATCTTCGCACGCCACCTGTGTGACGTGCAAATGATGCCCAAGTCAGTTAGCAGAAAGTAAAAACCCATCACCAACTCCTACAGTCAAAATATGTCCGTGTGATCACAATGATATCTGACAAAATTAAAAAACACTCAGTTGTTATGTAAAGTGTATCGCCATGAGGGAATGCGCCTTTAAAGGCTGACTACCTCTGGCGATGGCTCCACAACAATGCGTCAGAACTTGTGCTCAGTTGATCCTGAGTTGGGTGAGAGCTATGCTGTTCCCATTTTATTGTTTCTCTCTAGATCTCCTCCAGGTCCCAAAGGTAGTCTCCCACCTCCACACCCACAACTCCTCAGTACTCCTGCCTCGTCATCAATCCTCTAACCCTTGAAATCACAGTCTACATCAACCCTTGTCTCCTCCCCCTCCCACACTTTCTCTAATATTTTATTTCAAACCGAGGCAGGGTAATCCAAACGCAGCATACTATTTGACAATACTGTGCATATCAGGGTTATTTTTTTCTCTGTATGAATGCAGCAGGCACATGGTTGACCAGAAAGTTAATCACAAAATTAATGATCCAAATGCTCAGTCCATGATTTTCTTCACGGAAATTGAATCACATAGTGCGCATAAAACGCATGCTGCATCATGGAACTGCTGGATCAGGGAGTTTGAAACAAATTAATGATCTGATTAAGAAATTGATGAGTGGCACAAAAACATAGAGTGCAGACAACAGTTAAATACAAGTTTACAGGATGAAACGGTTTGTGTCATGCAAAGATGTGTGGCATTGTGTGATTTAGATGAAATAATAGAAAGACTCTATCTAAGTTTTCAAATTAAAGAAATAAATGCGGCTATGTAAATAACGGACTAGAGTATTTAATTGCCATTTTCACCGGGAACAGATTATTGAAGTTGTTATTTGCTGCAGCCTCAATGCTATTGAGGGAGTGCAGCGTAGGTTTACAAGGTTAATTCCCGGGATGGCGGGACAGTCATATGCTGAGAGAATGGAGCAGCTGGGCTTGTACTCTCTGGACTTTAGAAGGATGAGAGAGGATCTCATTGAAACAGATAAGATTGTTAAGGGTTCGGAGATGCTAGAGGCAGGAAACGTTCCCGATGTTGGGGGAGTCCAGAACCAGGGGCCATGGTTTAAGAATAAGGAGTAAGCCATTTAGAACGGAGACAAGGAAACACATTTTCTCACAGAGTGGTGAGTCTGTGGAATTCTCTGCCTCAGAGGGCAGTGGAGGCGGGTTCTCTGGATGCTTTCAAGAGGGAGCTAGATAGGGCTCTTAAAAATAGCAGAGTCAGGGGATATGGGGAGAAGGCAGGAACGGGGTACTGATTGGGGATGATCAGCCATGATCTCATTGAATGGCGGTGCTGGCTCGAAGGGCTGAATGGCCTACTCCTGCACCTATTGTCTATTGTCTATTGTCTAACTCATCCATGTCGACCAAGATGCCTCATCTAAGCTTGTTCCATTTACCTGCATTTGGTCCATACACCTCTGAACCATTCATATCCATTAATCTGTCCAAATATCTTTGAAATGCCATTGTAGCTGTCTTAACTACTTTCTATGGCAGCTCATTTATATTTCCCCTACCCAAAAGATTACATGTATTTCCTTTTGATTATAATCTTAAGTCCTGACATTTGATCCCCGGCACCTTTTACACTCCATGGAATAAAGACAACCCCGTCCAAACTCTCCCTTTAGCTCCGACACTTGAGTTCTGGTGACATCCTCTTCTTTGCCATCCATCCAAACTTATTCCATCTTTACAAATTGCAGGGTGACTAAAATGGAACATTATACTCCAAGTGCAATATCACCAATGTCTTGTACAACTGTAACATAATATCGCAACATATATGGTCAGTTAAACATAGAAATATAGAAATTAGGTGCAGGAGTAGGCCATTCAGCCCTTCGAGCCTGCACCGCCATTCAATATGATCATGGCTGATCATCCAACTCAGTATCCCGTACCTGCCTTCTCTCCATACCCTCGGATCCCCTTGGCCACAAGGGCCACATCTAACTCCCTCTTAAATATAGCCAATGAACTGGCCCCGACTACCCTCTGTGGCAGAGAGTTCCAGAGATTCACCACTCTGTGTGAAAAAAGTTCTCCTCATCTCGGTTTTAAAGGATTTCCCCCTTATCCTTAAGCTGTGACCCCTTGTCTTGGACTTCCCCAACATCGGGAACAATCTTCCTGCATCTAGCCTGTCCAACCCCTTAAAAATTTTGTAAGTTTCTGTAAGATCCCCTCTCAATCTCCTAAATTCTAGAGAGTATAAACCAAGTCTATCCAGTCTTTCTTCATAAGACAGTCCTGACATCCCAGGAATCAGTCTGGTGAACCTTCTCTGCACTCCCTCGATGGCAACAATGTCCTTCCTCAGATTTGGAGACCAAAACTGCACGCAGTTCCTTGATTGACGAAGGCAAGTAGCCAAAAGCCTTCTTCACCACATTATCTTCCTGTGATTCCACTTTCAGGGAATTATATACATATGGAGAATGGCCCTACTGTTCACTGTGAAGGTCTTCCCATTCCCCAAAAACTGTGCCTCACACTTAACTGAATTAAACACCATTAGCCATTCGTTGGTCCAGTTACCAGCTGATTAAGATCCCACTGTAATTCTTGATAACATTCTTCAGTGTCTATGATACTTCTTATTGTACTGTCTTCTGCAAACTTACTAATCTCAGGCCTTCTGCCTGATAAACAACTTTCCACTACATCTGGCTGGTTCCTTCCATGAAAGCAAATACTCTATCCTGGTTTCCAGCTCACCCTGGTTGCAATGCAAATTAACCCACCAAAGCAGCCTACCTTTGTAGGAAAACTGCAGATGCAAGGTAGACACAAAATGCTGGAGTAACTCAGCCATACAGGCAGCATCTCTGGTGAGAAGGAATGGGTGATGTTTCGGGTCGAGAACCTTCTTCAGACTACCATGCAGCCTACCATGCAGAAACTTATCAGACTTGTTGATGTCCATGTGAACTATGTCTATGGCCCAGCCCTCATCAACATTCTTGGTTACTTGTTCAAAGAAAACAATTTAAATTATTGAGACAAAATTTCCCAATTCTGACCAACCTGAAGCCGCTGTACCATGTAGGAAACCTGAACGGAAACCTCTGGAGACTTTGCGCCCCACCCAAGGTTTCCGTGCAGTTCCCGGAGGTTTTTGTAAGTCTCCCTACCTGCTTCCACTACCTGCAACCTCCGGCAACCACCTGCAACCTCTGGGAATCACACGAAAACCTTGGGAGGGGCCGAAAAGTCTCCAGAGGTTTCCATTCAGGTTTCCTAAGTGGGACAGGGGCAGAAGAAAGCAAACTGTCAGGTTGAATTGCAGCTCTGCGACATCTCTGCCCAAGATAAAATGAATTATAAATAGTTGTAGATGTTGCCCAGCCCATCACATAGACCAAACTTTGCACCATTGAGTCCATCTACATTTCACACTGCCTCTGAAAAGCAGCCAACATAACCAGACTTGTCCCACCCCAGTCATTACTTCTTTGGGACAACATCGTCGGGAGCTCGCAGGTCACAGGTCGGTGACCTGTTTTTCTGGAGCTCCCACCACAACAGCTTCGTCCGCTGGACTGGAGGGTGGCAGCTTCGGCAGCTTTCTCCACCCCGGGCCGCGGAGCTTGAACCTGCCCGTTCGCGGCGCTTGGATTCAGCCGCGGGACTGACTTACTTACCATCACCCGGCGGGGTCACAACATCGGAAGCCTGGATTGCCTCGGAGCAGAGGGAGAACATGGAGGGAAGAGACAAAGACTTTAAGACTTTTGCCTTCCATCACAGTGAGGAGGTGCCTGGTGAACTCACTGTGGTGGATGTTAAATTTGTGTTTATTGTGTGTTTTTGTCATGTTTATTATATGTATAAGGATAAGGGGGAAGCTTAAGGATAAAGGGGAAGTCTTTTAGGACCAAGATGAGAAAATCAGAGAGTGGTGAATTTGTGGAATTCTCTGCCACAGAAGGTAGTTGAGGCCAGTTCATTGGCTATATTTAAGAGGGAGTTAGATGTGGCCCTTGTGGCTAAAGTGATCAGGGGGTTTGGAGAGAGGCAGGTACAGGATACTGAGTTGGATGATCAGCCATGATCATATTGAATGGCAGTGCAGGCTCGAAGGGCCAAATGGCCTACTCCTGCACCTATTTTCTATGTTTCTATGTTTCTATGTAAGACTGCAAGGCACAAAATTCCGTTCAGATCGAAAGGTCTGAATGACAATAAAGGATACTTGACTTTACTTTCCTTTACTTTACTTCTCCCTGCTCCTGTCTGGCAAAAGGTGCAGAACCTTGAACGCATGCATGGCCAGACTCAAGAAAAGCTTCTTTCCCTCTGTTACTAAACCTCTGAACACTCCTTCACAAAGCTACGGTCCTCATGACATCTCATGGGTATTGAGAGAGTACAGCAAGGGACTGAGCATACAGAGTGCGGTGTCCCTGTGCTGAAGATCGCAGAGGAGGAAGTGGTGCTGTCAATTTCTAATAATTGAGGTCTGCCAATGCAAACGTCAATGTTCCAGTTGCAGGATGAGCAGAGATCCATTTCTTTGAGTTGAACAAAGGTTTAGAGTGAATGGAAGTGTTGAATGCCGAGCCGTAGAAGATGAACTGAGATGTGCTCTTGTTGACAAAGTGATCCAGTAGAGAATGGGGAGCAGTGAGTTTGCATGTAATGTTGATCTTTTGCGGCAGGAGGTGAATTGAGTGCTGTGGAATTGCTATCTTACTAAGACAGGAGTTAATATGCACCATCACCAGCCTCTCAAAGCACTACAGCATAAAATAAGTGAGTGCCACTCATTGAGGCATGTTATCTGACTCCTCCTGGGTGCCTGTATTAGGTATGTTGCAAAGCCTACCTGAAGCGTCGCTGAAAATTTGTCCCAGCCCGTGTGCGCGATTTTGGCGGCGTTTGGCGGGTTTAAAATGCGATTTTCTCTAGGCTGTTCAAATCGAGGATGTTCAGCCTAGTTAATTATTAACGAAAAATCGTTGGAAGATTCCGTCGCTTTAGCTATTATTACTTTTAAGGGCTTTATATAATTGTTATAGTAGTGTAAAAATTAACCTCTAAACCCCCGACCACCAGCAACGGGTCGGATCTCATACAGGGGACAACAGAAGGTAGGCTGTTTATTTTTACATTCAAAAGGGTCCCTTTATACAAAGTTTAAAGTTGCGACTATCTAATTTTGGGCCCATTATATCCCGCAGTATTTTTCTGGGCATTGGAGGGTACAAATCTAGCGCAATGTGAACGTTCTAAACCAGCGCGTTCACAGGAACCCACTAGATTTAAATGGCCATTAATTTACAGCAGTTGAACACTAAATTCCTTCCATTTGGCCTATAAATTAATGTAAATGAGATTTAAAAATCATGTTTTATTGTGAATTATTTATGAATATTATTTGGACACTTAGGCTATTTAAAAATGTTAATCATTTATTAAGAAATAGATAGATGTTTAGATCTAGTTGAAGTTTGAAGTTTGAAATTAGCTCCAATTGGGTAACTAACTAATTATATGCCTTAATTTCAGGTCATCCAAGTAAGATTGTTTTATATTTGTTTCAGAATGCTTCAATCTATGATAACTGAAAATTTCATTCAGTTCTCTTAATTTTTAAGAAAGTTATGGGCTTTTGACTGTCCACGATCACAGATTTTTTGTTATGTCCATAGAAAATCAATAGGGAACAAGATGCTAATTTCCGAGTATGAAAATGGCCATAACCTTTTAAATATTTGAGATATGAAAGTGAATTAGGTGTCAAAATAAACTTCTTTTTATGCTTTATCTGATGGGATAAATTGCAGACTTGATTTTTAAAATCTCAAAATTTTGTAACATTGCTACCTGTATCATGGACCTAATATATGGACATATTATGGATTATACAATGTGTATAAAATCACCCCATTACCGAATTATATTAATTAGTATGCAAATAGAGAAAAATATGGCAAAGGATTTCAACAAACAACAAAATCATCATACAATATAATTTCTCAATTGTAAAAAGCTAGGTGTAATTGAGTCACAAAAAGAATTAATTATACGTGTGCATAGTTTATTAAGTTGTCATGGGCAAGAACTAAAATATTCATAGCAGCTAATTAAATGCTCCCCCTTATATTTAATGGACTTATAATATTACAACAAAGCAAAGCCATTATCAGACTGAGTCCTCAATGTGATACAACAATCATCACATGATTTATAGCTCAAAAATATAAGCTGTCAATAATGATCATAGCAAATAAGAGAGGACACAAATAGACACAAAAAATATTGCAATTTACATTGTTTTTATAATTCTTATTATGTTATGCAAATAATTCACTGCCAATGGAATTTTTTAGGAAAATACCTTTCTGACCTTGTGTGGCATCTATTTACATACTGTTTAATATCACAAGGAAATGAGCCTAACAACCAGGTTAACTGTATTCGATAAAAGGAGACACAAAGTGCTGGAGTAACTCAGCTAGCCGGGCAGTTTTTCTGAAGAACAGGAAATGTTTTGGTTTCAGTTTGGGACCTTTGTTCATACTTATTGTGGTAGTGGTGGGAGGAGGGGTGGGGGGGGGGGGGGGAAGGGGGGGGAGGGGAAGGGGGGGGGGGGGGGGGGGGGGGGGGGGAAATCCAGAAGAGAGAAGGTGCAGGACAGAGACTGGCACGTGACAGATTAATACAGATGAGGGGGGGGGGGGAGGTTTATAGGAAGATGGTTGGACAAAGTCCAGAGATGAAAAGCCAAAAGGTGTGTGTTAAAGATCAGAAAAAGCAGGTGGACTGGATTGTAATGGAGAGAGAGAGGACTGCTCACCATGTAATACAGGAGCGACTCTCCACTCACCCATGAATCTAAATAACAAAAATTATGATAAAAATCCAATGATACATAACACAATTAGAACTTGGAAACAAATAAAACAGAATCTAAAATTAAGAAATCTATCTCTTTTAATGCCAATAGTCAATAACCCGTCGTTTAAACCTTTAATTATAGATAAATCATTTACACAATGGGAAAGAATGAGAATCAAAACGCTCAGAGACTTGTATGAATCAGGAAAATTATTATAATTTCAACAATTACAACTGAAATATAATTTGAAAAATAATCAATATTTTAAATATCTTCAAATCCGTGACTATCTGAAAAAATACACAAAAGACTATTATAACATGTCCCCAGACTTATTGGATGAAGCCATGAAGACAAAGGCTGAATCAGCAAATCTAATATCATACTTATACAACGTTATTTTAAATATAGAAATACCTACAACCGATGGTATTAGAAGAGACTGGGAACAAGAACTAGCTATAAAAAGATCAAAAGAGAGCTGGGGTAAAGACTTACTATATGTGCATAAATGCTCGATCAACGTACGACATACTCTAATTCAATATAAAACATTACATGGACTAAATTATTCAAAAACAAAAATAAATAAACTTTTCCCCAATGTCTCACCCATTTGTGATAAATGTCAGTCACAAGAAGCTACCATAGCGCACTCTTTTGTATTTTGTATAAAAATCCAAACATTTTGGTACTAAATATTTGAAATCTTCACAAAATTATTTAAAATAAAACTTGTACCAAAAGCAGAATGGATCATTTTTGGAATATCGGAAGGTAACCCCAAATTAAATGTGTTTCAAAAGAACTTACTTAATTACGGGCTAATAATGGGAAAAAAGCTTATACTCAAATTTTGGAAAAATGCTCCAATACCAACAATAAAAATGTGGATTTCAAACATGTTCGAAACACTACACTTGGAAGAGATGAGACTCCTCCTAGCAGGCAAAGCAGACCACTTCCAAAAGATGTGGTCTGCATTTATGGAACTATTACAAGCATAGGGTGCAATAGTAATTTAAAATATAAATGGTACCAGGATCTGGTAACGGGTGTATAAAATAAATGAAAAAAACAAAACACAGTTGGTATATCCTTTTTTGCGAGTTTTGTGTTACAATAGAGCGATTGTTTTTCCTTTTTTTTCTTTTCTTTCTAGGGTCTTATTTCCTTTCTTTACTTCCTTCTCTAACTTCTTCCCTAAGGGGCTTTCTTTTCCCAACACTTTCCTGCACCTTCACGATTCTTGCTCACTTTCCTTACTTCTTTTACTTCTATCTTTTTTAAAGCTCGAAAAACAAAGTGGTACAACAAATGTGATGAGATATATGTGATGTGTATTATTGTAATTTACTGTACTTCTAATAAAAATAAAATTAAAAAAAAAAAAAAAAATCAGGAAAAGTGTGAATTGTGAAGCCAGAGGAAGGAATAGAGGTGGAAGGTAAGTGGGAGGGGAGACAAGTGTGGGGCACACGAAAGAAAGGGAGGAGAAAAAAAGTGGCGGGGGAACAAAATGATGTGGTGTAAAGTTGGAGGGTTCAATGTCTATACCATTATGTTGTAAGTTACCCAAGCAGAATATGATGTGATGTGATGTTCCTTCAGTTTGTATGTGGTCTCACCCTGCCAATGGTGAAATCCCAGGAATGAAAGGTTAGCATGGGAATGGGAACGGGAGTTAAAATACTTAGCAACTGGAAGTTCCAGTTGGCCTTAGTGGACCGAGCACCAGTCTTCAGTGAAACACCTGTAGAACAAGTCTACACTTGGTCTCACTAATATAAAGGAACACCTGATGCAGGAGATGAAATTGGAGAAAATGTACATTAACCTCTGTCTGACCTTGTAGCTTGTAGGACTATGAGCAAGGAAATATTGGGATGTGTTGCGTGTGGAAGTACCGGGGTGGGGGGGGGGGTGGGGTGGGGGGGGGGGGGGGGTGTTAAGGGATAAGTGAACCAAAGAGTTATCTCGGGGGATGTCTCAGCGAAAGTATTAAATCACACTTTTTGCCTTTTCATCTCCCACTTTTGTCCAACCACCTGCCAGTCAAACCCCTTCACCTGCATCCACTTATGACTTGCCAGGCTTTGTCACATCCCCACCAAGCACCAGCTTTCTCTTTCCACTACAATCAGTCTGAAGAAGGATCCCAACCAGAAACATCACCTATCCATGTTCTCCAGAGATGCTGCCTGACCTGTTCAGTCACTGCAGCATTTTGTGTCATTCTAATCAGTGGGTAACGATTCCTGGCCAAAACCAGCATCTGCAGTTGCTTCTTACACAGAGTACATACCGATAATGTGTTTAAGTTCTGCAACTTCTACCCAAGGCATTTTAGATTATATAATAAATTGCTGTTGTTAGAACAAAGCCATGGGAAACAGTAACCATAAGTTATATCATGTTGAGAAAGAGAAACTACTGCAGTGACTAGGTTTTGTAATGCAAACCATGTTTCAATTCCAGTTTTCTAACTTTTTAGGCAAAACACAGATTAATTGTTGAGCCTTGAGATTTACAAAGGAATGATAGGAAACCAACGTGTTGTAATTAATTGGTAGTTTTAATGAGTTTATTAGCCAAGTATGTAAACATATAAGGTATTTGATTTGCCATACAGTCATACACAAATGCAACAAGATACATAACCACATATAAATTAAACATAGACTCAAACAGCCACCACAATGGTGTTTGAGAATCACCAGGGCACACAGCATAAGTGGAGATCCACAGCCATCAGTTCAATGTTGGGGCCTCACACTTGCTCCTTCACTGTGATGTGACCAGAGTTATACCGACCGCTGTCACTCTCTCTGCAGTCCCTGACCTCACATACAGCCGTCCACACTCTCACTAGATTCTGGGATGTTCTCATGGAGCCATGTCCTCGCTAAAACATCAAGATCACTGAATTCACGGCACTCCCTCCGAGTCCTCACCAGCGCAGGCAGGTTTTTTCTTATTTTTTCGGCAACCTCACATTCCCCACTGTGATGGGAGGCAAACATCTTATACATTCTTTCCTCCTTTTCTCCGGCAGTCGGGTTAATCAAAACTTCCGCAGTCGGGGTAATCGAAGCTCGCACATCGGGGTGATCGAAGCTCCTGCGATCGGGGCAGTCGAAGCTCATGCACTTGGAGCTCCCACTGTTGATCGCTAACAAAGGGACCGCCAGCTGTAAGGTGTTAAAGCTGCAGCGCAAGCAGAGATATGATGAAAAAGTCACATCTTCGTCGAGGAAAGTGATTAAAAAAAAAAGGCTTCCCCAACCCGCACATAATACAAAAACTAAATGTACAACAAAAACATATAAGTAAACACAGTAAACACAAACCAAATCAGCAAAAGATGAAAAAGACACAGCTGTAATGTGAGTGCAATTCTTTCAAAATAGAACTGAAAATATCCACACAAAGTTACCACGGGATTAGAATTATAACTATAGACTTCCGGTGGCGCCATGTTGGACTAATAGATGCAACATCGAGCTCCGCAGCCAAAAATTCACGGCTTTTCACGTTAAAATTGGGTCTAGAGGTCGGGACCGACATAAAAAAACTTACCAGATCTCCTGGACGTCGCGCTGATGACATCATCAGTAAGCACTGTGAATTAAACAGAAGTTAAAAGGCTTTTAAATGAAAAAAACGTCTCCAGCTCAGAGCCCTCAGCCAACAGTTTCAAAACACCTGCTGAAAAGCCAGAAACCTGAAGAACTGACCTCTGAAGTGGCCTCTGTAATGTCTACAAGATCCAAGACTGAGATGGCTACTAAGGATAAAAATGAACTTGAGGACTTAAAGAATTCGGTAAGAGAACTGAGAAAGGATATTGAGGCTGGAAATGCACAAATGGAAAATATGATGTCGAACATGAATGCTGGCAATCAAAAAGTTATTGATTGCATTTGCATTTAAAACAAAACGAATTGCTGATGTGCAAGAAGAGCTAACGGGGAGAATTGATAAAGTGGAAGAAGATTCCACGAAGAAGTTTGAGACTGTTCATGAAACTGTTTCTTCATATCTAACTGCAATGAGAGGCATGGAATCATCTATGGTACAAATGTCTGAAGATATGCATGAGAATGAAGCTAGAACAAGACCGCCTCAAGAGTCAGCTGACGAAAATTTCGGATGAATGCCTCGATCTGGAAGCTCGCTCAAGACTCAAAAATTTAAGAATAGTTGGAGTAACAGAGGGAGCAGAGGGAAACAACCCTCGTGAGTTTACTGCCAACTTACTCAAACATGTACTCAATCTACCCGTTGAACCGAAAATTGAAGTGGCACATCGATTACCGAGATTTAAGTCAAGATCACAAGCAGGTCCAGCCCACCCATGACAGATCATTGTCAAATTTCGGGACATCTCAGCACTGGAAGAGCTGATGAAAAAAAATCAAACATGGAGGGAATATGACGTTTGGAAACGACTCTAACAAACGTTTCAGGGATTATCCTTATGAGATTGTGCAAAAGCGAAAACAGTTCTCACAGACTAGACAGATTCTCCAAGGAGTTCAAGATGTCTGATACGGCGTTTTTTATCCAGCCTAGATGCGAATTACTTACAAGGGAAAGGAGAAAGGGTTAATAAATCTGGAGGCAGCACACAAATATGCCCAAGAGATTGTGGCAGAAATGGATGATTAATAAATGCAGCGGGACGGTATGGACAAACTCTTTCTCTATATTAGTTCACAGAGAACACCCGAAGATAAGGGAAGAAACATAATTCTCTAAAAGTCTACAAATGGAGGAACATCTCCATGTGCGTTGGTCTACACACCTTATCTTTCTCGGACGTTTTGGAATTTAATTCAAGGACATTCTTTGATTAAAACGAAGGAAAGACTGATTAAAAAGGGAGCGACGAACCGGAGAGCCGAATGTGGAAAACATCACAAGGACAAATGGCGGTTTAAGATTTTAAAATAGTTTCACAAAACATAGAGAATTAACAATAATTAACAACACTAATATAGAAATAGAAATGGAGGCTAACCAGAACTATATAATGGGGCAAAATGTAATAACGTTTTATATAGACAGACCATCCTGTATACAGAGGGGGACAGTTAAGCAGAGATAAGGAAATAACAAATAGCAAATTTTAGATCTAACGTAGATAATATCATAAGTTTTAGTGCTATGTACTTCTGGGGGGAAGGGATGAGAATCAGGCACCTGGCATAGTTTCAAGAGCCTGATTCTGGTTAACCCCTTCAGCCAACAGCTGAGTGTTATCGAAGGTATAACTATAACTGTAAACAGTTAGCAGATAAAAGTGTTAGATACATAAGTTTCAGAGTAGCTGAACATATGATTTGATAAGTCTTAATGACATATATATAGTGTAATCGGGTGAAATACAACTGATTTTGAAAGGGTCCCGCCCTCCTATGCTAAGAGTAATAAAGGGAGCGGAGCTAATTGTATAACATCAACATTGGAAGTCAAATTGATGTCAAATCCCACCGACTTGTGGGTCACTTACTACAGTGTCGACTACTCTAGACACTGTAATTTCACTTTATCAATTTTTTTTTAATCACAATCTGTCACAACCATGTGTTTTTTTTATTAAGGACAATCGCAAAAGGGATCTACCAAAATAATTTAGTAGCATAAACGTTCCCCAAATATCCAGAGACCTGAAGGATGGATGCACCATAAGAATTAAGGATATTAAAATCAGCAAAAATGCAAGACGATAAACAAAAGAAAATGGGAGGAATCACATTCTGTAGCTGGAACATAAGGGGTATTAATGAACCTATCAAAAGGGGCAAGATACTAGCTCAGTTGAAATCATACAACACGGACATTACTTTTTTTACAAGACACGCATCTTAAACACCAAGATCAGATGAGATTGAGGGCGAATTGGATAGGCCAAACATATCACTCTTCACACACCTCGAAATCCAGAGGTACGGCAATTATTATTCGCAAAGGCATACCATTTAAATCAAAGAACATTATATCAGATAAGAAAGGGAGATATCTTATAGTTACAGGAGATATCTATGCTACACCAATCACCTTGGTAAATATATATGCGCCCAATTTTGATAATCCTCAATTTTTTAATAAAATCTTAAATACAATCGCAGATTTCAACTACCAAAATGTTAAATTAGAGGAGACTTTAATTGTGTTTTAGACCCGTATTTAGATAAATTGATGCATAAACAGAGAGGTATTATGAAATCTAAAACAAGTGAACACTTAAATACATACCCAAAAAATACAAACATAACAGGCGTTTGGAGGATCGCAAATCCGACTGGAAGGGAATACCCGTTTTGTTCAATGGTACACATAACATAGTCAAGTATAGATTATTTCTTAGTGGATACAAAACTAATCTCTTATATTATGAAACCTAAATATCACACCAATGCAATTTCAGATCATTCCCCACTAAGTTATTTTTAAAACTGGAAGGAATGTCTACGAATAAATCGTTTTGGAGGTTTAATTCGCAAATTTTAAAAGACCCACAAGGGAGTATATATCTAAAACAACAGAGGACTTATCTTTTGAGACAAATGATACACCAGATATATCACTCATTTTACTATGGGAATCCTTCAAAGCATTTACTAGAGGAGTCATTATCTTATACCAAGCTTTTCAAAACAAAAAGAATAAGAATGAACAAAGACAATTAGAAGAACAAATCAGACAACTAGATATAGATAATACTAAAGATCCAACTATGGATAAACATAATAAAATATTAATATTGAAATTTAAACTAAATAAGTTATTATCAGATAAAGTTATAAGACTATTCCAAATTACAAAACAGGAACATTTTGAATTCGGGGACAAACCCCACAAACTTCTGGCACGCCAGCTGAAAAAACGATAAAAAGACCACGCAATTTTAAAGATTAAATCAGATAGAGGGGAATTATTAACACTACCCAATTATATCAATAAAAGATTTGCTCAATTTTACCAGAATTTATACACATCCAAGACGCTAACAGACAATAATAAAGTTTCAGAGTTCCTGGACAATTGTAATCTTCCCAAACTTGAACTGAAGGAACAAGAGGAATTGGGAGCACAAATTACATTCAAGGAAATAGAAGACACAATAAATTCATTAAAGAATGGAAAAACACCAGGACCAGATGGATTTAGTAATGAATTTTATAAAAGTTTTTACGACATAGTTACACTACGTTTACAGAAAATGTATACATTTGCTTTTAAAGAACAAATCCTACCTGAAACACTAGCAGAATCAACGATTACATTAATACTTAAAAAAAGATAAAGACATAGAAGAACCCGAATCATACAGAGCTATTGTATTGTTAAATACGGATCAAAAAATATTAGCGAAAACACTAGCTAGAAGATTAAGTGTAGTATGTTAGTAAATTAATAAACACGGATCAAACGGGATTCATACCCAAGAGACACTCATTTAATAACCTAAGACGTCTGCTTAATATAATGCATTCACACAAACCTGAAGAACAAGAGTTATCAATCATTTCATTGGAAGCAGCAAAAGCATTTGATCAAGTAGAATGAGATTACATGATTAAAGTATTGCAAAAATTTCAACCTCATCGCATGGATAAAGTTATTATATAACAAACCTATGGCTAGAATATTAACCAATAATATACTATCTACGAAATTCCAATTATCAAGGGGAAATAGACAAGGATGTTCATTATCACCGCTGTTATTTGCTCTGGTAATTGAACCTCCAGCTGAAAGAATCAGAACACCTCCGGATATTTACGGTTATAATACAAAATATTCAAATAACATAATATCTTTATACACAGACGATGTACTACTGTACATCACAAAACCCCAAATTAGTATACCAAACATATTAAATCTAATTGAGGACATTGGATCTTTCTCAGGATACAGAATAAATTGGAACAAAAGTGAAATTATGTCGATAAAACCGAAAGACTCAACACATCTCTTAAAATTTCCCTTTAAAAAAGCTACAGAACAATTTAAATATTTGGGAATTGAAATTACTAGAAATTATCAAGCTATGTTTACTGCCAATTATAGTCCCTTACTTAAGAAACTAAATACTTTAATCAAATTCTGGAAAATGCTCCCGATGTCTTTAATAGGTCGAATAAATTCTATAAAAATGATCTTTCTACCACAAATCCTATATCTATTTCAATCAATCCCTATATACCTTCCAAAAAAGTTTTTTAAAAAACAGGACAGACATCACAAATTTTATATGGGACTATATATCCCACAGAATACAAACAACTCATCTGAGCAAACCCAAAGAGCTGGGTGGTCTAGCACTCCCTAACTTTATGTACTATAATTGGGCAGTAAATGTTAAAAATATGATTCACCTGCTGGACAATTCTGCCCAGCAGGTGGACTGGATTGTAATGGAGAGAGAGGACTGTTCTCCGTGTAATACAGGAGCGATTCTCCTCTCACCAATGAATCTGAATAACAAAAATTACAATAAAAATCCTATTAATCATAGCACAATTAGAACTTGGAAACAAATAAAACAGAATCTAAAATTAAGAAATCTATCCCTTTTATCACCAATAGTCAATAATCCGTTGTTTAAACCTTCAATTATAGATAAATCATTTACACAATGGGAAAGAATAGGAATCAAAATGCTCGGAGACTTGTATCAACTGGGAAAATTACTATCATTCCAACAATTACAACTGAAATATAATTTGAGAAATAATCAATATTTTAAATATTTTCAAATATGTGACTATCTGAAAAAATACACAAAAGACTATGATAATATGCCTCCAGACTTACTGGACGAAGCAATGAAGACAAAGGCCAAATCAGCAAACTTAATATTATACTTATATAACACTATTTTAAATATAGAAACACCTACAACTGACGGTATTAGAAGAGACTGGGAACAAGAACTAGCTATAAAAATTTCAAAAGAGTGTTGGGATAAACACTTACTATATGTGCATAAATGCTCGATTAACGTAAGACATACTCTAATTCAATTCAAAACATTACATAGACTATACTATTCAAAAACCAAAATAAATAAACTTTTCCCTAACGTCTCACCCATTTGTGATAAATGCCAGTCTCAAGAAGCTACCATAGCGCACTCATTTGATTTTTGGATAAAGATCCAAAAATTCTGGACCAAAATCTTTGAAATCTTCACAAAATTATTTAAAAAAAAACTGATACCAAAAGCAGAATGGATTATCTTTGGAATAATGGAAGGTAGCCCTGAACTAAACGTGTTCCTAAAGAATTTATTTAATTACGGGCTAATAACGGGAAATAAAGCTTATACTCAAATTCTGGAAAAACGCTCCTATACCAACAAAAAAAATGTGGATTTCAAATATGTTCGAAACATTACACTTGGAAGATATGAGATTCCTCCTCGCAGGCAAAGCAGATCACTTCCTAAAGACGTAGTCTGCATTTATGGATTTATTACAAGTATAAGGTGCAACAGTAATTTAAAAAATAAATGGTGCCAGGATCTGGTAACGAGGGATGAAAAAGATGGTTGGTATATCCCTTTTTGCATAGTTTTTTATAATAGAGCAACTGTTTCTCTTTCTTTCTCTCTTATCTATGGTCTATTTCTTAACATTCTTCTCTAACTCTCTTTCTAATAGGCATTTTTTACTAACACTTTCTTGCACTATCACGACTCTTTCTCACTTTCCTACTTCCTTTATTTCTACCTTTCTTACAGCTCAAAAAATGAAGGGACACAACAAATGTAATAAGATATATGTGGTGTGTATTACTGTAACTTATTGTACTTCTAATAAATTAAAAAAAATAAAATAAAAAAAAAGAATTATAACTATAAAAATAATTTGTTCCATTGGAAATCTTTACCACTAATGTAGGCCGGAAATCTCTGCAATGTTCACCTGTCTTGCTTTCTTGATTTAAACTATGATCATAAATAAAATGAACTACGGTTGCTTGTGTATGACGCAAATAAAGGAAGCCCACAAGGCTGGAGTTAGGAAAGCTAAATGCCAGAGATCTTTAATAAAACATAGAGGAATTAGTAGTTTTAGTTGTAACATCACATCAGTGTTATCCTCATAACTATAGAATTCTTACCTTGTATGAGGATGTGTGTGTGTGTGTGTGTGTGTGTGTGTGTGTGTGTGTGTGTGTGTGTGTGTGTGTGTGTGTGTGTGTGTGTGGCGATTGTGCGTGTGTGTGTTTGCATGTGTGTGTGTGTGTGTGCGCATGTGTGTGTGCGTGTGTGTGTGCATGTGTGTGTGTGTGTGCATGTGCGTGTGTGTGCGTGTGTGTGTGTGCGTGTGCGTGCGAGCGTGCGTGTGTTGAATGAGCCTGTTTTTCGCTGATGATATCACAATGGATCTTCCTGCCTGCCTGCCTTCTGCTCGTGCTGCAAGTGAATCGTCCACTCACGCATTGGCTTGGCTCGGGCCCTGTACCCGAGAGCTCCCGAGAAATCCCAGGAGCACCCAAGAGCTTTGGTCAACACACGCTCACGCCTTGGCTCGGGTCCGGTTCGCTGCTCAGCCCGGGCCTCACCCCCTTTTCCCCCTCCCTCTCTCTCTCCCCCCTCTCAATCCCCCCCCCCCCTCTCTCCCCCTCTCTCCCCCACTCTCTCACTCCCCCTCTCTCCCTCTCTCCCCTCTCTCTCCCCCTCTCTCTCTCTCCCCCTCTCTCTCTCCCCCTCTCTCTCCCCCCCTCTCTCTCTCTCTCTCTCTCCCCCCTCTCTCTCCCCTCCCCCCCCCTCTCCACCCACCTCTCCATCCTGCCCCCCATTTTTCAAAAGCTGCTCCCCCACTCCCCTGCTTGCTCATTCAAGACTCTGCCGAGATGAACCCGCCCTCTCCTCCTCCCCCTCTCCCCTCCCCCCCACCCCACTCCTCTCTCTCCCCCGCTCTCCCCCCTCTCCCCCATCCTCCCCCCTTCTTCCCGCTACTCCACCCCTCTCCCACTCTCTCTCTCCCCTCAAGCCCCACTTCCCCCTCTCCACCCCTCCTCTCTTCCACCCTCTCCTCCACCCTCTCCTCCCCCTTCTTCCTTCCCCCTCTCTCCCTCTCCTCCCCCTCCCTTTCCCCCCTCTCTCCTCCCCTCCTTCCCCCTCACCTCCCCCCTCTCTCTCTCCCCCTTTCTATCTTCCCCCTCTCACCCCCCCTCTTTCTCTTCCCCCTCTCCCCCCCCTCCTACCCCCCCCCCCCTGCCCCCTCTCTACCCCCACTCTCTACTCCCCCTCTCCCCCTTCTCTCCCCCCTTCTTCTCTCTCTCCTCTCTCTCCCCCTCTACCCTCTCCCCCCCCCCCCTACCCCATCCCCTCCCCCTCCCCCTCCTGCCTTAACCACTCCCCCCTCTCTCCCCCCCTCTCCCCTCTCCACCTCCCCTCTATCCCTCCTCCCCCCTCCCCTCTCTTCCTTCGCTCTTCCCCCCCCCCCCCCTCCCTCCTCTCCCTCCCCCTCTCTCCCCTCCTCCCTTTCTCTCTGTCTCTGTCCCTCTCTCTCTGCCTCTGCCCTTCTCTGTCTGTCTCTGCCTTCACTCTCTACCCCACCCCCTCTCTAGACGTGCCGGTGAGTTTGGGGGCTATGTCAGTGGATTGGGCAGGAATGGGATAAAAGGAGCCAATGAATAATATTAATATAATATCAAGGGGGGTGGTTTGTGTGTGTGTGTGTGGGGGGAGGTGGGTAGTATGTGTGACACCGCAGGCCACTCCACCTCCCCCCCCTCTCCCCCACATCCGTTGGGGGGATGGGACCCAACGGGTCCCACTTGGTCTAGTATACATTAAACATTAAATTGGCACGTTTTCCACCATTTACATTGTTTAAATCCAGCTTTTTCTATGATTTACAAAAAGCTGAGCTTAGTGTTCCAAATGCTTTTCCTTGTCATTGTTTCCACTATTCTAAGCTCACATTATTTATATTATTCAGGACATAACTTGTATGTAGTTGAGGCATCAATTGTTTACATTGGAGAATAGCTGATGATAAATTATATAAATCCAGACTGCCATTCTGTTTCCAGTCGATCGAACCAGCAACTTGTATTCACACTGTGACACATGGTACCTCACAGGAGTAATATCCAAAATAAATGTGATTCCGAGAAGTATAAGTTGATATTAAGGCACGGTAGCATAGCGATGGAGCTGCTGCCTTACAGCGCCAGAGACCCGGGATCAATCCTGACTACGGTGCTGTCTGAATGGAGTTTGTATGTTTTCCCCATGACCTGCATGGGTTTTTGCCGAGATCTTTGCTTTCCTCCCACACTACAAAGATATTCAGTTTTGTAGGTTATTTGTATTGGTATAAATGTATAAATGTAAAAATCATGTGTATAGGGTGGTACCCGGACGGGACGCCGATGGACGAGAAGCCGAATCCAAGAATTCGAAGCCAAGAAGCCGAGTGGACATCACATCAAAAAGCCGAGATGCCGAACGGACATGATGTCAAAAGGACACGGTGCTGAAAGGAAATTACATTGAACGGACATGAAGCCAAAATGATAAATAGGTATGAAGACTTTTTAAAAAATCTATATTTGCTGCAAGAATTGTTGTACCTGGTTACATTTTTAAATAGTAAAATTATTTCTTGTTACATTATAAAATAGTTAATTTGTTGTACCTTGTACGTCTCCAGTCACGGGATTGGTCCAACAACTTGTCAGTCGTCGACAAAGGTCAGCGATTGGTCCAGAACCCCACGTCCATCACATCACTGCAGCAGCTTGGAGTCACTGCCACCATTTTACAAATGCAAGCTCAAGCTCCCCCCACTCTCCCGTTTCCCCCCCGGCAAGTGATGTGATGGACACGGGGTTCTGGATCAATCACTGACCTATGTTGATGACTGACAAAGTTTCGGACAAATCCCATTCCCAGAGATGTCATGCCCGTTCCACATCATGTCCGTTCGGTGTCATGGCTTTTCGACATCATGCCCGTTCGGCAGCTTTTCGAAGTCATGTCCATTCGGCGTCTTCTGTTCGACGTCGTGTCCGTTCAGCTTCGTATCATTTTGGCGTTGTGTCCATTCGGCTTTTGTGTCCTTTCGACATCATGTCTGTTCGGTGTCTTGGCTTTTCAGCATGATGTACGTTCGGCATCTTGGCTTTGGCTTATCGGCTTCGATGTCCTGTCCGCACACGGTAGAGGGTAGTGTTAATGTGCGGGGATAGCTGGTTGGCGCGGACTCGGTAAGCAGAAGAGACCGTTATCGCTCTGTATCTCTAAACTAAACTAAAACGATGGCCAGAAGCATTACATAACATGCTAGAGAACAGTGGGACACGCAGCATATGTGGAGGGAAATAGACTGTCAACATGTCACAAATGTTCACAAAGCATATTTAAGAGAGAGTTAGATATGGCCCTTGTGGCAAAAGGGATCAGGGGGTATGGAGAGAAGGCAGGTACAGGATACTGAGTTGGATGATCAGCCATGATCATATTGAATGGCGGTGCAGGTTCGAAGGGCCGAATGGCCAACTCCTGCACATATTTTCTATGTTTCTATGTTTCTATCTGTAGAGTATAGGTTTCAAGTTGATTGTCTTTTGATAGAATATCTTTCATGTCAGATTTGTAGCATATGCAGCATTTTATAATCTGAATCATGTTTCCTACAGGTAGCACTCAAGGTTACTCACATCATAAACAATTACCTAAAATGTTTGATATGATTCTGATACGTACATGACAGTTTTGTACTTTTTGGAAACAAAAATAGCAATCTCCAAATTTGATATATTGAAAAAAGGGATGTTTTTTTGGCTGTGCAACTCCAATCCCATCTGTTTTGGTCAAGAGAGGCAACAAATGTATGGAAACCATACATCTGCCTTCAACAATACTCTCTCTGTACAAATCAATCTTTCTATACATTAAACATTCCACTTTATCCTCCCCAATATATGCTTGTGGAGCTTGATCAGGCAGGGTGGCACAGTGGCACAGCTGGAGGAGTTGCTGCCTCAGAGACCTGGATTCAATCCTGACCAGGGGTGCTGTCGATGTGGAGTTTGTATGTTCTGTCTGTGACTGTGTGGGTTTCCTCCAGGTGCTCCAGTTTCCTCCCACATCCCAAAAACGTTTGGATTTGTAGGCTAATTGGGCTCTGTAAATTGACCCAAGTGAGTAGGGAGTGGATGGGGAAGTGGGATAACATAGTATTTGTTTGAACAGTTGATCAATGGTCAGTGTGGTATTGGTGGGCTGAAGGGCTTGTTTCCATGCTGCAGTCGACACAAATATTTTTTGTTCTGGGGAGAATTTAAAACAACTACTGGACAAAATAACAAAAGAAATGGGCAAATTGAAAACATGGCTTGACAGGAACTAAATATCATTAAACTTGAGCAAAACCAAAATAATGTTATTTGGTAATTGCAGAACAATCACACAAGCAAATATAAAGATAAATGGGGTTGAAATTGAACGAGTTCATGAAAATACATTTCTTGGGGTTATAATGGATGATAGAATCAGCTGGAAATCACACATTAAACATGTACAATCCAAACTGGCAAAAAGCATTTCTGTATTACACAAAGTTAAGCAGGTTCTGGATCACAAATCACTCAGCATTCTCTACTGTTCACTAATCTTACCCTATTTAAATTACTGTGCAGAAGTCTGGGGCAATAACTATAAAAGTTCGCTATATTCATTAACTATTCTGCAAAAAAGAGCAATACGTATTATTCACAATGTCAGGTATCTGGGTCACACTAATCCATTATTCTTACAGTCAAAATTATTAAAATTAGAAGATTTGGTTGCATTTAAAACAGCACAGATAATGTATAGGGCCAAAAATAAAAACTTACCTGGAAATATACAAAAATTATTCAATGAGCGAGTGGGGGGATATAATTTAAGAAGAATATTTAATGTTAAGGTATAAAGAGTCCTCACGACCAGAAACACTTTTTGTATTTCGGTCTGTGGAGTAGGATTGTGGAACAGTTTGAATGTGGAGTTAAAGCAATGTCCAAATATCAACCAGTTCAAAATGACATACAAAAAATCTTTTTTCACAAGGTACAGGGATGAAGGGGATGGTTGACAAACAGAGGTTAATGTTTATTTATTATTTTATTTATTATTTATTTATGTTTTTTGGTTACTTCATACATATTACTTGTAGGGGAATATCAGTTGTATGTGTATATATGTCTGTATGCATCTCTAAAAAATTTCTGGGGTATCAATATTATTAATTAATTAATTATTAAATATGGAAGAAGGGTTTAGGGAGAAGGGGTGAGATTAAATACGTTATTCTTCTTCTTACTCCTTTTCGAGCTTGTAAAGAAAAATGTTGGACATTTAAATATTGCTTTATGCTTTTCATTGCTTTGCAACTATTGCCTGGAATGTCCAATTGTTTGACTATTTTGATATTGTTGTTGTTATTTATTCCTATTATGTCTTTACTTGTTCGGAACAAATAAACAAATAAAAAAAACAAACATACAAATATCTCCGAACTAAATTAAAGTTGTACCACATGCTGCCATTGATGAGATAACCTTTGTTTGGGGTTTGAACTATGAAAGTCACTTGTAACATTCTATTAGGCTGTTCTAGGACTTGGATAAATCAAAAATGAATTTTGAGCACTGCATCAGCAAAATAAAGATCTTCATTAATAAAGAGTAATTTTATTTTTCACTTTGTCATTTATCCTCCAGGATTGTGCTAATTCTTCAGTCCACATCTCAATTTATGTTAAACCCAAATGGACTAAGACTTGACCACAAATGTCTACTCCAGCATGCCATTTCAGACATTTTAAAGAATTGAAATGTTACAAACATCCCGGGAAGTGTTCGGTAAATTAGAAAGGGGAAATAGCCAATGGGTTCACTTCCATTAAATCTGTGAGTGGCAGTAAAGATTTTCAACTCAACTTTCAATTCTCTTTTTGAAATGAGGTAAAAATGTTGAAAACCTTCAGCTTCCGCAGTCAACAGCTTTTCTAAGAATTGCTAAAATAATACCTGTAGTACGCTTAGAAACAATAGAAAGGAGAACCTGGAAAAATGCCACAGATTAGACTATCGGGATTGTCTGTTTTGTTTTAAGAATTGCTGTTACTTGTATTTTAAATTGTGTTGTTTTGGCTTCTTCAGCAAATTTTGCCCTGTGCAAAACAAATAATTTTATTAGAGCTGAGGAAGAAACAATGCACAGTTATCAATCTCCCGTGCAACCATTGTTTCTGGCCTATTCTAATGGGAGATGAAAAATGGAAATTGGTGGATGATAAACACTCACTAACTTCATATGGGGAGCATGAGATGGATACAATACAATGACCAAATACAAGGTGATTTATTATTTATTGTGTTTGGTGCACAGGAGCTAATCAATGAAGTAGGATCTTACATAATTGACAGCACAATAAAATATGTGTTGGTTTGTTGATTGGCTCATATATGATGAGCAGCATTTTTATTGTTTGTAGTGAATATAATGGAAATTGGTTGCATAAGGCAAAATGATGTATTACAGTGTTAGGACATCTCAGAACACATTGTGTAAGAAGGAACTGCAGATGCTGGTTTAAACTGAAGATAGACACAAAAGCTGGAGTAACTCAGTGGGACCGGCAGCATTTCTGAAGAGAATGAATGGGTGATGTTTCGGGTCGTGACCCTTCTTCACACAGGGATAAGGGAATAAGGGATAGAAGAGATATAGATGGCGATGTGGAGAGATAATTGGGACGGTGGGCGGCGCGACTCTCGTCAGCAGCGGCCTCTGCAGTCCGTCTGTCTTTTTATTATTTTTGTCTCGTTTTTATGTAGTTTTTATTTTTTTTTTGTCAGGGTATGTGTGTGGGGGTGGGGGGGGGCGAAACTTTAAAATCTTTCCCCTGCATGGGAGACCCGACCTTTTCTTGTCGGGTCTCCGTTGTCGTTGGGGCTGCTACGTGGAGCGGCCTCCAACAGGAACGACCTGGGACTACTCACCATCACGGGGCTGGCCGAGTCCGGAGTGGGTGGAGCGGTGATGGAGCTCTGCTGTGCCCCGACCCCCGGAGATTCGGAGGCTGCAACTGCGGGTCTGGCGGACGGCGGCACCGGGAGCCCGCGGGTCCCTGGTGGGAGACCACTTTTCGGGGCTTCCGCAACAGCGACTTCTCCCGCCCGAGTTGCGGGGTTGAAGAGCACCTAGAGCGGGGCCTCACATCACTGCCCCGCGCGACTTGGAATGGCTGCGGGACTTTGCGAGCGCCCGCCGGGGCTCCAACAACAAGACCCGGTGTGCGACCTTGCATCACCCGGCGCGGCTTTAATGGCCACGGGACAATCACCATCGCCAGCCGGGGGCTTTGACTTTGACTCTGACATTGGGGGGGGGGGGGGGGGTGGAGAGTGCAGTGGAGAGATAATTGTTTTTGCCTTCCATCACAGCGATGTGATGGATGTTTGTGTAAATTGTGTTGTGTATCGGGTCTTTTTCGTTGTGTAATGTATGGCTGCAGAAACAACATTTCGTTTGGACCTCAACGGGGTCCAAATGACAAATAAATTGTATTGTGTATTGTGTAAGAACAATGAATGAAAGATGTGCTAAAAAGTAACGATGATAAAGGAAACAGGCTGTCTGTAGAGTGAAAATGAGAAGCTGGTGCTACTTTGGTTGGGGAGGTATAGAGAGAGGGGAATGCCGGGACTACCTGAAGTGAGAGAAATCAATATTCATACCACTGGGCTGTAAGCTGCTGAAGCGAAATATGAGATTGGAGGAACAGCATCTCATATTTCACTTGGGCAGCTTACAGTCCAGTTGTATGAATATTGATTCCTCTCACTTCAGGGAGCCCCGGCATTCCCCTCTCTCTCTATGCCTCCCCAACCCAAGTTGCACTAGCTTCTCATTTTCACCCTACTAACAGCTTACATTCACCCTGAAACACCCATTGCTTCCCTCCAGAGATGCTGCATGTCCCAATGAGTTATGCCAACTTTTTGTGTATATCTTCAGAGCATATTATATCCAATTAAATATCTTTGAAATGTTTTCAAAATTGTGATTAATGAAGCCAGGCAGCAAAGGTCCAAAAAAGAACAATGCAATTTCCTTGTAATCTATTTTAGTGATAACCGTTTGTGGGTAAAATTATGGCGCATGGCATTGGCGGTAGAGTGCTGACATGGATAGAAAATTGGTTGGCAGATAGAAAACAAAGAGTAGGGATTAATGGGTCCCTTTCAGAATGGCAGGCAGTGACGTGGGGTACCGCAAGGCTCAGTGCTGGGACCGTAGCTATTTACAATATACATCAATGATTTGGATGAAGGGATTCAAAGTAACATTACAAAATTTGCAGATGACACAAAGCTGGGTGGCAGTATGAACTGTGATGATAATGCTATGAGAATGCAGGGTGGGCAGGTTGGGCGAGAGGGCAGATGCATGGCAGATATAGTTTAAAGTGGATAAATGTGAGGTTATCCATTTTGGTATAAAAAACGGGAATGCAGATTATTACCTAAATGGTGTCAAGTTGGGAAAGGGGAAGTACAACAGAATCTTGGGGTCCTTGTTCATGTCGATGAAAGTAACCATGCAGGTACAGCAGGCAGTGAAGAAAGCGAATGGCATGTTGGCCTTAATAACAAGAGGAGTTGAGTACAGGACTAAAAAGGTCCTTCTGCACTTTACAGAGCCCTAGTGAGACCTCACCTGGAGTATTGTGTGCAATTTTGGTCCCACAATTTGAGGAGGAACATTCTTGCTATTGAGAGAGTGCAGCGTAGGTTTACAAGGTTAATTCCTGGGATGGCGGGACTGTCATATGCTGAGGGAATGGAGCGGCTGGGCTGGTATTCTCTGAAGTTTAGAAGAATGAGAGGGGATCTTATTAAAACATACAAGATTATTAAGAGTTTGGACGTGCTAGAGGCAGGAAACATGTTCCCGATGTTGCAGACGTCTAGAACCAGAGGCGACAGTTTAGGAATAAGGGGTAAGCCATTTAGAACGGAGATGAGGAAACACTTTTTCACACAGAGAGTTGTGAGCCTGTGGAATTCTCTGCCTCAGAGGGTGGTGGAGGCCGGTTCTCTGGATACTTTAAAGAAAGAGCTAGATAGGGCTCTTAAAAATGGAGGAGTCAGGGGATATGGAGAGAAGGCAGGAACGGGGTACTGATTGGAGATTATCAGCCATGGTCACATTGAAACTTACAACTTTCTTAAGGGGTTGGACAGGCTAGATGCAGGAAGATTGTTCCCGATGTTGGGGAAGTCCAGTACAAGGGGTCACAGTTTAAGGATAAGGGGGAAATCATTTTGGACCGAGATGAGAAAAACATTTTTCACACAGAGCGTGGCGAATCTCTGGAATTCTCAAGGTAGTTGAGGCCAGTTCATTGGCTATATTTAAGAGGGAGTTAGATGTGGCCCTTGTGGTTAAAGGTATCAGGGGGTATGGAGAGAAGGCAGGTACGGGATACTGAGTTGGATGATCAGACGTGATCATATTGAATGGCAGTGCAGGCTCGAAGGGCCGAATGGCCTACTGCACCTATTGTCTATTGTCTATTGGACAAGATGATCAATAATTAAGCATATCAAGAGGCAATAGTGTAACAAAACATCTATGTGCACTAAGCAATCAAATTTTATCACACTCACACTTTTGACAATGAATCTCCCCTCATGCAACCAATTACAAACAACCATGCACAGGAATAGCGTCTTCCCTGCTATTATCAGACTTCTGAACAGTTGCATAGAAACATAGAAAATAGGTGCAGGAGTAGGCCATTCGGCCCTTCGAGCCTGCACCACCATTCAATATGATCATGGCTGATCATCCAACTCAGTATCCTGTACCTAAATTAAAGTTCTCCCATAATTCATTTTATTGTCCCAATTGTCCATCCTACCTTATTGTGGACATTGGACAGTTTTCTCTTGAACTGTAATGTAACTATATTGAAAATTATATGTAGCACTCTATACAAGGAAGGATGAACTTGTGAATACCATGTTTCAGTGCTGACTGATGGATATTTTCGATCGGTGTGTGATGGGGATGTGATGGCTTGGGAGATGTTGATGTGGTTGATGTTCCAAAAAAATATGTTATGAGAGTCACACTTACTAATTTTGACCTTGACCATGCAACCATTATATATTGATGGAATTTGTGTCCTTGTGGCTTGGAATCTAGTCTGAACTTCCAAAGAGATCTGAAACCATAGCTTTTGGAGTGGTTTTCTGTACTGGAAAGAATCCGGCTCATCATTATTTCCTACTCCAAATCCTTAGGGTAATATTTGGACTGTCTTGGAAATTTATATTTAGCTCCCAGTCTTTCATGTGGAACTTTATACAAAAGTTCAGTTAAACAATATCCATTAATATTTAAGAATGTCACAACAGTCGGCCGAGATGACATTAATGAAGGATCATCCAGTGAGGCTTTATGGGTGGAGCTGAGAAATGAAAAGGGACGGTCGCCTTGCTGGGATTGTATCAACTCAAGTCAAGTATCCTTTATTGTCATGAAAACTTTTCAGTCTGAACAAAATTTTGTGCCTTGCAGTCATAACGTAGAATAAAATAACAAAACACACAATAAACACAAATTTAACATCCACCACAGTGAGTCCACCAGGCACCTCCTCACTGTGATGGAATATAATAATAATAATAATAATAATCTTATTTATATAGCACATTTTCAGTCAACTTGCATTGACCCCAAAGTGCTTCACATAATTACATTACATTTACACACAGGCAAAGGTGGGTGAAGTGTCTTGCCCCAAGGACACAACGACAGTATGCACTCCAAGCGGGATTCGAACCGGCTACCTTCCGGTTGCCAGCCGAACACTTAGCCCATTGTGCCATCTATCGTCCCAAGGTATTATATGACCCCCAAATGGTCAATGGGAAATAGTGGAACCTTTATGCAAGAAATTGCTCTTTTCGAATGTTTCATTTGTATGCCAAAAATGACATGGCTTAATTCTGAAATTTCACAAACTTGTATGAAAGATCTGGAAAGAGTGAATGGCTTTCATGCATCGTGTCTTAAGTGCAGCCACTTTTCTAGTGTAGATGCACACCATCAACATTTGCACACATTAATGTCACAACAACAAATGGATGACTAGAGTTACTGTTTAATGCTGTTCATAGAACTGATGCAGTATAGAAGGAAGCTATTAGGACATTGAGTCTATGCTGGTTTATTGCAGAGCATTCGCCTGCCTCTCATTTCATTGTTTTGTCCCCACGGCACGGTAAATTGTTCTCTCTTTAGTCCCTTTCCTTTTGAAGGCACTGATTGAATCTATTCCCACCACCCATCCTGGCAGTGAATTCCAGATCAAAACCACTCACTGCATTAAAAAAGCTTCCTCTTATTTTTCCGTTGTACCTTTGGGTCAAAATATAATTCTGCGTCTCCAGGTCCTTGAAACATTTGCTGATAAGAACAGTTTCCTTCAATGTACTTTTGAACATTACCCAGGTGAGTCACGTCATGTCAAGTCAAGAGAGTTTATTGTCATGTGTCCCAAATAGGACAATGAAATTTGTGCTTGCTGCAGCACAACAGAATATTGTGGGTGTAAATACAGAACAGATCAGTGTGTCTATATACCATAGAATATATATATATATATATATACACACACACATAAATAAATACATCAAGTGCAATAGGCTTTTGTAGTTCATAGTTTGTTTGAAGTTGTGTTTAATAGTCTGATGGCTGTGGGGAAGAGGCTGTTCCTGAAGCTGGATGTTGCAGATTTCAGGCTCCTGTACCTTCTCCCTGATGGCAGCGGAGACATGAGTGTGTGGCCAGGATGGTATGGGTCCTTGATGATGCTGGCAGCCTTTTTGAGGCAGTGCCTGCGATAGATCCCCTCGATGGTAGGGAGGTCAGAGCCGACATAATGACTGGGCAGTATTTACAACTTTTGGCAGCCTTTTCTGCTCCTGGACGCCCAGGTTGCCGAACCAAGCCACGATGCAACTGGTCAGCATGCTCTCTACTGTGCACCTGTAGAAGTTTGAGAGAGTCCTCCTTGACATACCGACTCTCCGTAAACTTCTCAGGAAGTAGAGGTGCTGATGATTGCATCAGTGTTCTGGGACCAGGAGATATCTTTGGAAATATGCATGCCCAGGAATTTGAAGTACTTGACCCTTTCCATCATTGACCCGTTGATATAAACAGGACTGTGGGTCCCCATCCGACCCCTTCGAAAGTCCACAATCAGTTCCTTGGTTTTGCTGGTGTTGAGGGCCAGGTTGTTGTCCTGGCACCATTTGGTCAGTTGGTCGATCTCACTTCTACACTATGACTTGTCCCCATCAGTGATACATCCCACAACAGTGGTGTCATCAGCGAACTTGATGATGGAGTTCGCACTATGACCGGCTACGCAGTCATGAGTATAGAATTAGTACAGCAGGGGGCTGAGCACGCAGCCTTGTGGTGCTCCCGTGCTGATTGTTATCTAGGATGAAACATTTCCACCAATACGGACAGACTGTGATCTGTGAATGAGGAAGTCGAGGATCCAATTGCAGAGGGATGCGCAGAGACCCAGTTCTGAGTACTTGGTAACCAGCTTGGAGGGGATGATGGTATTAAATGCCGAGCTGTAGTTAATGAATAACAGCCTGACATATAAGTTTTTGTTGTCCAAGTGGTCCAGAGCGGAGTGGAGAGCCAGCGAGATTGTGTTCACCGTTGATCTGTTGTGGCAGTAAACGAACTGCAGGGGATCCAGGTTTTTGTCGAGGTATGAGTTGATTTGCACCATGATCAGCATCTCAAAGCACTTCATCACCAATCTCATTGGTAAGGGATTTATTCATGTTTTTTGTTACATTTTTCAGGAGTTCTGATAGTTTTTAGATGGGATATGCCAGAAATCACAATCATATTGGACATCCTAGATGGGCCAAGGTAACTTTTCCTGTTCCCCTGAACAAGTAGCTAGGTAATTTAAAATTATATTCAGACAATTTCGGAAAACTGCATTTTGTTAAAGAAACACAAATAAAATAAATAGTGAAGATAGATGAATGGAGACTAGTTACTACATGATTATAAGGTTGGCAGTATTCAGTCATGGAGTTTTTGCAGAGACAACATCCTATGCCCCTGTCCCACTTAGGAAACCTGAACGGAAACCTCTGGAGACTTTGGGACCCACCCAAGGTTTCTGTGCGGTTCCCGGAGGTTGCAAGTGGTTGCCGGAGGTTGCAGGTAGTGGAAGCAGGTAGGGAGACAGACAGAAACCTCCGGGAACCTCGGGGAACCACACGGAAGCCTTAGGTGGGGCGAAAAGTCTCCAGAGGTTTCCGTTCTGGTTCCCTTGGTGGGACAGGGGCATAACTCGCACCAAGGACATCTTTAATTGGCACTGCAACAATCAGCAACTGTATCAAAATAGTACTCGAACGCTATCTGACACATCCTCCATCTACTATTAACACACACACACACACACACACACACACACACACACACACTCACATGCGTGTACATAGTTTATTTCCATGGGAGGGGGAGAGAGAGGGGGAGGAGGGGGAGAGGGGGAGAGGGGGAGGGGGGGAGAGGGGGGAGAGGGGAGGGAAGGAGGGACAGAAAGAGGTTGTGGCTCCCCCTCTGCTCTGGTGGCTGAGAAGTTTTGAAGGAAACTTTTCAAGGTTTTTGTCGATTGACAAGGGACAGAGGCAGTGAGATTTCAAAGTTTGACTTAACTTTCGACTGCTGAAAATTTCCTTTGTTAAAGGATTTTTCCATTCTGTGAGGAATTCCTGCGTTCTTCTGGAGCACCATGGGAGTGGCTGTGGCTGGCAGATTGCCAAGTGTGCCTGGAATTAGGGGGGTAGGAAAGTGTGCAGTGTTTTTTGTTGTTTTAACACCAGATCTCAGCACCCATACCGTTTTGCACAGAGCAGGCTGCCCGGGCTTGTACACTCTGGAGTTTAGAAGGATGAGAGGCTATCTCTTTGAAACATATAAGATTGTTAAGGGCTTGGACACACTAGAGGCAGAAAACATGTTCCCGATGTTGGGGGAGTCCAGAACCAGGGGCCACAGTTTAAGAATAAGGAGTAAGCCATTTAGAACGGAGACGAGGAAACACTTTTTCTCACTGAGAGTGGTGAGTCTGTGGAATTCTCTGCCTCTGAGGGCGGTGGAGGCAGGTTCTCTGGATACTTTCAAGAGAGAGCTAGATAGGGCTCTTAAAAATAGCGGAGTCAGGGGATATGGGGAGAAGGCTGGAATGGGGTGCTGATTGGGGATGATCAGCCATGATCACATTGAATGGTGGTGCTGACTCGAAGGGCCAAATGGCCTACTCCTGCATCTGTTGTCTATTGTCTATTGTCTATTACATAGTGCCCAGAACTGAACACAATACCCTAAAGCGGCCTCACCAACGTCTTATACAAATGCAACATGGCCTCCCAACTTCTATACTCAATACTCAGACTGATGATGGCCAATGTGCCAAATGCCTTTTTGACTGTTGTTGGAAGTGTTTCTCCCCCATCCTGAGTGTGCAATGGAGGGATAGCAGATCTGGTTCAATAGAACCCAAAGTTGCTTTGCTCATTCCCTGGTCTTTACTACAGAATGGCAGCTACTGGCTTCAATAAGTAATTAAACACAGGTTATTGGATCCGCAAGTGGCCAGGATGCTAACAATTGTTTTTTTGGACATAAAATTAAGACTTTCCTCCTTTTAGTTGTATGTGAGATTGACTCTGCAAATTATGGCAAATTGTAATGTGGACAAAAAATTAATCAACCTTCTGTTATCTGATTCTGTTCTTACAAAAGAAATATTGAATTGTAGTCACTGCAGTTATTTCAAAAGCTGGAAAATGAACCCCTCTGGGCCAATCAGCTGAGTACAGAAGAGTACACTTGTGAAAGAATTATAGACGTTGATGCATGATTAATGGCCTTGTAAATATTTGACTACCTTACAATCTAGTCACTCCTGGTGTGAATTTTAGAGATACAGTATATAAGCAGGCCACATAGTCTTTGAAATTACTTCAATTTCCTCAATATTCCCCTTTGATTGATGAGTATTCCCCTTTCCAGTATAAATCTACTTCCCAATGGAATTTTATTATTGAATATGGTTTTCTAGCAGTGAATCTTAGATCATTAAAATCTATTCGCATTAATGTATTTCTCCTCATTTCTTTATTAATTTCAAATATTTTTTGCTGGGCTTGCAAGGCTAACATTTATTATCCTTCCCCATATGGTCCTCGAGATGGTGATGACAACCAATCTTCTCAAACTTCTCTTGTCTTCTGGTGATGCTACTTTGTTGCTACCGCAAGTACTGTTCCAGGATGTCGACCCAGCATCAATGAAAGAACATTGACATATTTCCAAGATAGACACAAAATGCTGGAGTAGCTCAGCAGGACAGGCAGCATCTCTGGAGAGAAGGAATGGTGTAAGTCTTTGGGGCAAATCCTCCAAAATCATGGAAGAACTTGAATAAGGACATGGACATTTTAAAAAGACAAATTTGCTGGCCTGTGGAATTAGGAAAAACCCCCAATCCACAAACCCTGTCTGGCCTGTGGACTTGGGCATCAAACAACTGTGCAAATGGTGTGGACAGGAAAGGCTGAGACGGAGATAACGAGATTATCTTGGATACACAAATGAAGGAACCAAGCCTCAGCAGACGGTGGTAAACAGGCCAGCACAAGCTCAATCACCATCTTGGATGACCCATCCATCGAGACAA